>NC_056725.1:1502029956-1502319956 GCF_019279795.1 Protopterus annectens | reverse complement strand
CAGTTCACAGATGTGTGTTCAGTGAGTAACACAGGAAACAAATGGTTCCACACACTGACAAGTCCACAGATGGCCCTACAGATGGGAGTTCCCCCACAAACAGAGCACTGTCTTGTCAGTTTTAAAACATGCAGAATAGCCATTACCACACACAACTTGTTAAACTGGCAGTAGTCCCAATGAAGCATAGCTAAACTTACATGCTGTAGTCATGTCTGGCACATCACCCTCCTGTCATTAGGCTATTTTCCACTGTGTATGTTGTTTGAGGAATATCCAGATATCATCTGTGATGCCGTTTACGAAACACCAGATCCAGGTTCCACTCACAGTGACTGTCTGGGCAAACACCAACATGATGTTCCTAGATATTGTACTGTGTTTCCATGTGATTGGCTATGGGAACATCACCACAGCTGTTCCACATGCAGTCCGCTAGAAGAGGACTGCAATAGGTGCAGAGGCCATCACCAGATCATGACCATCACTTACAAAACACAAGCTGCTGCTGAGCAGGTATATAACTCCACATCCACCAGAGAGTGTGTAGGAGGGCCAGACAGAGTACATCAGGGAAGGGCTTGGAGACTAAAACCTAAGCATCGTCTGGCACACACCTACCAGTACAGGGGTTCAAATCCCTGACTGACTAGCCATTACTATTACAAGTGAATGCAGTTACTCCATGTGCCACAAAGCTGACATGTTGGTGTGCTGTAAGAATATATATGTGTGCTGTTCAGCGACATCTGCAACAAAGATATAGTAGACATACATTAGGTGTAGCACACATGGCTGTCCATATGATCAGATGTCATTGTCAACACAACCACACTCTTTAAGGGACTCAGACACATTGCCACACTTTGCCAGGCTTACAAATACACTTCCTAACTACTTAGTTTGCCACACTGCAGTAATGCACAGGTACTACATGCACCACAGGGGATATCCAGAGGTTCTATGGGCTAGGGTATGTGAACGTGTCAGACATCAGTCGGTATGCCAATGGGAGTTATACGGGGTGTGACTGTGGTTGGAAGCATCATACCCCACATGCAGACACAAGGTGCCAGTACTGACATGTATGTGTGCATTGCTTCATGGGTGTGTAGTGGTTGGCTGTGCAAGATGGCTGTACAAGGCTGGGTGAGGGGTATTCCTTGGCATCATGCCACCCGACAATGGTGTGTAGTGTGGTACAGGGGTGTAGTGTCTGCAATGTCCCACACAGATGGGTATTGTATGAACTGTCCTGTCATCCCGGTTACCATTGTGTATGGCCAATGCTTTGCAATGCATGCCATGTCTGTGTTTGATAGTCCTTGACATGGACATTGCCTGGGATGTGCATGCCCCACAATAATGTACAGTGACATGTACAAGTGTACCTGGTTTGGCTGGCACATGTTGTGTACACAGACTGTTATTCTCAGATATGCCAATAATGGCCTGGTGTGACAGGACCTGCTTATGGACAGCAGGTTGAACCTGCACCTGCATTGATAGCATGATACAGGTATTCCCTGGTGTCAGTGGCATCTGTCCATACAGGGCCCATGTGTAAGGCATTGTATGGCCTTTGTGGATCACATTTGATGGCACCACATATGTGGCAGGCATTCAGTGGGGAACATAGTGAAGGCACATTGTCCGCAATTATGTGCCTATTGTACTGCTGGACAGGGTGCCGTTCCTTATGCAGCCCACTGCAATCACACCATGCCTACTATCTGTCATCAATGTGCAGGGTACTAGCAACATAGCGGTATATTCTAGGCAAGTGTGTTTGTGTATGACACATGGGTTCAGAACATATTCTGGGTAATAGTAGGGTTGCATACTTTGTTCACCAGGCCTTTTGCCAGATGTAGGGGTATGGCTTGCCAACACAGTCCCTTGGCTGATTGATATATTTTCTCCTTGTGAGGTGGACATTGCGATATATAATATGGACACCATATAGGAAAATTACAAAAAGTGGTCCTCAACATGTCCAGTGATGAGGACACCCACAGCTATCTCCACACAGGCTCTGACTGTCAAACACACACACAGACACACCTTCCATGTCTTGGAAGAGAACCCCTACCTAACTAGTTTTTCACACTACAGCATTACGCAATTACAGCATGCACCATGGATATCATTAGCTTACAACACTCCCAGAGGTGTATTTGTAGGTGGGTGACATCAGCAGGATTCCCAAAGAAGGACATTTAAAGTGTACTGTGAGTTGTACATGTCTGTTACCTGCGTGTACCGGCTGCTTACTGTCACAAAAACACATTTACACCCACTTAAAAGTGTCTTATTCAGTCCTAATTGACAGTACCAGCAAGGCTTGCAGGTCTTGAACCCTGGACCATGCATACTGAGGTTACTGGACGTACCACTAAGCCATCTGAGTTGTATACATGTTGCATGGAGTTTATAATGCACATCTTCTACAGGTATTCCACAGTACTGAAAACAAATGGGACAGTGACTTTGTGTACATATGTACAGTAACCTTGAATGTACTGTATTCTGTGAAACAACAAAGACAAGTCTACATCTGTATAACTGTCATTACTACATATATATATATATATATATATATATATATATATATATATATATATATATATACACACCTACAGGATGTGTACACACACACACACACACACACACACACACACACACACACACACACACACACACACATATATATATATATATATATATATATATATATATATATATATATATGCATATACACAGACACAGCTATAGCTATATATATATATATATATATATATATATATATATATATATATATATATATATATATATATATATATATATATACATAAACGTGTCTGAACACCCCTTTGTGACAAAGAGGGGTTCCAAAGGAACTGACATGTACACAAAACAGAGGCATCTCTTGTGTTATAACATTTAAATCTTAATCATTTCACCAGAGAAGGGATGGTAGTTATGTATGTGGAGTTTGGGGTAGGGAATGATGGCTAATGTAATCTACCCTGGGGATTGTGGAGTTTGGGTTGGGGAATGATGGGTATGGACTTATACCCTGCCAGCCACTTCTGTGTCACTGCTCGACAGTGGTACAGGAAAATAACATACCCAGCTGTAGTCATGCTTGACTGTGTATTCTTTACCATTCCTAACTATGTAATACTTTGTAGATACCAGTCACTACAGATGGCTACCATGGTGTGCTAAAAGACATTACACATGCATATGCCTGGCTACAGGGTAGTCACACACATAAACATGCACACACTTGCCAGTATTGTGCATACACACACAAACATGCACACACTTGTCAATATTGTGCATACACATCTTGCCTATGTAAAGGTAACTAGTAGAGTGGTATGCAGTTGGGGTATGTGCCACAGAACACATACAATTACACTTACTCTGATTCCACTTCTGAGCTTGGTGACATCACAGGACTGATTACTTGCAGTGGGGAGTGGGGAAGAGAGAGGTTTAGCATTTGACAGGGATAAAGGCCAGTGCAAAAGGTTGTATTTCTTTGGAATACAGCAAAACCCACTGTCATGACAGGATGCAGACACAAATATACACACAGAACAACACTCAGCCATTCGCTGACACACGCACTCAGGAATTTGCTGACACACACAAACACACTCAGCCATTTGCTGACACACACACACACACACACACACACACACACACACACACACACACACACACACACACACACACACACAGTTGCCAGTGGTGGGATCAGAACTCCTGCCTATTTACAGATCACTATTACAGTACTACGTAGTTATGAGACAAGCCACAGAGATTACACATTCCAAGGCAGCTAGAATGCCCTTCTAAGATTGAGGACAACAACAGGGAGACTGACAGTCACAAAGTACATAGCTGTAAACCTGTGTGTTTAAAGTAAGTGTCCATTACAACCTGTATGCACAAACAAGACACATCATCTGCAGGTAGTACATAGGTAGGCCTGTGAGGTATAGTTGTAGCACAACAGGAACCTGAAATGGAGAATGCCCATCTGTGGAATGGACAACTACTATCACTTTATAGGATTACAGTGGGCATACTCATACACAGGGCCATTTGGGATGCACTATGACTACAACTAAACAAGGTTATACTGAGCATGCTCATACACTTAGTAACAAAGGGCTTGTTGGATGCACTGACTCAAATTACACAAGGTGACAGTGGGTATGCTCATACACTTAGTAGCACAGGGGCTGTTTGGGATGCACTCCGATCCTAACCACAGAAGGCCACAGTGTGCATGCTCATACACTTACATTTACAGAACATGTTGTAATGGACTCCTATTGTAAACACACAGGTTTACAGCTATGTACATCTTACCTGTCAGTATATATGCACATCATACTGGTTTACTACCTGATACCTGTATGTGGCCCGTAAATGATAGATCTGTATCTGTTCTGTGTGATACACATGCATACATGTACATGAAGTACTGACATATATATGTTAAGTATACAGAATCATGCATGTGTGGATGTGACAGACAATAGGTAATTGGGACACACAGGTGGATGCTACCTACAGCGTCACACACCTTGCTGCCCTGAAAGACATACATTGATAGCAGGATGTGGATAGTGGCATTATGCATGGAACAGTGACATGTGCAAGCATAATGTGTGAGCCACATTGTGTAATGGTACTGAGGTGCAGGTGTCACGATGACCTCTCCCGGCTGTGTTAGTAGTTGTCATTATTAGCAGGACTGCTACCCTAAGTATATCTCACATTGGTCATATACACAATTTATGCTGCTGTCCATTACCTTACATGAGGCATTTGCTACCAAGCACATTACTGTCACTCGCAGTGATGTCATGGTACAAGTTGCAACTACTAGACCAAAACAATGAGCCAATGTCCTGCTGTTATTGAGGTTGTCCAGTGTCTGTCATTCTGGGCTGTCATGACTGAATGACAAGACTTCAACACAGAGCAAATGCATCCATGTTCCTCATGTGTGTGGATAATACCTAGGTCACATTTACCCATATAGCCACATTCCAAGGCAAATGTCCTACACACAGAAGTAACACCCTGACACCTACAAGACAATTGCATTGGATGCTTATGCTAAGCAGTGCTAGATGTGTGGCTTTAGTAATCCATTTGCTCAATGTAGAACCTACAATGAGGAATACTGACATCTGTGCTGTGAGGAACACCCGGCTGAAGGCTCTGTAGTGCACAATTGCACTACCGCCATATAACTCAGATCCAGACATGTGGGCCATAACACTGGTATGGACCATTCCAGGTGGTGGTGTCCTCATATTCATAAAGGCTACTCACATGTAAAGACCACTACTTTGACATAACTCATCACAGATGAGTCAGTTACAGGTGACAGTGGCAAACACTGCATTCTAGGTTGTATCCTCATATACATCCACCACCTTGTCCCCAGACTACCAACACACATCCATATGTGGTATGATATAGTATGATAGACCACCAGATAATCTTCAATTGGTGGACTGTACCTAGGCCTACATCAGCTGTGCAAAGTACCCTGTACAGACACAGCTGTATAATGTGTTATGCAATGCAATAATACCACTGTTTGTAACCAGCTCAATTGTACACATACCAGCGTCCCTCATATGTTGTCAGCATTAACACAATCGACTGTTGCTGTGCACCAGTAAACAACACCCTCATGGTTGGATATGACCTAACTGTACCTGCCCCAGATATGTACATCCCACACTCCCACAACATAAATGACATTACCATAGCTTTCGTTATCCTTTCTACATACAGGTGGCTACAGTCATTGCACACATGCACATGGCAGATAGCATACTAACAGTACATAAGGTTTGATATCTATGTTAACAGAGGTAATATTCCTTCTCTACTGGTCACCCATGACACCTATCATATCATACAATACCCCATGTGGCATGTATGTCATTAGACATGTCCATCTAATGCAATGCCTACAAACATACCCAAATAACAGGATCATAGGACCTACACAAGGCCTGTATTGACATACTCAGGGAAATCCAGCTCTGCTCTGTATGTTCCTGAGTAGTCACAGGTGATATGTTCATGACATGTACAGCCATGTGTGGCCACAACTCCTACATATACCCCATGTCAACAATTGCAAGCCATGCATGCTGTGTGCTCTCTGGACATTAGCCTTAGTACCAGAATAGCCAGTACATGCTGGGGTGAGATGTTTACAAGCCACAGACCTCGCACATGCTTGAATGAGTGTACTGCCTAGCCTAACAGAGCACATTACTGGCACTCTTGCAGTAAACATGAGGTGTGTGTGGCAAATATGATGTGCTCACTGTTGACCATTACAGTGCCCTGGCTTCACCATGGTACTGTCAAGTAATAGTTTGTAGGAGCATGACATGGAATAATGCTGTGTGTGTCTTGCTGATATGTGCTGTTGTCATATATGTACACTTAGCTACTCGGTGAAGGTGGTTGTGTCCTACCAGTACATGAATACAGTATCCGTTATGGTGTAATGCTCAGCTATGTTTCACACATGGCATTGCGAAAGGTGTGGAATGTATCCTGTTGACCTGCTAGTGCACTTACTGATGTAGACCGCATATGTGTACATGTATTGATGTTTGTGTAGATTCCATTTGTGTGCAGTGTCTGATGTTTGAAGGTGACTGTTGTCTTAGTACATCATGCTGTTGCAATACAGCCTCATCATTGCCAACTGTATATGGTGATATGCTCTAAGTACAGTAAGCTGCACATGAGGTATGGACAGATGTTAGGACATGACTACTAAGTGGTGGGGCTACTTTGCAGATGAATGATTACTGAGGACAGCTCACTGGTGTGTTACAACCATTCCTACAATAACCTGTGTGACTATTCAGATCAGGATTTGTTAAATGAAGTGGAAGACAGACAATGTAGAATGCAGTAAGGGTGACACTGAAGGCAAACCTCTTGACAGCTGTAACAGTAATACCTTCCCTGTGCACATATTGTGCATATATTAGCACAGTTGGCAAAGGAAAGAGTCAGTAAGCTTTGTAGCGAATACGATAGTGCTGTACTTTTGTAATACCTATCATGAGATAGGCAGGTGTTTGATTCACAGTACTGGGACGTGTGGGTGTGTGTGTGTGTCCATATATGTCACGTATGGTAGGGAATACATCCCACATGTTTTCACTCTCCTGAACACTGTTGTTGACATCAGTACAGAGTGAAGTGTAGAAAGAAAGGCATAGGCAGGTGGTTGAACCTCACACATGTCAAGTGTCTGTATGTGTGTGACATAGGTGTATGTCTTTGTGAATGCCACAGTGTGTGTGTGTGTGTGTGTGTGTGTGTGTGTGTGTGTGTGTGTGTGTGTGTGTGTGTGTGTGTGTGTGTGTATGTGATGTGTGTGCATGTGTGTGCGTGTGTGTGTGTGGCTGTCCATTTGTATGGCTGTCCGGTCCCTGGAGTCAGGCTGTATTTTACCATAGTGAAATGTCAATGCCCCCTCCCGCCATGCACTTAATGCAATCTAGTATCCCGGTTGATATCATCAATCTTAGATGGGCATTCTAACTGCCTGTTAACATGTACACCCTGGGGTGTGACCTGTTGTTACATAGCCTACTGATGAACCCCCCCTCTCCACATACACTCACTGCACTGTAGTATCCCTGTCCTCGATCTTAGGCCATTCCAACTACCTGTACATGTGTAATCTCTGTGGTGTGTCTTGTAATTGTGTAGTACTATAATGATATGCACAAAGGCAGGGGTTCTCATCCGAACACTGGCAACTATGTGTGTGTTACTGTGTCTGTGAATTCCTGAGTGTGTGGGTGTGTCTGTGTTTGCATGCTGTCATGGCAGTGGGTATTACTGCTTCCCAATTAGAAGCCACTATTTCCACTGGCCTTTACCCTTGTCATCCGCCATACCACTCTTTTACCTACTCTCCTCTCCAGGTAACTATGCCTGTGATGTCACCCACTATGGATGTGATGTCTCTGAACACTGTAGCTTACTACACAGCTATCATGCTCTTGGATCATTAGAACAGTAAACATAATTGAAACATGGGAGATTATAACTGTGATGTGGAAGCTACAAAGTGCATGCAGGTATTGTCATACAGGCCTGTGAGTAGTCAACATGTACATATGGGACACTAACTGCAAACACCGACATCCCCGGCACATGCAACTACACCTGAAAGAGGAAGACAGAACGTCAAGATCAACATACTGTTAGTGTTGTTACACATGAAACATACCATCAAATGTACAAAATGCATTCTAAAACTGTAATACATGGTATGTCTGCTGCCTGTCAACACTACTAAACAATATTAATCTACAATTGTCTACCTAGTATGTTCACCCTGTGCATTAGATCATATGAGCATGTCCCTGCACTGATGGTGTGGATCACAGGGATGTGGCACAGGCATCATCATATGCACAGTGTGATAATGTTTGCCAGAGGCCTAGGCTGTGCCATTGGATGACATCATGTGTGTGTGTTAGGGCCTGTGATATCACTGGTCATGTGTGGATGTTATGCATGTGTGTGTTGAGGTGCCCTACATTTCTTTCCGGTGTGTGTGTGTATGCATGCACACAAGTCCAGCATGTGGCTGACCTACACAGGAGTATTACTGACAGCTGTAGACTGTACAGGGCAGGTTTCACAGTTCACAGTGTCCAGCCACGGCCACGTGACCTGCGCTTGCCGGGGTTTGCACGGGCACTACCAGGCAGAGGTCCAGATTGGGTACTGTCTGATGACACACATCCACTGGAATCGTGTCCCTGTTGGGACCATCCAGGACCACATGCACATGGCCTGTTGTATCCTGTTGTGGACTGCACAGCACCAGCTGCACTGCTGTTGCTACTGCCACTATGGGAGCAGGCATGTGCAGTAGCATGTTCACATAGACCTTCAACAGGTGATGTAGCTGACCTATGTCCATGTGCCCGATGCCTCACTCCCACCAGATGTTTGAGCACAGACATTCCAGGCTCGAGGATTGACATGTCACTGTCAAGGATTCCCACCTTTCCACCATGTCACCCAATCGTCTATCCAAAACATCTGCAAGATGATGGTGAGCATTTGCAAGTGCCTGAATGTTGTCAGTTAATGAATGGACAGCAACTCTCTGAAGCCTCTGACCTTCACTGTTGTACCATTCAGCACATGCCTGTGCCTCCATTACAGCCCAAAACATGTGTCTGGTGACTCCAGCTGATGTGCTTTGTCTCTCAGGAGCACATTGGCCAGTGGTCCTCCTATGAGCAGCGCTAGACACATGCCTGTGTGGGACATCACCAGTCAGTTGACTGGGATCATGGTGTGCAGGCACACCTTCCATAGTCTCAACACTTCCCTGTTCCATGCTACCACCCATCAACTGTCCTTCCTCTATGGCCAGTGGTGATGGGGTATGTGTAGGCAGGGGATCTTTGTGCAAGGATGAGGGGAATACAGGTGGAATGGCAACCAATGGCACAGATTCAGCCCCTGACAATCCTGCCTGTGCCTCAATCATACTATCATCATCACTGCTAGAGTCTGTGGGGACACTAGCATCAGATGGACCACAGGAGGGCAACACACATACATCAACACCTGTGAGGGGAAGACAAGAACTGTACATCACAAGTTATACCAGACACACACACACACACACACACACACACACACACACACACACACACACACACACACACACACACACATAGACACACACAAAGACACACACAGACACACGCTACATGCAGGTGATATGGCAGATGGCATTCAGCTTAGACAATTATAGTGGTATTTATCATACATCCCTGAGTTGCACACAACAGCATGCATGTGTTATAGCAGACAGCATGCACCTTACACAATTATAGTGGTGGTTAGCATACATACCTGTATTGTACCATTTGTGTTAGTAGCCTATGCCCCATACCTGCAACACAATGCATGCACTTTGCACCATTACACCACACTGCCATGGTGTGTGCAGCATACACCACATGTTAACAGACCATCTCTGACCTTTGTACATCTGCCACTGATGCTTTGTGTTGGCCACCTTCCCTATGTGTGAGGACATGAGCAGTAGGGTATGTCGACTGAAATCTATGTTTGCCTGAACCCTAGCTTGCATATCTCCCCCAAAGCAGTGCATGTCTGTTCAACATTATTCCACCTACCCCTGAGCTGAGTCTACAGACATTGTGCATGTGGCTGTACACACATGCTTGACATGGCTGTTCCTACTTTGCATTGGTGCCACAGACCTGCACAGGTGTACAGTACACTGGCCTGATGTGTGGCATATTACCTTGCTAATTACATGTAGTATGACATGTCTTCTGCTGATGTGTTGAATGACATGCATACATGTGTAACACAATGGTGTCCTTTCCAATCTACAGTACAGTAATGGTGTCCCAATGCAGGGACGTGTTATACTAACATGGGCCTTCAGCTGACACAATGTTGTCTGTCCGCCCTACAAATATGTGTGACATACCGCACAATGAGCTGATGTGCATAGCCATTGCATGGCATCATGTGGCTTCACAATTGCTATACAGTGTGAGTTACTGACACAGTTCATAGCCATAACTATGTTCACATATAATACATATCTATTGTGGAATGTGACCCACATCACTGAGGTGTATACACACTAAACCCTAATGTGGAATTTGTGACACACGTCACAGAAGGGTATATGGACGACACCCCTACCCATCTGCAACCATATTACTGATGCCTGGCAACTATGTTCACACATGGCTAACTTAGCAGTACTCTATGTCCCACATGCCATCTGTGTACCTCACACACATGAGGAGCAGGCATGACAGTGATATCTTACACCAGCAAGGTGAATGTACTGTATCTGTGGCCTGATGTGGTTGTATGTGTATGTTGAGCAACACTTGTATGTATTTGGATACTGTATAGGTGAATGCTTTCATGTTGTGACACACTCAAGATGTTCAAGACATGTTATGTGGTGGTTTCATATTATGTCTACACAAGCTGTGCACAGGACTGTATGATGTTTAGTGTTTCACATCTGCAATATCACCATTACACAAAGGCCATAGTTGTATTGTGTCAAGCCAATGTAAAACAGGGTGTACACACATGTACATCACCTCTACTGCATGTGTTGCTTCATGTGTCTGGCCACCCTCCATGGCCATGTGCACAAATGTTCTGTCCAGTGGTTGTGATGGCCATCTATTTCACATGTCATTGTTATCCCATATGACATACACTCATAGATGTCATATTCACCACTGAGGACAGGGTTAAGCAGACAAAGGATGGTATGTATGGGATGTGAGACATCATGTTTTGCAGGATAGTTGAGCAGTGTTGCAGTCAGCCCACTACATGTCATGGACATGTCAGATAGCACATAACATTGTGTGACATTCATAGCAAGGGTATAATCCACAAGGGTGTATCCTGTGGGCCGGTCATACTCCAGCTCCAACACATTTAGAGTGTGTGCACACATATGCTCTCTGTACAGTACTGTTTGTATTCCCAACATGTGTAATGCTGATATGTAGTACCTGTCCCTACAGTGAAACACATCTCCACCATTGTATTCACAGTTATCCACACATCTGGCAATGATAGTTTGGAAGGTTTAGTGTAGGTGTTTCACATAGTCTTCAATTGTTTTACATGGGTAACCACTGTGAGGCATTGCAGGTCTGACCAGTGTCTATTAACAGAACCACCATACATTATGTGTACATGTGTTATGGCAGATAGCATGCAATTAATATGATCTGTGCATTATCAAGCCTGGTAAATAATAACAATCTCAGCTGACACAGGCTGCTGTCACTGCAAAACAGCAGAGGTACCTAAGCAGGAGTGTCACAGCAGTAAGATCATTATCCACACCTGTGTGATAGGTACAGGGTGCAATGTCCATGTTAACACATAAGCCAGTACAATACAATATACTATGGAGTATGCACATCTGTGCATACATAGAGAAGCAGACTATAGTATGTGGCACGTGTGCATACATGCCTTGCATATGATGTTACATTACATATTGTACAGTAACACATGTAACTATGAGAAATATAGTTGTGTTATATGTGCAGTACTGACTTACCAGGCAACTCCAGGCTCGGTGGTTGAGAGAGACCCACCTCCACAATACCAGCTAAAGCTTGTGAATGGAGGTCTGCCGGTGTCCCCAGTTTGTCCAGTAGCTCCTCGGTATATGTGAGTGGGGGCTGGGTGAGTGGCCCCCACCTGTTGCACCTTGTTCCCTGGCAATTGCATTAGCACGCTGTTTTACCCATCTTATGAGGTCAGTGCAGTGTCGGCACACCTGCTGATAGGTGTGATTGTGACCGCCAACTTCATTTACCCTCCTGCGGAGTTCCTCCCACAGGGAATCCTGCTGCTGTGTATCCTGTGGCACATGGCTGAAGAGTGTTGTATGGTTGTCGAGGAGGTATGGGATGAGGACCTCATCCTCCAAGCAGGTGTATGCTGGCAGCCTGCTACGTGGCATACCTGGAAGACATAATGATGTAGACAGGTCACAGTAACTCAAAGATAAGTACAGAAGTACAGCTGAACATACATGTGTATCAGATTTATTAAGATTACAAATAAGTCTTTGCAAATCTACATGACACTAGCACCACTGACATGTATAAGTCACACACATTGGACACTTACTGGTGATGTGATGTATCGCCATATATGTGTGTGTCATGTGATGCCATTGCTCATACTCCATGTGGATGTTGTTGATGTGGGCATGTCTATTTGCCTGTACTGGTGTGTCTACCTATCAGCACATGCCTGGATGTATTTACATTAATGCAATTAACCTTAATGCTGTGTATATGTCACATATATAGTCATACATAGCCATTAGAGACATGACCTGTGACCCTGCAGACTTGCAAGCATGTATGTGTTTTGCCATATACATCTACATGGCACTGTACAGCTGTGTAGCATCCTGCCATGTATTGCCTGTGTTGCACTTGTGTAACACATGGGATAATAGCTAGCCTGATGGTATTTGCAAGTCTGGATATCAACTATAGCATGTATGGTCATAGTGATATAGTAGACTATATGCCCCGGGCCATTTATGAGCCTAGGCAGACCAGTTACCTAGCTGTAGGCAACAGACAGGTAAGTTTCAGCAGCCAGTTCAAGCAGCGCCACAAAACTGATCTACAGGGTTACTGATATATTTGGCATGTGGTCATCACACCATGTCACAGAGAGGGGCGATGTGCACCTTCGCTGGACATGGATGCATAGTATGGTAAGAGTATGTTAAGTGTATGGGACAGAGATCTGTCAGGCATGTTGTGATCCTTGTACTAGAAAGGTGGATGTCCATGAGGTATGTGTTTATTTGTGATCAGGATGTGTTAAGTGTAGCATGTCCAACACTCTGGGTAGGACATGGCTTTTTTCAGGATAGGCTGCATGCTAAATAGTGGAACTAGGGTTTGGGAAGGGCAGTGTAGGCCATCTGCACATGAGCAATAACCCTTAAAGGAAGTATGTGATCTATTATCGGTCACATGTGTGTTGAGTATGGCTGAGCAATTATCTCTATATTCCTGGATGGCACCCTGTCATGATTAGGGGTACCACATACGACTACCTGACTGGTGTGGTGAAGTAACTATCAAAGGAAAGACTACTGTCCAGCTGCATCCCATACACACACAGTTGCCATTATGTTGACCACTGCCTAGGTGGTAGTTCATGGGTACAAGGTTTTTAACATAGGAGATGACAATGCAATACTTAGCTGTCAGATTGTGGCCATACGTCACACACCACGCATCTGACACACAAAGACCCTTCTGTATGTTGAACACAGCACACATTGAGTCAACTATTGCTCCTAATTCATAGTCATTTGCAAACATCAATAGGCTGATGCCTTCTGTGTTAGTCTGAGTGGCATAGATAACAAAGAGGGGGAGTACCAGGAATGCACCCTGTATTACTGTGGCTAGCACTGGTTTGATGTGTGTGTATTAGTCAGACACCTTCTGTAGTGTTGGTTCTGCCAGCAGTCCAGTTATCAACCACTCCTGTGACATAGGAATATATACCTAGTTTACTGAGAGTAGCTGGAACACAGTATGGGTGATGATGTTCTATGACCTGGCAAGGTTATGATATGCAGTGTGAATCAACCCTACTGTCATCTACATCTGTACTGAGTACATCAAATAAGTTGATCATGGTTCATGGCCTTACAGACCAGACTCAGCAGGGTAGTTGTGCACTGTTTCTCATCAATGGTGTCTCCCCCTTTGTGGGGTGTGATAACTGTTGTTGTGCACCATTTGGTGTGTACACAGCCTGACATGGAGCTATGATTAAACATGATGTGTATGTAGATAGCTGATTGTTCTTAAATTTGTGTAGGATACACCCTGGGATGTTGTCAGGTCCTGTGAAAGCTGTATGTATGACTTTAGAGACTGCAGCTTGTACCTACATAGTTGTTATTACAGAGGCCCTGTAGTGTGCATGGATATCTTACTAAGTGTACCTGTTGGGCGGGGGAGGTGGGAGTGGGTTTAGGTTCTCCAAGACCCTATCTGGATGAACAGGTGCTATTTCTGTAGGTGCAGTACTTCCCATGCCATAGTGCTGTGCAGCACGGCAGGTATTGTCGTTGCCATTACAATTAATGACACAGCTATAGAATGCTTTGTGCTTGGCCTCATAATATGTGGCTGATTAGTTTCACAGTAGCTTTGCATTTTTTATGTGGTGTATCTGCATCTTACTGAGGCTGACCAGGGATCATCTACACTCATGTGTTCACTCTTGCAACATTTACTACCTTCTGTGGTACAGTTTAAAGCATGGTACCACCAGTTTGCCTTCTTGTTTGTGTTTGGTTGAAGCTTGGTTCTGTTTCAATGGCACAATCACTGCAAGTATGTGGCTACCTAAGGTTCATTTGTGTAAGATTCAGCATTAGCACATGCATTGTCCATCTGCATGGGTGCCATGACAGTCACCATTTTGCTCTTAGGAAACATAACATTGGCATTGGAGACTATGTGCAGCATACTGTTAGCCCTGTTTGTGTGACTACTGTAATCCAGGTCATTGGGGTTGATGGAATCCAACATGCATTGAGTGTAGGTGTTGATACATTAGGAGTCTTCCCATTTCATAATGGAATAGTTGAGAGTAGCCATTATTACGGTTTTCTGTCTCAGACCTAATCTTCCCCATTATAGCACATTATGACAGTTGGGAAATCCGCGACATGGTCAGTGATCTGTCACAAGGTGCAATTTGAATTCCACTTTGGCACAAAGGTAGTTGCTCAGCATAATGCATCTGAAGTTATGCAAGTGCAACTAGCATGGGGGTGTACATATCCTTCAGGAATATGGACACACCTGTGGCCCATATATTCCAATACAGGATAATGGGCAAGAGGTGAGGTATGTGTTATAACATGGTCATGCAGGTGTGCTCTCCGGAGCACTGAAACATATCTCAGCCACTGCACAGATATGTTCTCCATGTTAGGGATTGACATATGTGTGTCCATATAATGTTTCTGACATGTATCATTGTGTAGCAAGACCCACAGTGTATTGCTTGGCTGACCCTGTAACAGCAGTGGACCTTCAATTGAACTGTGCATGATGAAGGCACTATAGGGGAAGCATGAGGCCTAGGCAGTATCTAGATTCCCAGGGGTGACAGGTGCAGGCCCTGTCTGGCAAAGCATCATGGTCTGTCAACCATGTTATCCCAGGCAGACAGATATTGAATACCCTTTGACTTGCACCACTGCACTAGACAATTGTGGAATACAATCCTTTTGTCCCTGTATTGCAGTATCATTCAGGCCAATGGCAGAATGCTACCCAGGCCTTGGGACATACCCGCATGGGCTACAAGACCTGACAGTTCCTACATGTGTTTCCATGCAGTCCAGGCTACTGCATCACAGGTCCTGCACAACAACATGGAATATGCCAGAGCCATGTGTATAGTTCAAAAGGTGGTCTGAGTGTATGGGTATGTGGCTAATCATGGCAGACAAGCAGTATAGGTTGGTGTGTAACATAGTGCTAGAGTTTGCATTCACAAATGAGTACTGTTGGGCATGTTTCCAGCCATGTGTTCTGAGGTATGGCACATTTATGCAAACTATGTCATACAGTTTGTGCATTTCATTGTCTCTTTCTTCCAGCTTGGGAGGTCACTTGTTTGGCCAGATACTTAGAAGAGTCTTTGTATGTGTGTGATTTCTGGTAGTGTGTGTGGGTGTCCTTACTGTGTTCTGGTAAGAGTATGTGTTGGTTGTGATGTTGAGATGCATGTGTTAACTTACACCTCATGACTGTCCAGTCCAGTCATGGCTGTAGACTTGGATGCTTACCCCTGTAGCTGCATCCCAAACAATGTGTGGGGTGTGCTGTTAGGTGGGTTTGGCAGTGTAGATGGCAGAGAGATTACATTCCTCCAGGATGGCCACATACACAAAACTGACATTAGTAAACACCAGTAGGTGACTAGTGGACATGCCTGTATGAGCATTCAGTACTACAAGTACCAAGTACTGTATTTAGTTTACTTATTCCGTATGAAGATGTTTTAGACAGTGATGCTCACATGCAAATATTTGTGTTATGGACATGACAACACTGGCTATTACGGAAACATTGTAGCTACCTTTAGCAGCAATCCTCCTCTGAGGAGCACATCACATCCTGTTAGTTGATTAAAGATGATGCAAGTGTCTACAGGTCTGTTTCCTTCTCTGGGTATATACTCACATATCCACCAGGACCATGAACTCTGTTGGGCACAGACACCCACTCTCCAAACACAGTCATGTATCAATAGACTCTGATGCCACTATCAAAATGATCAGGATATAATCAGGTTGTGTAAGCCATCACCTATGAAGCAGCTATTACACATGGGCAGCAGTCTCCTACATCTTACACTCCTACTGCAGATGTTACACTGGAGTTAAAGATGATATGCAACCTGTTTCCTTGCCTGTTTTGTGCAATTCCTTACATACAGTATATGCAAGCGGCTGTTAGGTTGGCAATGAGAGGTTAGGCTACACAAACCTGGGAGTTCAACCAGTGTGTCTCTACTCTCAATATCCACTCTATGTAGGTGTGCACATAGCCATTTGGCCCAGCCATGTAACAAGGGTCACTACACATTTTCATAACATGTACACATGCACAGCTGTTATCCTTGCAAATGATACTAGAGAGATGGATAGTACATGTATGTGCATGGATAGTTACCTAGCTCTTCCAATTATCTTTGCTATCATGCTGCTAAACTGTCAGACGAATATAAATTATATGTATCCTGTTATTGAGCATTGTAATTGCCAATAGACATAACTACTGTTTACATAACATAACAGAAATGCTATGTAGAATGGAATACATATCTGCCTAAAATACTGTACATTACACAGTTATTGGCACAATATCCCACAATGCACACCATATTTGCAGAATAAGCCCACCTTTGTCATGTTCATCTTACTTATACACCCATACATATGTCGGCTGTTACAATATATCAGCATATACTATCCCCTGTTATAGCACATACTTGTTGGACCAATCCTGACACTGGTGAGTTCCAAGCCCATATCATCCCTTGTGGTGTATGCAGAGTTTGCCTTATGATCTACAGCAGTACACACATAGAATACTACAAGCATTACTACTGCTCAACAATACATCGCTTCAATATAGCTATTTCCACTATATGCATTGATTACACTGTAATTCTTACAGAACAGGCACTACATACACAGGCATACTACATGTTATACATACCTTCTTAGTAATTGGAGGTGTTATTGACTAGTATAATCGTTTTTGGTTCGTCATTCAGTGTTTTGTACTGCCATACAGGTAGGTACAGATGGCTTGAATGTGTGACAAGGCAACCTTTTATAGTTACAGATCAGTAACACGTGCTATCCCAATAAACAATTGGTGTTCCTAAGTAGCTAATTACATGCACATCAGCTGCATTGCTACTACCTTAGTCAATACCATGGCAACAGTGGAGTATAAATGATTACTCCACTTGGGTGTTGTCCCTTTTCCTTACTTGTGAGAAAGACAGCCTGGAAGTGTTGTTTGGAATCTATTGCAACAGCTGTATGGAGAGGAACAGTAATATATTGTGTGTAATGCCTAGAGGATTTGGTCTAAATGTGAGTACTGCTGTTATATTTCTGAACATTGCTACTTGTGCAGGGTTTGTCTGTACCTAATATTTCTGCATATGTTTCAGTCTGGCAGGGTTGTTTGACCGGTTCAAGGCTGCATAGCTATGCATATAATGTTAGGGGCTTTACAGTGTGCTTACCAGACATATTTAGTTTGGTGTTACTATGTATCATGCTGTGCTGATAATCAGTACTTGGTAACACTTCCTGGTGTACAAACCTTTCAACCCTCTGAAACAGGATTAGTTCAATACAAACTCTGTTACATCAGCAGCTGTTCAATTGTATAACAGCAACTATTTCACATAGGGCCATGTTAGTGTGTCTGTGTCCAGGTATGTTAAGGTTTCAGAAGATGTTGTACAGTAGTTGAATAATTGGTTATGGTATGACGGTATGTATTGATGTAATTATTTTGGTTGTGTGGTACACGTTGGTTTGTGTACATAGCACAAGCAGGTAAGTAGGAACCCCTTTTATACAATGTCTATATGTGTGTGGGTGTTCTTTCCCTATGTGAACACTTATCCCTTAGTGGACTAATACTATGGTAATTGCAGGCTGATTCATTAAGGCACTGTGAAATGCTTCCTGTGTAGCATGCAGGTACTGTTAGTCCTTGAATCCTTTTGGTAATACATCAGAATGTAATAAAGCTTTGCAAAATGAAAGTTGTCTGTGTATTTTTGTCATGGATATTTGCAGTTTTTGCAGTTGTGTTGGTGACTGTGTCCATAGAACATATTTGTAATAGTGTATTGGCATATACTCTTCATATGTTATATTCACACTGTTTGGGGGGGGGGGGGCAGAATGTGTGATTGCTATAGTCCATGTTATACTCAGATATGAACACTTTGGATGCTGTCTACACACACATGTATGTGTGTGTGTGTGTGTGTGTGTGTGTGTGTGTGTGTGTGTGTATATATATATATATATATATATATATATATATATATATATATATATATTTATATATATATATATATATATATATATATATATATATATATATATATATATATATATATATATATATATATATATATATATATATATATACATATTATTGCATACGTGTATCTGTACCTCCATAGATGTGTACTACATATCTACATATATATGTAGATCTGTATATATTGACATGTTTCTATGTATCTTTCTCTCTCTCTCTCTCTCTCTCTCTATATATATATATATATAGCTATATATCTATATATGAGTATACACCTTTCATTGGGTACATGGCGGGATGTCCTATTTCAACACATTCCTCCATTTTGTGTTTTAACCTGTCTGCATACACAACTGGGATAGGTACAGTTAGTGTTAGGTTACTCTGAGAATGGAGTACATGGTTGCGGGTTCCAGTCCTGGAAGGTGTTATTATTTTACCTCTCAGAGTAGGCACTGGTAGGGAAAGTGTGAATAACACACATTTAAGCAGTTGTAAGCAGGTTTGCCCGTGGTCTGCGTGACGTTAAGCAAAGGTTAAACCTGTGAAGTGCTTCTCCGTTTACCATGGTTCAGCACTGCTTACCATCACGCAAACCCGCTTACAACTGCTTCAGTGCATTTTAATCCACCTGCATCCAACAGCCCTTATTCTGGCCCTCAAAATAACTTAACAGCCCTTGAACATGGAAACATGAACACCACAGTCACTGACTTTACCACTAAGGCATCTGAGATATGTACAAATGTTATGGTGTTTAGAATATACATTTTACTACAGGCATTCCTCACTACTGAAAAAAATGTGACAGTCAGTCGGTTTACATATGTCTGATACATGTTAATGTTCATATGTTTGTGAAGTTAGGTATTGCAATGTGACATGACAGGGTGTATTATGAATGAGAAAGGTTCTTGTTTTGTGTCCTTTTTATATTGTCCCCATACTCCATGTATACCACTCCACTGCACTTATTGAACATCCGACCCAGGCCCTCCTTGATGCATGATTTCATTACCCATCATTCCTCCCCCACCTCAATCTTCACATACACAACAACCATCCCTTTTATGGTGAATTAGGTTAATATTATTAGTTATAATACCAGAGCTGCATGTGTTTTTTGTACACTCCAATTCCTTTGGAGTGCTTCTGTGTCATGAAGTATGTTCATAGATGTTTATATATATGGCTATTGATGTAACTGTATAATACATACATATATATATATATATATATACATATATATATATATATATATATATATATATATATATATATATATATATATGTATGGGTGTGTGTGTATGTGTATATATATATATATATATATATATATATATATGTGTGTGTGTGTGTGTGTGTGTGTGTGTGTGTGTGTGTGTGTGTGTGTGTGTGTGTGTGCAGACTTCACTGATATGTGTGTATATATATATATATATATATATATATATATATATATATTATATATATATATATATATATATATATATATATATAGAGATATATATATCGTATTTAAAATGGTATATATATATATATATATATATATATATATATATATAGATATATATATATTTCGTATTAATTTGTAACAGTAATACATATGTAGACTGGAATGTGTTGGTTCACAAACTACAGTACATTACAATGTACTGTACATATCTACACAAAGTGACTGTCCCATGTGTGATCATTACAGTGGAATGCATATGGTATAAGGTGTAGTCTCAAGACCATGAAACATGTATACACCTCATATGGCTTAGTGGTAAGTCCCATGACTATAGTGTGCATGGTCCAGGGTTCAACACCTGGGATGCTTTACAAATGTTGTTACTCCAGAATAAGGCTCATTTAAGCAGTTGAAAGCATGTTTAAATGTGTTTGTGTGACATTATAGCAGCGGTTAAACACAGTTAAACTTTGTAACGTATAACCAGTGTGCGCAAGCACAGCCACATCTGCTAACTACTCTGGATATATACATTTCATTGAAGTAACATCTCACTATGTGCTTACATACCATTACATTCTCTGTTGACTGTACTCTCCAGCACGCATTGGTTTATATGGGTGTTTCGAATGTTTATTATACATATGATTACTACCTATATATGTAAGCTGTGGTTAAGGTATACCTTTGAACATGATAAACATCCCTGCCTTTATCTGGATTAGGACCATGAATGCACAGATACTATGCAGATGTTGTAACCATTACACTGTTGACATTAACGTTGCTTCCGCCTATTTCCTATTTAGATGATTTCTATGTGTAAGCTAGGCTAAGCAAAGGGCAGAGGCCCCCAAACCCACTGAGCTTTACTTACTCTTGAAAAACAACATATAACAAATGTACCGTGAGACAATACATTACATTCCTAACTACATTAGGCATAGCCCCTCACTGACACACTTCAAGGGAAACCTTGTTGTGTGAATGGGTAACAGAATATACACCCCTGGGATCATGTGATCATGTGGGAGCTTTGAGCAGCTTATCTGTCCCTGGAGGAGTGACCTCAGCACAAGATCTTGTTGTTTATTGGCCATTTTGGGCTAATTCCTAGCTCTTTCAAGTCCCCTGTTTAAAAACTCACTTTGGCACAGTTTTTGCGCTTGTTTCTGACTCAGCAAGCTCTTCTTGGTCCTGCAGAATGGTGCCAGCAGCAGAGAGATGAAAAAGAGCGACTGCTACCAGATTTTAAGTACCTTTCATTGCCTTTACCTTTGTGACTGTGTATTCTTGCCGAAAAGCAAGTAATAACTGCTCTTTTGCTAGATTTAAGCTTGTTTTCTGCATTTAATCAATACCTGCACTTTAAAGTTTGTCTTTTGTTGATTTAACTGTTGAGGCTGCCCACTGAAGTACGCTAGCCTGTGTAAAGTATTTTCTGTGCATTTTCTGTTGCCTGTTTAAAAACACAAACAACAAAATATCCTTGTTTTCCCGCCTTTCCTGAACTAGAATAGTCCCTAATACAGGTTTTGCTGTATTCTGGACTTTAGAATAGTTCCTGTGTTGCCCATTTCCTTACTTGGATAGAAGGAAGCTTCTTTGTTCACCAGTGGGAGTGGGGAGCTTTAAGCAGCCTATCTGTCCCTGGAGGAGTGACCTCAGCACAAGATCTTGTTGTTTATTGGCCATTTTGGGCTAATTCCTAGCTCTTTCAAGTCCCCTGTTTAAAAACCCGCTTTAGAGCGGCTTTGCACGATTTTGCGCATAGAGCGGCATTGGGCAGCGCTGCCTAAACAGGTTTAAACTATTACCTGCTCCACAAAGTCTGCTCTTCACTTTTTCCCTTGAAACTGACAAAAACATACTCGAAGGCTCTAAATAAATATCTGCCTAAGCAGCAGAGACCTCCAAAGCAGACACCCAAACAACTGCAACCCCACAACAATACCCACGTATCACATAGTCCACAAAGTCAGTGTGCCACACAGTCACAGCCCTTAAGGCTAAACAACACACCAAATACACTTGTAATAGGTGACTCTATAGTCAGACACACTGACGTCCCTCTCACCAGGCTGAACAAGGAGAAGGTCACCGTAAGCTGTCTGTCGGGTGCCAGGATCTGCCACATAACACACACACTCAGGTCACTCCAAAGCAAGTACAAATATGACTCCGTCATTGTCCATGCTGGTGTGAATGACCTGAGACGTACCTCCCTGGACTACATGAAAAAAGACATAGAGGAGCTCTTTGATCATGTAGCCCAGGCTGGTATGACCCTGACCTTGAATAGCATCTTACTCTCACCAATAATGATGCCACAGTATGAAGACAAAATGATAAGTTTTAACAATTGGTTAAAGTATTGGTGTAATTCAAAGGGGATCCAGTGTCTGTCAGCCTGGGATGACATGCTCGACAAGCCACGTTGCTTCACTAGGGACGACTTGCACCTGTCACCCCTGGGCTTTCAAATACTGGCTAAGGCTCTTGCCACCCCCATAGTGCCTTTTTTAGGCAAGGCTCAAAAGACAAACCCACCTCCATAGACAATACAGGGAAAAAGAAACTAAGGGTAATGCTGCTCAACACCAGAAGTCTAAACCTCAAAATGCATGCACTCGAGACTCTTCTCAGTATGGAGAACATCGATGTCTGTGCAGTAACAGAGACCTGGTTCAAGGCTCCCGAAAGCACCCCTGCACTACTTGGTTATACTTCATACCATGCTTTTCAGCCACAAAATGCAGACTGAACCACAAAAGGAGGGGGAGTATCCATATACATCAAAAATACCCACACCTCCAGGTTAGTAGCACTGCACGAAGCAGCGGAAACCATCCACGTGCAACTACCAGTGGGCAAAACTGCTTTTCAGTTTATAGCATGCTACAGACCACCCTCTCAAACTCAAGAACCCCACTCAGCCTTCCTGAAAACACTGGAGAACATGAAGGTCTCTCCAAACACCCTCATATTGGGTGACTTCAACTACCCAAATATTGACTGGGTTAACTACTCAAGCCCACACACCCTCACCCAACAGTTCCTAGAATTTATAAACTCAAATGCTATGGAACAACTGGTCACCACTCCCACAAGAGGGGAAAACATATTGGATCTGGTCATCGCAAACATAGGGGCTCTATGTTCTACAACAGAGGTATACCCCTTACTGGTAAGGTCAGACCACAAATTAATCTCACTGGACATCCATATTCCATCCCCACCCCCAGCCAAGGTAACCACGGTGAAGAACTTTTCAAAAGCAAACTTCACACTTCTCAAAACTGAGGTGGTATCCTTCAAAGCCCCTGGGCCAGTGGAAAACACGGCTCAAACTGCAGAATCCTTCACAAATGCATTCTATGGACACCTACAGGAATGTATGTATCGTGCCATCCCAAATAAAACCAAGACTCACTCCTACAAAGGCAGGAGACCTGTCTGGTGGACCCCAGCCATAAATAAGCTATACAACAAAAGGAGGAAGCTACTACAAGCAAAATCCCAAAAAGGGAAGGCATCTCTGATCAGTACAAGCAAGAAGCAACGATCCCTCATAAAATCATCTAAGGCCAGCTTAGAAAGAAAAATTGCACAAGATACTAAGGACAATCACAAGGCCTTCTTTAGTTATGTCAGGAACCTGGGCAGCAACTCCCAGATATGCTCCGAGTTAGTGCAAAATGGCAAAAAATACACTGAACCAACAGACATTGCCAACATCCTGGCAGACAGATTCAGTGCAAATCCCCCCCCATCCCCCAAAAGAACAAATCTCCATCCCAACAGAGTGTAACCTCCGAGACATCACAGATGATCAGGTGAGTGCTGCCCTCTCCAAAGCAAAAAACACAGCATCAATGGGACCAGATGGTGTCCCGGGATGCGTCTTACATGAGCTACAAGATGAACTTAACCCTCACATTAAGTCACTGTTCAAGATCAGCCTTACCACAGGATATGTACCCAAAGAATGGCATACAGCAACGGTGGTCCCGCTCCACAAGGGAGATGCCACAATAGACCCCAGAAACTATCGCCCTATAAGCCTGACTAACCTGGTCTGCAAAGCTATGGAGTCATGGGACTCATAAACAATGATATCGGAAACCTTCAGACACTGGATCCTACCTAGTTCGGCTTTGTTAAAGGCATATCTTGCCTCTTGAACCTGGTCAACGTCTTTGAAACAGTTACCAGGGCCATAGACGAAGGGAAAATAGTCCACACAGCCTACCTGGACCTCGCAAAAGCCTTTGACACAATACCCCACTCAGGTATCATAAATAAGCTCACTAGCTTAAATATCAACCCCTATGTCACAAGATGGGTTGCAAACTGGCTCAGGGATAGAACCCACATGGTCAGAATTGTAGGTGCCTTGTTAGACTCTAAACCCGTTACAAGTGGAGTTCCACAAGGTTCAGTTCTGGGACCTCTCTTGTTCGGTATTTATTTCTCTGAGGTACAGGCAAACGCAGGAGGACTATGGCTGACCAAGTTCACAGATGACTACAAACTGGGTGCCATAATAGACTCTCCGGCTGACACAAGCATACTCCAACAGGGTCTCACAGAGACAGATAACTGGTGCCAAAGTCATGGCCTGAAGCTAAATGCTAAAAAATGCATAGTCATCCCCTTTGGGAAAAACAAAGTGCAAACAGACTACCACATAGGAGGTAACACATTAAGTACGGAAGAAGTAATTAGGGATTTGGGGACCCAAGTAGATAGTAATCTCTCTTTTGACAATCACATTGCCAAAGTGGTTAGAAAGACCATCTATATAGCCCATCTCATCACAAAAGGTTTCACATCTAGATCAAGAGAAGTCTTTGTGCCACTCTATTCATCACTCATCAGGTCCATAATTGAATACAATGCCCCATTTGGGATGTACCTTACCCGACACCTGCAGCAACTGGAAAGACCCCAAAAGTACCTCACCAAGAGGATAAAGGGACTCAGACAGATGCCCTATGCAGTAAGGCTAAAGAAACTCCAGCTCTACTCAGTTGCTTACCGCCTACTCAGAGGCGATCTGTGCCTGACATATAAAGCCAAGTCCAACCTAGAATTAATGGACATGCTCCACCTCAAGAAATCCAAATCTCTTAGAGCTACACGTTCTAGAGACTTAAACCTGAGCACAGAAATAAATAGGACATGCTGGAGGGACAGATTCATATCCCAGAGACTCCCATCACTCTGGAACAAAATCCCAGTCCAGGTTAGGCAAAGCCCCTCACTGACCCTCTTCAAGAGAAATCTTAATGAGTGGATGGGAGATCGCAAGTATACCCCGGGGATCTCTGCTGGGTCCCTGCTAGACCGAGGCACAATAAACTAACCATAAAGAGACTATATTCTGTGACCTACTATTCATAGGCACAGTCTACAATTCTAAAAGGGTGGCGAAAGCCAAACACACTCTGGCTAGGCTTATAAATGCCCTAGGGCAGATAGCCTAGTATCAACCTATGAACCTATGAACCTATGTGTCCCAGAACCATACAGCTAGGGGGTGGGGGAGCCTGTCCAGTTTGATAGCTGCGAGACCTATTGGGGAAATTGAATGGTATTGAATTGTCACATTAAAATGCCCTCTTTAGATCACTAAGTGCCCCTATCACCCTCCACAACCCAGCTTCCAGCAATTCTGCCTGCAATTGCTTCATTGACTATGCTTGACAGAGGCTCAGTTACTTCATCAATGGTGCGGAGAAAGCCAACACACTGTAGCTATGCTTCTAATTGCCCTTGGGCAGATAGGTAGTAGGCCATCTGTGAACCTCTAAAGTGCAGGTCATCACAGCCATAATATGTGCATAAACAGACCTTCAGATCACAACATACAGTGAGAAATCACCATGTAGTCAGGAAACAGTTAAGTACAGCAGGAACATACAGAACACTGATACTTACTCACTCCAAAAGCCTGTCTTGGAAGCTAGAAGACTTGTATAAGTTTAAGGCTTTCTATTGCTTACCAGTAGGTTACCTACAGGAGAGATAAAAAACAAGCATAGATGGGGAACATGCATGCGACAATGCTATACCGGCCTATGTGTCAGCCTTAAGCTTTGGAATACTGGCCAAGGCTATTGGCACCCCCATGGTGCCTTATTTAGGAGAGTATCGAAGGTGAATACCAGCTCTGTAAACAGCACAATAGCAGAATCAATGAGGGTTGTGCTACTCAGTACCAGGGGTTGTAATTACAGCATGCATGCACTCACAGCACTCCTCAGGATGGACAATGTCAACATCTGTGCAGTAACTGAGATCTGTCTTAAGGCTCCGGAGAGCACACCAGCACTTCCAGACTACAACCCATACCACACATTTCAGCCGCAGAACATGGACTGACACAGACATGGAGGGGGTATATCCATATCCATCAGGGATACCTACACTTCCAGGTTAGTGGGGCTGCATGATACATCTGAGATCATCCATGTGCAGCTAACATCAGCCACAACTGCAATGTAAACTGTGCCCTGCTACGGATCACCCTCCATGACCCAGGACCACCACTCCACCAACCTTCAGACAGTGGAGAACGTTACAGTCCTAACACACACACTGGCATTGGTAGATGTTAACTACCATACCATTAACTGGGAAACTTACTCCAATACTCACTTCCAGGCTCAGCACTTCCTGGAATTTATCACCTCATATGCCCTGTATCAGGTGGTAACCTCCCTAACGAGGGGTGGAAACATACTAGAAGTGGTCATCACCAACATGGGCAACAGGTGCACCACAGCAGAGGTTAACCAGTCACTGGTTAGATCTAATGATGAACAATTCACTGTTTCCACACCCAAGCATCTCCCCCACTCATGAATACCACAGTGTATACCTTTCCTACAGCTAAATTCACACTACTAGTGACAGGGGTGGGGGGTTTCACAGCCCCACGCTAAGGGGAAACACTGCTCAAGATACAGACAGATTTACAAATGCAGTCTATAAGCACCTACACAGATGTATGGATCATGCCATCACTGGTAAACCAAGACTCACTCCTCCTAGACAAGGACACCAGTCTGGTGGACCTCTGTAATAAACAGGCTATACTACAGAAGTAGGACAGTGTTCCAGACAAACAGCAAATCCCATGAAGGGCAGACATCCATGATCACTATTAGTATGATATGTAGGTCCCTCATGACATCATCCAAGGCTAGCATCAGCAGGAGAATACGCAAGGATCCGAAAGATAACCACAAAGCCTTCTTTGGCTATGTCAAGGATCTAAGTGGTGACACACAGATTTGCACTGTGCTGGTGAAATATAGCACAAACTATGCTGACTCTACTGATATCACCAACATCCTTGCAGATACATTCAGTACATACTTCACCCTCTAAAGAGCCCACAACACTACCCAAAAGGTACAGTATCCCACACATCAGAGACACACAGGTGGAAATGTCCCTCTCTAACAGCAGAGCACAGCATCAGTTGAGACAGATGTTGTCCCAGACTGCATCTTGCAAACTGTACAAGACAGCCTGACCACCCACCTAATTAAGCTTCCCAACCTCAGCCTCTCTACAGGCTACAAGCCCGTACAATGGTGCGTGGCAATGGTTATTCCACTCCATCAAGGTGGAATCACAACTGACCATTGTAACAACCACCCCATAAGCCAGACTAACCTGGTCTGCAATGGTATGGATCACATCCTCATGGCACTCATTAGCAAAGACATTGGTAACCTCCGAACATGTGCCCCAACCCAGGTCAGCTTGGTTGAATACAGTTCATGGCTACTGAACCTATTTGACATTTTACATACAGTCACCAAGACGCTTAGATGATGGGGGAGGTGATTCACACATACTTTCTGGACCTTGCCAAGACTTTTGACTCCATGCCCCACTCAGGTATTATTGATAAACACACCAGCCTGTACATAGACCCATGCATCACAGGTTGGGTTGCCAACGGGCTCACACACAGAACCCACATGGTATGACTAGTGATCTCCAGGTCCAACAATTGACCAGTCACAACTGGTGTCCCACAGGACTCAGTCCTGGGAGCCCTACCGTTTGGCATATACTTCTCAGAGGTACAGGCAAACCCAGGTGGACTACAGCAGAGCATGTTTGGCAATGACTGCGAACTGGGAACCATGATTAATAGTCCAGCTGACACAGACATCCCTCATGGGGCTTCACAGAGACCGTCACAGGGTGCCAACATCACGGCCTCCTGCCAAATGCCACTAAATGGATGGTCATTCCATTGTGGAATATTAAGCACCCACATATTAACACATAAGTGGCAGCCACTTTAATATGGACGAGGTAATGGGGTATCTGGGGACTAAGGTAGATAGTGATCTCCCTTTGACAATCATATCTCCACAGCAGTTAGGACATCCTTCTATGTAGGCCATCTGATTACTAAAGGATTCCCATCTAGACATACTGGTGTTATAGTGCTCCTTTACTCATCACTCATCAGTCCCATCATAGGGTATAATACCCCATTTGGGATGTACCTCAGAAGACACTTCCAACTGCTGGGAGGTCCACGAATGTACCTCGCCAAAGGGAATACTGGCCTCCAACATATGGCCTATGCAGCCAGACTGAATGAACTCCTGCTTTACTCAGTGGCATCTCGTTTACCCAGAGATGATCTCCGCTGGCCAACACAGCCATGTTGAAAGCAGGCTTAATGGATATGCTCCACCTATGGGAATCCATGTCACAGTGAGTCACACACTGTAGTGAGCTGAACATTGCCACAACGATAACTAGAAGATGCTGGAGGGACAGATACCTGTCACAGACACTCCCCATACTTTGAAACAAGATCCCTAACTACATTATACAGAGCCCCTCACTAGCACTCTGCAAGAGAAACCTTGAAGAGTAGATGGGGCACAGTAGATGCACCCCAGGGATCCCGCCATTGGCTCTGCTCCACAGACAGACAGTTAATGAATGAATGGGGTAGCAAATGCTGACACATTTTGGCTGGGCTTATGAATGGTCTCTGGCAGTTGGCCAAGTGCCTACCTATGAATCTATACATACAGTATCAGCACATTCTGATAGCTTAATTTACTGTTCATGTGTTGACTTACCTTGTGCCAATGGCAGTTGTGTGTGCAATAGTTGAGGGTTGCCTATGTTGAATGCACACAGTAGACTGCCTATACATGACAATTTACAAGTAGTCTTGTGTGTGTGCCATCTATTTTTACTGTGTGTGCAGGTGGACAAAGTGTCAGCCCCTAGGTGCCTACACTGTCAGTGTGTGTGCTATACATTCCCTCTTTGCCAGTGCATGGGACTACTGGGCATGCCTCTGTTTGCCTACTGGGGCTGGCTCAGGGTGTTCGTGGTCTGAGTACCTCTGTGCCTTTGGGGCCCTTTGCAAAGGTGGTGGGCTGTGAGGGCCTTCACCATTCTATCCCTGCTGCAGCTGTTTCCACAGGACCATATTGTGGAGCATGGCACATACTATGAAGATGTGGGCACATGTGCCTGGAGAGTACTGCAAGGCTCCACCAGATATGTCCAAGCAACAGAACTGTGATTTCAGCATCCCAAACACACACTCTATGATGATTCTGGTTTGTGCATGGGCCTCATTATGGCGTTCCTGCATGGGTGTGTGTGCATTTCTGATAGGAGTCACCATCCACGATTCCAGTGCATAGCCAGCATCCCCCACCAAATGGCCATTTGGGATGTCCCCCATGGCAAATAACTGATACAGCTGTGAGGCATGCCAGATGTGGGAGTCATGATAGCTTACAGGGATGCCAGCACACACATCCATGATAATGCCCTGGGCATTGCACATAACCTGGCATTTTATGGAGGGGTATCCCTTGCAGTTTATGTAGCACCTACCCTGCTCACTGGGTGGTGACCTGATGTGTATGTGTGTGCAGTCTATTGCACCCAGTACCTCCAGGTATTCTGCCACATGGTGGAAGAGATGCATATTGCTGGCCAACTCCTCCTGCATTTGGGGGAAGTATATGTGCTCATTGGCATGTGGTAACATGGCATCCAGGAACTGGTGTAGTACCCTAGATGCTGATGCCTGTGAGATCCCCATGATAACCCCAGTTGGTCTTTGAAAGGTACCTGTAGCTAGTATTCTCAGGCTTGCACATACTTTGTATCCACTGGGATGGGTTCCCCTGTGTTTGTTCTGGCTCTGAGGCGTGGCCAGCACAGCTCCACAAGTTGCTGTAAGATATCCCTGTCCACCCTATAATGTTCTACTATCTCCAGATCATGTAGCCCCTGGTAGGTTACCCTGGGTCTGAACACTCTCCTCCTCCTATGGTGCCTGAGGTGGTCATGTGCATCATCCTCCACACCACCTTCAGTCTCCAATACATGCTGGTGGATGAAAGCTATGGCAGCCCTTAACATGTACATACTAAAAGTTCCTCGTCTGTAAACACCACTGGTGCAGAGTGTTTGGGAATACACAAATGTGTGTGAGGTGCTTTCACACTTTGTACTATTGTGCTATGGATGCTGCTGATGTCAGTGGGTGTGTATGAGCTATTCCAGCTGCAGCGTGTCTTAATTATGGGTTTTGCAATGAGTACTGTGAGTGTGGAGCCTTTACTGTGGAGATCTGCTTGCCTGCCTTCATTAATCTGTTGCCCTTCCCATTATCAGGCATGCATCCACCTGCCGTCTTTCTTGTTTTGTACTTTCCCTACCCAGTCATGGCAAAATGTGTCTTGTAGCTGATATACTGCAAATCAGCTTTGTTCTGCTTTGATACTTTACTGTTTTCTTTGCAGTACAGCCTATTTGCTTGCAGCCTTGTTAGCTGTTGTCAATGGCCCACTGTAGGCTCCTAGGGGTTAGTCATTTGTACTCCAATTTCACTGCTGCAGCATTTCCTTATTTCTTTCCTATATCCTTCCTGTTTCAGCTGCAGTGCGTGCCGCGCAAACCCATTTACCGGGTTTACACACATTTTCATCTCCGTTCACATGCATACTCAGTTACCTTGTGTACTCTCAGCTAAGCATAGCTATGGCCAGTTCAGCAAACCCCTATCCCAAAGCTTTGTCTAGCTAGGGGCAAACTGGTTTAGCAATGCTCCAATGTGCTTACAGCAATGGCGACACATCCCCTCTCTTGATGTCATCTTTATCTCAAGGGCACAGCTCGGTGTTATAACACTACGCTGTCAGGTGCATCCTTACACCAGTGGGGAATCTGTGATTCACTATTACTCCTCCTCTCATTTGCATGGCATTGCTTACTAATTCCTAGCTACTGTGCATAACACTGTCACAGCCCATTAGCAACCCTTGCGTCATAGTATGATGTAGCATGCCTGCTATTGACTATTATGGGGAAATCGTGATATGTGTTTTATTGCAGTTTTATTCTATATTTATATATTTTTCTTGCGATCCCTTTGGCGCACCACTGCCCTGCCCTTCCACGTTGCAATAGTGTGACTATATACATTAAATGTTAATTTTATATTTTGTACATGGTATTTTATGCCAATGGCTATATATTTAGCCATTGGCATATGTTAACAATATAATACATGTGTTTGGGCAGCTGTCATAGCTCTGACTTTATGTTTGCAAAAATGTAAACTGTTTTCTACGGTTTACATTTCTGCATGATTACAGTACACCTGCATCACTTCCTGGATCGTTACATACCTTCATTTGCATGCTACACTGCTGCACATGGGGTAATTAGCATACAGAGCCCGCAAGTTGTGCTGGCATAGCGTACACAGGTAGTGCACTTGGCAGCAGCTTGTACCTGGATCGCTCGGTGGCCATATTTGGTGTTAGAATGCCGATGCTACGCCTGCACCTGGTGCAAGCTTCATGAATCCTGGGGAGGGTCATAAATGACTTTAGAGAAATACATGGTACAGGATTCACTCTTTATCTTTAATTAACCGTTCAGTCAACAAGGTTTAACAATATCACCAGATGACAAATTTACATTAAAATAATAAGGCATATCATGTCAGCTTCTACCTAACCACTGAGACACATCATTTAACTGTAAAATCAAAGGATTTTTTTTGGAGAGAAGGTTTGGTTTCCTGATATATACATATTAACTCATACTATCTATTTAACTCACCAGGTAAAAGTACTAAGCAGACAATCTGCATTGTATAACATGTCTTCATTGCTCACCCAGGCATTCGCTGAACAAAGGGAAATATTTTATGAAGAATTAACAATAGGAGGATGTGCTATAGATGACCTGCTATCCAGAAAAAGTGCCTGCACCATCTTTATCAGTTGTACTTCTACTCTAATTAGAGAAAAAGTAAACCCTATCTGTTCATACCAAGCATTCATTTTGAAGTAACAATTTATTCAAAGCTTTTTTAAAAAAATGCAGTAAAAGGAACACAGCAAAATAAGTATACAAAACTGACAAACATCAGAATAGAGACAATAAAACAGTGAAACAACTTACATGTACTACACCTAGTGCCATAAATATGTGCTAAAAAGAAAAATAAGCTTGTCATTCATCTTTATGGCAACAGAATGCTGCTTAATCATTTAAGTACCTCTCTGCACTGTCAAACTCCAGTGTCACTCGACTATTTAATATCAACTAGTGCTAGCTACAGCAGAAAGCAGCAGAAATTAAACCAGCCCTAAATGCCACTTGATACTTCCCCAAGCCACAATTTTAAACAAAAAAGTGATCTAAAGTATGGCAGACTGAAGTGTCTAATGGCCTTTAAATCTGTTAATTCCTCAGAGAGACATTTTACTTCTACCCACTGTGTTTGTGACAGCTCTAATTGTTTTATGGTTTTTGCAGTGCTTCACATCTTTTTTTCCTAATTGGGAAAGCTCCATGCACTACAAAGAAATATGATTGGGTCTCTCTGGTCATAACTTTTATTATGTATTATCGACATGGATGCCATTATTCACATTGATAACTTTGTTTCACTCCACTCTTGATTTGAATGTCTTGACAGCTATGTCCTAGACATTTAATAAGTTGTTTATGATTATAGACACAATCATAATACTCTATATTAGGAGTATTACAGAATTAGTTAAAATATAAAGCAATAATAATTAAAGATGTACACAGTAAGATAATTGTTTTTTAAATCTCCCAATAGCCATAACGATGCTGCTAGACCTTTTAACAGCATTGTAGAAATAAAGAACAGTTATATCTTTAAAATTAGTCAGTACAGTAATTGTGTATAACTCACAAGTTATGCAGTAATTCTCTGTAAAGTTGAATCCTTTGGGTGAGATAACAAATCAATCAAAAGCAAATGTGGCAAATCCAACTGTAAATGAATAGAAACATATGAGCAATTTTATTATGCAATATGTTCAAAATGAAAAAAAAAAGATTACATATCCAGAAAGCATGTCTTCAGAATAGCTACACAGTTGGAAATAAAATTGTTAGATGATGTGTTAGTTAAAGCCAGGTTCAAAGGGATGAGATAGAACTACATGTAAAAATTATGCAAAACTTATTTGCCATGTGAATGCCTCCAAACATCAAGGCAAAATATATAAAACCCGAAGACTGGATGTTTTGCGTGAATGAACATGAAAATAAATAAAATGATGCAACATTATTAATAACCTCAGGCCACAACATGCCCTTTTAACAGCAGCATATGTAATATTTAAAACTAAGATACAGCCTATTGGAAAACCACTTTCTAAGCAGAAAAGATAACTTGAAAAATGCAAAGACTAAAAACGTTTGCTACATTTAAAGAGACTTGGAGACTTAGCTGTGAGCTGTTAAGAATGTCATGCTACAAGTTAACTAATAGCTAATAATATTAACAAGACTTAATTGCCAAAAGGAGTATACCAAAACAAATCAAATCACAAAAAGAAAAAAAAAATCGCCAGTAAACTCCAATCCACTGAAATCAAAAATATTTAATGAATGTATGTAGTAAAGGTATATACAGATGTTACAGGACTATTTCAATGCCTGTAGAGTTTGGGGTGAGCATGTCCTGTGTGCAGTTTGAGCAATAAATGGTTTTGAAATGATACATATTAAATTATTTCTCCTTCTCTTAAAAAGGACATGCAGATCTTATAAGAATTTTAAAACTCCTAAGAGAAATATGTTGTAAAATAGAGTTGTAAAGCTATTAGGTCCTATAAATTTATAAAGTTGTAATTGGGTTGTGACTAAGAGAATCTCCTAAGAAACTGCACCTTGCTCTAACTTACTTCTATACCTCTAATGTAATTATTTTTAGTCAACATTACTAAGAACTTTATCAAGCCAGTGCTTATCATGGTAACAGAGGAAATGAAAAAGTACATTTGGAGCCATCTGAAATTACTTTATACTTAGCCAAGTATTATTAGGTGGCTTACTTTGAGAGTGGATCAGTGACAAAAATGATTGGACAATGCACATAGATTTTTTTTTTTTACTTTTGCAAGATGATAATAAAAGCTTTGGAGGATACCATTCAATCTTCTTTGTGCAAAAAATCTGGATAAAGAAAAAGTACTGGGGGGAGGCAAAGGCCCACAAAAAGGGACATATTTTAACTACTGCTCATATAATGTAAGAAGGTGAATAGAATAACAGGCTTTATATTGGCATACTTTTTTAAAATTATAAAGTCAAAAACCCAAATGTTTGTCATGATTTAGTGACTTCCATCCTCAGTGATTTGCAAGAAAAAAAAACACAACTTTTATGAGGAATATACCAAAAATATGAAGCAAAAATCTGAACATCCTGTGAAAATCTGCATAGTTGAATGGTATGCTTTGAGTGCATTTATTATATCTTTTTAAATGAAGTAAAACCCAAGCAATATGAATAAACCTTCCTAGATAAATATTTGGTATTGTGTCATTTTTTGAATGTTTCTTTCTGTCTTCAGAGAACTGCTCTAACTGGAATATTGTATCTCAGTCTTATATCCTAGATACTTTTTTTACACCACACTGTTTTAATGAAACTTTACTCATTAAATTAATATACTATTAAATGTTGAAAGCAAATTCTGCTGTGGTGGTGCTGTGGTAGCGTTGTCGCCTCACAGTAAGATGCTGTCCAGTTCGATTCTCAGCTAGAACGTCTTCTGCGTGGAGACATGCGTGAATGGGCATACCTTCATTGAAGGTTGTGCATCAGGGCTGGTAACTCGGCACGTAAAAATCAACTACCAATCATTAGCCGACCAGAGTTCCGCTGTGGCGACCCCTAACCGGGAAAAGCCAAAAGACACAACAACTATTAAATGTTGAAAGCAACACTTCTTATGACTAGATTTATGGAAAATTCAACTAATTAAGAAACTAACACTGGATCATTTAACATACTTAGGGGTAGCTGCCAAAATAATGAAGCTGACATTAGGGCCTAAAAACAAAAAACATAAACAAACAGTAGATAGAAAAAATGTTATAGGTGGTTCAACATCTAAAACATGAATAAATAACATACAAATTGCTATACAGTGGATTGTTTAGATATGAAACCATTCATTCCTTTTGAAGTGGATATTGGATATGCATATATAAATTAGTGTGACAAAAAAATGAAGCCATAAGATATAAAATGCTTCTTTTTCTTGAGATGATTGTATATGGTAACTAGTTTGCCTAGCTTTCTCAGAGTGAATTATATTTCAAAACCTGACTAAAAGGTATGACAGCTACTTAAAAATGTAAGCAACCAAACAAACAAGAACTGAAACTTAATGAAAATATTAGTTAGTCTATGGTATTCAGAACTGGAAATCAGGCATAGCACAATTCTTTAGACAAGACAATATACTGCTTTTCATTGGGCAGCATTTGCTTTTCTAATTTGGATACCAGACATAGAAGGCTAATAACTTTATTACTTATATTTAATTGTTTAGAAGAAAAAACTATGAGCATTGCAAGTAAAGCCCCAGGAATACCATATTTCAAGGGCATTCCATAAAAACAGCATATCTAACTATATTAAGAGAGATTGAACATGTTTAAATAAATAACCAGTCACTCATCAGTTAATGCTTTCTTAAATCTCCATTTAAAATGAAGACTCCATGTGTTATGTAGAAAATAACTGCAAATGACCACATAGATTAAATAAAGCAAATTCAATATGAAAAAAAAAATTGTGACACAAAAAAATGATCACTGAGGAGAGATTTAGTTAAACAAGAAAAAGTTACTAAAAGTATGCCACATTTTTCAAATGAACCTTCCGCCAAAAGTCTTATGATATTCATAGACAAAATGGACATAACATTATTATATTTGGACTGATAAAATTTTTGAAGGTTAGCAATAAGTCAAGTGCTAATACCAAATCTTTATCTAAGGTGATATTTTCTAATATATCTAGAAGATATCTTGTAGTTCTTAAAGATTGCATGTCATTAAGTTGACTGAATTTGAAAAGATTGCATAATTAAAAATATTTAAAGGAAAAAAATAACAGTCCCTAGTTTATATAAAATATAATAACATTTGCCAAGTAATTATTTTCATTTATTTGTATAGGTTTAAATAAAAATGAAAGACATACAATTGATTCTGAACAGCATGTATGCACAATTACAAATAAAAATGGGGGAAACAGCACAATCAATACATTTTCCCTGTTACAAATTGACTACTTCCTAATAAAGACCATGCCTATCCCTAATGTAAGGAGTTACAAAGAGGATTAGACAGCATCAGAGATTTCCAATTCATCAAACAAAATACACTCAAAATGCTTTTTACTGGATGGCATTCTAGCCATCCTCGATCATAAAGTTGTCCTTCATATTCTATTTCACTTCCTCCTTTACCATCATCCCTACCACATCTACATCCCTAAAGCTACAACTGTCATTCACCTTCATCTGTCTCCCTCACTTCCCAATTTAGTATGGACAACAACACTTTACACCCCACCTTTCCCCAAGTTACCTAGTCCACATAGCAACTCCCATTCCTCTAATCAATATCCTCATACAACTGCTAATAATCACCTCTGTACAACACACACTAACTTATTCCAGTATGCTACCAATTTATTACCCAGCATCCATAGGTTCATAGATTCATAGGTTGGTACTACGCTAGCGACCCTAGGGCCTATACAAGCCTAGCCATAACACTTCCCTGGCTATTTATTCCCACACTATTTACTTTCCTGGACCAACACATTTTAGCTCTACTCTCTTTTCTACTCCATTAAGACCGTTCTTGAACTATTCCAAAAAACAAACAAATAAATAGCCATATGTCCTCAACTTCTTTCTCATATATTTTTGGCCAGAATAATCTTGTATCATTCCACAAGCCACTTACGTTACTGCACAACCACTATATATATATATATATATATATATATATATATATATATATATATATATATGTAAATTGTCACACTCCCTTCCCACACATTCAACATATCACCTCGTCCCAGTAACACTCTAATTATGTTGACATCCTGTAATAAATCTTAATTGTGTAACATAAGCCTGCCATAGCAACCCCACTTTCGTAACAACTGCGTATTCTTTATCACAATAAGCATCCTTTCTCAGTATCTCACTGTCATTAGTACAAGCATTGTGTAACTTTGCAATACCATATATCCTCTCCCATATTCTGAGATACCTATAAATAACTCCAGTTCTGTCATTTTGATCTCAAGCCTAAATTGATTTATTAATAACTCCAATTTCTGTATTTATAATTCTTTCTCAGGCCTGCCTTTGTTCTCTATTTGCCCTATGAGCAATTTCCTATATAGTTTCATAGGCTGAGTATACTGCATAAATAAAGGTCATGGACCATCAGAATGAAGACTCCAAATTCCAGGAACAAACTGTACTCCCAAGCCAAGTATTTAATGTATTCTTAAAAAACAATTAAAGAACCACTCTGCATGATAATCCAAGGCAGCCTGTTCCAGGACCTTGAAATGCCAAGATATATTTTTATTTATTTATTTAATATTTGTTTATTGGGAAAGTCCGACTAGGACAGAGTCCATTTTCAGTGGAGACCTGGGGAGAAATGCTTCAGATGCATGTCTTTGGAATGTATACAAATTTATTTGTCAAGGCCAGTTTACATTTCTGGACTTGGAAAATATAATAGCACACCCATGATTAATCATTGGTTTGCAGCATATCACTATTCAATAAGTGATGGAATTCTTCATCACTTAAATCATGGTATGCAAAAAATAATCTTCTAAATCACTTAAATCATGGTATGTTAAAAATAATCTACCTCATTAGTAACTTACTGAATATAGATTGAGCTTTTCTAGGCATGTACTGTAAGACAATGTTTTATAATCATTTGTTGTTTTCATAAACGTCCTTTGAGCACTTTCCAACACTATCAGATCATCTTTGAAATATGAACAAAAAGAGGAGAGGGTGAATAACTTTACCAGAAAAGCTGTAGACCAAGTGCTGAAACTTTTAATAATAATGACATAATACACATGGTCTTTGTTTTAACAATACAAGCATTATTCTTAATATTATAAGTTTGAATTGATGTATAATCATACGTCATCGTATTCAGGAATTTCATGAACCTTAGTAACATCCATGATAAGGTCTTGATCTGGACTGAAAATGTGAAATTACATCACACCACCTTTTGCAGAATTAATATACAATCTCCTTTTGTTTAGCATCCAAATGCATGAGAAATATGTGAGTTGAATGCCAGAAAATCAGATGAGGAAGATAAAAGACTACCAATTTTAATAATGCCTGTGCACTTGGGCATCCAATTAGTAACATTTATATGTAATAGAAATACCACATTGTTAAATAACAGATGTCTCAAGATTGAATCTGTGATACCCCACAAAAAGCTGCTTACCAGTTAGAATATTGTCCATTCAACTTAACACATTGGCATCTGTGTGTTAACCGGCATTTTACCAATTCAGTAATGTAGGGAATAATTTTCTCCCTTATTGCCTATATGGCAACCAGTTATCTGATTCTAAACCATACCTGTTTTTCACTTTTTGGAAATCTGACAAGGTCAGTCCCTCCCTTCTCACCAAATAAATCCTTAACCAGTCTAAAACATTCTTTTCTTATTCTCTTAATTCCTCCAACCAGCACTGGTACCTATCACGTTAAAATTCTTCCTAGTCTGTCATGTTCTAACCTAACCTCTCCTCATAAATGCTTAAAAACTTTCCAGTATGTTTTCTGTTCCTCCATCCTAAACCATATTATATCCACAACTCCTGTTCTCTCCAGTTCCCATACAGCTTGCCATAATCTACAGTCCTCTTCAACTATCAAGCATTCTGTTACATTTATATTTGTGGCATATCTCTTAAAATCTGGCATATCTTAGAATTCTATATATCCAAAATATTAACCTTTATTTTCCTCACCCATCCCATTTCCACTTCCACATAAAACTATCACATGCCATATGTAACTCCTTCATCCGTTTTTTTGCATTCAGATTAATAAGCATCATCTAATATAGGATGTAAGGAAGAATCAAATTCTGTCTCCCAAGGTGGGCACACTCCCTGACAATTTGTTTAATAGACCCTTCACTTTCTCTTACAGATATTTCCAGTTTTTGTCCATTAATTCACTCAATGTCTTCTACACTTTTACCCAAATATTTATTTTCACTGCCCTAAACCTCAGTAGAACATCTCCACCTCCTTCTCCTTTTGTAGTCTATTCACCACCAAATTATTTCTATGACTAAACAAATCTGAATATTCTATAATCTAAAAATTAGCTAAAGATGTTAACACTCCAGGTAGCAGCTTATGCAATACTTGAATAGTATCTGCCACCCAGAAACATTAATACTGTTGTGCCCTATTTTCCTCCGTCTAAGCTTTAAAAGTCTGCACAGCCTCTTTATCAGTTTCTCCCCTAGAAAGCTTGTATAAAGGAGGAGAAAACAATGATTCTCACTTCTACTTTGGTAACACTACTGCTGTTCCCTCCCTCCTTGATTTTGGCAACGCACTTATTTTCTTTACCACATTCATTCTTTCGGCCTATAATTCCATATAGCTTCATACGGAGTCATTTGTATAATCAGTTCAAGAAGGCATGTTGTCTCCAAGTTCCCTGATATAGCTAAATGTAGCGAGGACATCATCTGCCTCAAACCTCAAACATTTTTGTGTAATTCATTCAGCTACTCCACATTCAGAGGTTTGCCTTCCTATTGATGCAGTAATGCACCTTCCAAACTGATTTCCTTAAATGAATTCACATAAAATCATCTAAATACCTCCCTAATGTCCTCACTTTTGACAACGTTCACATTTTAATCATTCTCCATTCCCCAAGAGTCTATTCTGGGTCTTCTTCTTTTTTAATAATTTTATCAGCAATATTCATATTTTCTTCTACTAAACTCCCTTATTAAATATGCAAATGACTCAACTATTATCTTCTCCGTAAATAGTCTATTCCATCTTCAACTGATAACTCAAGAAGCTTTTACGTACATTGAAATCTGACTCACCAACTTCAAGATGCTACTCACTCCAAGAAAACTAAGTTCTGCTCTTTACACCTTAAACCTTGGCAGTAGATAAAATCAAATGTAATATCCTTTCTCAGAACAATATGGACAGTGAGGAATTTCCCCCTACCAGGCTCTTAGAAGTGACAACAGAAACAAAAAAGACTTAAAGTCGACTTACAAGTCCAGAACAATATCAAAAACCTATCAGAAAACACGGGGTACTATATAAGCATAAACACTTTCTTAACACATCTGCCAAAACTACCCTCGCCTCCTCCTACCTGTTACCTTCATTCTTGTATGGAACACCTATACTCACCAACCACTATATCTCATTAAAATCAAAACTTGATTCATGATGCTACAATAAAATTGCTAAATTTGCAATGACTACAACTTATTACAGAAATCACTGCACTACCTTGTCATCGCATGTGCTTCTACAACATTTTATCTATTTAAAACTCATAACTGCCCATGAAATCATTCATTAAAACTACTACCAACCCTGCGGTCCATTTTATACTCCATAACTACCTAAAGATCAGAAGGCAAACAACTTCTAACTGAGCATAAACCCAACAAATCCAGAGGACAAAACCTTTACTCCCACTCAGTGGCTAAATTGTGGAATATCTCACCTTTAAACATTAGAGCAAACTCTAACCTCCTGACCTTCACACATGTACTAAAATAATTTTTAACTAAATCTTGCATCTGTTCCTGCTCTATACCTAGTTGTAAGTATTACCTCTTTCCAGCACTGTAATACAACTACCTTATGCATCATCTCAACTCTCTTATTTACTTATTAGCCTAATCATCGCAAATATATCGTAACTCTCCCTGTCTGTCTCCTGGGTCTATATTATATAATCATATGCAAACAATGTTGAACGGTCTAATGAGCGAAAATACAGAAAATCGAAATCCTTATTGTGGGGAGCTGAGCCCCCCCCCATCCCCCTGCTAAATATATATTCCAACTCTGAGATCGCACTACAGTAATGAAACGGCAAATATCCTACTCGTCAATGTGCTGTAATCTCAATAACGGAACTTCGCGTTCTGGCATTTTCGCTCATTAGAGCATTCAACATTGTTTGCATGCGATTATATAATATAGATCCTGTTTCTCTACTTTAATATTTTCTTCCTTGTAAAGTCTGACTTACTGTTAGCCATTTCTGACTTACTTGACTACTTTTTCATACATCTGTTACATGGTGTTCTGTTCTCATTTTCTTTAGTTGTCTGCTTTATTTGTTTACGATATTTAACTTTACAGTTAAACAATATAAAACTGTGTATTCTGTAGTGTCACACTAAACCTATATAAAGTTTTATAGTATATTAGGAACCAATATGGTATACTATGAACCTGTATCTTATTATTAATAGTGTATCCATTCCTATTTATATAAGTATTTTGTAAGTTTAACAATATTGCATATTTTGCGTATGTAATATGTGTGTTTGGAGCTTTTCTCCCAGGACCTCCACTGAATATGAATACTCTGAAAAATCAGACTTTCACTGTAAACAAATGTCAATAAACAAACAAAAATCTTTGTGGATATAATCCATTTATTTTTCTCTGTACATTATCTTCTACATCAAAAAATTATTCTCTTAATTTCCCTGCCCAACCCTCTGACCCCTTCTCTCCAACTCAGTTTCTTTCTATACTTCTTTCAACTTTTTCTTTTTTGTCCTTCCTTGCATCTGAACTTCAGCAGCCCCTAAATGCCACACCTCAGTTCACTGGGTCTACCAAAACTGGCATCCTTCCCTACACTTTCACTTATACATGTTTGGGGTCAGGGAGTAGCTTGGGGCACTTTTAGAAAGTGTCATATTACTATCATGGAAACATTTTTTTTATGCCCTAAGTGCCTTCTCCCAGGCATACATACTGTGTCAGGATGGGCATACAATGAGTGTGATGGCATATTGTCCTACCTCTATTGTGACTCATCACCTACCCTGCATCCCTAAAGGCGATACTCCCCTGTGTGTCCTCAACCTCTGCAAGACATCAACAGCAAGGTACATCAGTGTGCATACCCTCCTCCCAGGATGTGCACATGCTCCTCCCAGGATGTGCATACTCTCCTCCCAGGATGTGCCCACATGTTTCCCAGGATATGCACACCCGCCACCTAGGATGTGCACGCTATTCCTCCATCGCCAGCATCTCAGACACCCAAACCATTAACTGAACCCAGGTCACCTGGGCTGTGGTCAAGGCTTTATCTTTCTACATTCCAGTATCAGCTGATTACTCTTTCAGTTGTTTTATCATACCATCTTTTAATTCTCATTTTTTGTTTGGTTCTGTACTACCTAAGAATGATTGCCTTTTTCTCCTTGCAATTTCCTTAATTTCTTTTTACTCTGAAATATCTCCTTATAATATATATGCTTCTGTTGCCTACAGCCCCCTCTCCACTCTATGGTCTATTTCAATTATTCCCTTAATTTTACAACACCCCTTGCTTCCCTATATCTGTCAGCCACTGCATGTTTTGCCCTTCCCTCCATTTTTCAGTTGGATTTTTTCATAATCCACTCATTATACCTTCCAAATTATAACGACCATTGTATGGCTTGAAATTCCCTTCTCTAAAATCTCAGACTTTTACCCACCTTCACTGTATTTACCAAACTATGATCCAACCTGCTCACATGATGATATTCATCCAAAGATGACGAAAGTAAACTACCTCCATACTCCTCAGTTTTCTGTCCATTCATCAACCAGGTCAGCCTCCTCCCTTCTCTTCTGCAATGATTTCTGGGCTTTGGATCTGATACTACACTGCTCTGCACAGACCAATTAACTTGTAATCCAAAATTAAATTATGCTCATTCCCCAAAATGACCCTATTGTGCATGAAAAACAGAAATCTGATAATAATAGCAAGGCTGTAAACCATGATATTCCTGACCCCCTTACTCGTCTCTCTTAACATACATCCTTCAGAAAGAAAACAAAATTGTTAAGAGACAAATCAGATAGCATATCACATCAAAACATAAGTACAAAACAAACTTTCCCATACCCTGATGTGACAAAACCAAGAAAGTAATGAAACCACACAACATATCTATCTTAGCCAAGTTATTTACAAACTTTAATTAGTACTCTTTCAACTGTGTAAACCTGAAGAAATACAGACAGTAGTAATAATAGTAGTAGACCATAGAACAGTAGTTGGGATATATAGAAAAAGTAAATATTTTATTTGTTGACCAGATAAGCCCACTGGATAGATTCTCCCTGTTCTTGGACAATTTGGAGCACTGTCTAGTTAAGTAACCTGGTCAGTGTCACACAGCAGGTAAAAGAAGGAAGAAGAGATCAAACCCTGCACTGAGTCTCAAAAGGCCAAACAATCAATTCATTGTCTCTCTAGCCTGTGGAATAAGTTACCACTGCAGGTCAAACATAGTACTATTTTAATTACCTTTAAAGCTAGTCATGATGACTGGATGGATACACACAAATTTACACCAGTGTTATCATATAAGGTCCTGCTCAGTTTGGGAGTTGAGCATTATGAAGTGCTTGTAAATAGTGGCAAGAACTTTGAAGTTTGTTTGATTAAAGGTGTATATGGATGGGCATCTTAAGGACCCCATGATTGCTTGCCTAATATATTTCCACAACACTATGTTCTTGGGCATAAAAGAGTGTCATTGCCAGATAAGAGCTTCTGTGAAACTGCCAATGTTCATTAATGATATGAGACTCCACTAGAAGAGCAAAAACAACCCCCTCCCTTTTCTATGCAGAATAAAATCAGAGACTATTGTACTGTAAATGTAAAACAAAGTGAATGTAATACAACTGCCAGTTAGCCGTATTAAGTTCTAATCAATAGAACATATACTACTTAATTGTAGAAGCACTTCTTTTCAACTATATTGCAACTATAGTAGTCTAGATAAACGTGTTGCTTTCCTACAGAAAACTTTCATTAGTCTACTTATCACATTCATGACTACTGTCATCAAACACAGTCACTCTTCCCCACATCTTCCCGTAGTATTTTTCTCCAAAAATGTTGATCCAACACATCTAGATGTCTCAAAGTTAATACAAGCAGCTATGTTGTTTTAGAAGAAGAAGAAAACAAAGAGCAAATCAGTGATCATGAATATATTAAGAGCTTCTCTCCATAAACCCATTCTCATTTACTTGCTAGCCAAAGGAATAACGAGGCCTTGGATCATATCACAAACAAACACTTTGTACCTATTTAGTACTGGTACCAGCATCTTCAGACTTCAACTTATCTTTCTACCTCCATTTTAATAAGTTGACCTTTCCAGACATTTTCTACAATCCTCCAGCTACTTACTCATAGTTGTTATATCTTTTTTCTGGAGTACCCATACCCCATCAGTGCCTGGGTTGTTATAAGTGGCCCAGAAGGGATTTGTTCCCATTTGGACAGAACTGACCCTTCTCTGGACATAGAAATATCTGGTACAAATGGGCTGTCTTAGCTACCAGCTCTTTGGTGTCACTAACCCTGTGCAACTGTACATTAATTTATTCTCCAGTGGGCTGATGAGTGAACTATTATTCAAAATGCATGTCCTTCTGTTCAAATAACACACTTCTATCCATCAGTCACCAGGCATTTTTCACCATTAGTACATCTGAGTACAGCTTGGTGCTTTACTCCAAGAAACTGTATTAATGTAGCGATCCTTTCCAGATCACCTGGAGCATAGCTGGATAGATCAGTTGTACTACTGCTCAGTTTTGTCACATGTTCCAAATCGAAGAAAACAAGTGAGACCTCTTTTGTTGTGCAGTATCAGAAAAGTAATTGGCTAACTTTACCTTATATCGTGTCAGAGCAAGATCAAGCCTTTCTTTAATGGAGCATATCTCAACAACTGCTTCTTTAACCTGAAGCTACAATATGTCACATCAGCTGTCATAGCTTCCAGTTCACTACAGTTCTAGGCCCGCCCCAAACCCATAGCAATCCAAACCAGACACTCTACACATACATTCTTTCATCCACTCTTAAATGAACACTGTAGCTTCTGTTCCTTTTGCCCCATCTTTCAGGCCTGCAATCATTATGTTCTCCCTGAGCATCCAACTCTCAGCACCCTCCTTCCTGGATAATAATGTATTCACTATGGCCCACAGACTATCTGGCTGTTTTTCTGACAACTTAAGTATTGTTTTCCTTTTCACTGTTCCACTTTTCAGTATATGAGATTGCTAATTTTAATGATTCATTGTTGGCACTCATCAAGTCCATTGGCTTCCTGGCCTTTATATCTAAGGTTAGAATGTCAGATTTTTGACAACTTTCTTTTTGCTTCTCCTGTTTGGGGTCTCCACAGCACATCACCGGTCTGCAGATTGATTGGCAATGAAATTTTGTATGGTGTTGTGCTGCCAGCCCAGTGCCCAACCTTCACTGAAGGCTCACACACAGACGCACCTACTGCATGTCTCTCAAACTCATTCAACCACAGGGAGGACATGCAGACTCTTTTCCAGTATCTATTCCATTACTCATATGCATGGGGACTCATTATGAGCCCCAGTTTTAGCAGTGCAGCCTGTAGTGAAAAGGCTGTGTTTACAATATGTGCAGATTTGTGATTCATAGATAAATTTGATGCCAAGAGGAAAAACCCCATTACCTGTTAATCTGCATATTTATAAATTACAGTTAACTACTGCAATGTGCAGAGCAGCAGTTCCCATGGTAGTTAGCTGTGTCAGACACATCTTGTAAGCACAGGCACCACTCTACTCGCAGTCATTCTACCATACATACAATTGAACAGTAAGAAATACACACACACACACACACACACACACACACACACACACACACACACACACACACACACACACCGCACACACACACACACACACACACACACACACACACACACACACACACACGCACACACGCACACATGCCTTGCCCCATATCTGCCCCTGTTGTTAGAACATCCACAATGTTTTCCTTTTCTGTTTAATTAAATGCTTGTAAAACAAATCCCTGGTGTGTTATATTCCTCCCCACCCCAATCCCCATTCTGTTTTCATGCTGCTTGGACATGTGACATAAGTGTTATCCCTAGTGTCTACTGGTTCCTCTCATACATGTTCTTTTAAAGTGCTGTTAGGCTTCACAGAAAATTATCCCTGTTGTCTAGTTGTACCTAGCATCCCTCTACTGATAAAGTAGCATCAGCTCATAAAAGAATTACCCTGGTATCTAGGGGTTCCTGCCAACCCCTCATCCCTGTTGTAAATGATGCTTGGGCATGTATTTTAAGAACTGTCTCTGGTGTCTTGTTGCCCCTCCCCCATATTGCAGGCTCTGCTCATTAGCCTAGGGGTGTGTAGAAGTATGACACCAATCTCAACCTCAAGATCTCAACATAAGCACATGAAACAGCCCCCTTCCCATCCTGTGGCATTCATTCACACAATTACCTTCTTCTACAATGGATGGACACAACCTTTTGGACATGTTCACTACCATAATGTGGAAGGAGCAGCCATGCTAATCTACACAGCTGAGCAATTCATAGAATCACTCAACAAGGAGATATCATTAGCAGCTGTGTAGACAGCCTACTGTGGTGTTGCACATCTTCTCATGAAAGCACCATGTTTGGGCTGTCTCAGAATTCAAAAAGGTTACTCACAATAACCTCCATGAATTTGTCTGTTGGCCATCTTAAACTGTCAGGAAAATTTTGAAACAGACCCCCCCCCCCCTGCATGTAAATCAGGTAGCACTGTCTAGTACTGAAGGTGGAACAATTGTTTTTCACACATTTAGATTATTTAAAAGTGAGATCATCAAAATATAATTAAGGACTGGGCAGTGACAGATATCACATCAGAAGTGCTCCGAATGATAAAGTAGTAAAGTGGAGGTGAGTTAGTTTTGTTCTTGGAAAAAAGCAAATGTAGTTAATTAACTGTCAGGAATAAAAAAAAACATATGCAAGTATGTAGTGATCTTGCTTCCATGTTTCTTGAGATTAAAGCATGCCTTTACAAAAAGACTCAAAGTTGGTTTGAAAAGGTCAGCCTTCATGAAAGATTGTGATAATAGATTAGAAAACATTGTGTGGAATTTTGAAAAGTTTTATCTACTCTGAGTGTTCAAAAATGGACATTTTTGGGGAATAATTAAAGGGACAATGTAACTAGTAGAGTCTGTGTGTAGTATTTGTGGGAATTGTAACTGACTCTTCAGATTTGGGTCTCTGGTGTGTGTGTGTGTGTGTGTGTGTGTGTGTGTGTGTGTGTGTGTGTGTGTGTGTGTGTGTGTGTGTGTGTGTGTGTGTGTGTGTGTGTGTGTGTGTGTGTGTATATATATATATATATATATATAGAGAGAGAGAGAGAGAGAGAGACAGAGAAAGAGAGACTTATATTATGCATACATAGAGAAAAAACATTTCTAAATGAGGTTACAGTGATTCATTTTTCTATACAACCACTGAGATATGCAGTTATGTCTAGATGTGGGAGGTATGCAGCATATTGCCATATTCAGTTGCGGACAGCAAACAGTTTTCTATGCTGATAACACACAAAAAAACTTGGATAGCATCCATGTGTGGAAAAATATGTTATCAGTCTCCACAAAAGTTGCCCAAAACAAACATTACAGTGGAAGTATTGCCATATAAGTCAAGTTTCCAAAAGAAGCCTCAGAAATGGAAGTAATATCATAACATACAGAAAACCATCTTCCATGCAAGTCTACAGCTTCAACAAACACATGGAAGGAGCACTGTAATCATGAATATACTGAACACAAACCTAAAAGGAAATACAGCATAACTGATGTGACATAATGTAAGTGGACATACCTTGGTAGCAGGAAGCGGTATTATTTCTCCATTTAGAGGTAATCCCATTTATCTGAGCATCTCAGAAGGCTACAGAATAACATGACATATTAATTGTTATCACACAGAAAACACAAAAGGATCCAAGGACAGCAAGGAATTCCAGTATAACTTTTGTTTAATATAGGACAACCAAATACATAAGCGCTTTCGTAGCAAAGCTACTTCATCAGATGTATACCAAGACACATACATAACCCTTTATATAATCAGTTCAGTAAATCACATGACTATCTACAGTTACTATTAAAAGATATATTACATCTATACAACCTACTTCCAAGAACAATGACATTTTCATCTCCATCCAGAGAGCAATACAAAGAAAATACACACATAATAAATAAATTCATGAATTTATACATAATAGAATACATCCAGTAAAAATATGCCAATAAAAATATATTTCAGTAAAATATATATCTCTCATAAATTTATATGTTATTTCTTATTCAAACATCTGGCTTTAAGCCTTGGTTTAATAGGTACCCTATCATTCAGGCCATGCCCAAAGTCTCCTCTTAACCTAATTATCCATTTGGATTCTATCTGCTTTGTTAAATTATTAATGTCACCCTTCCTGATATTTTCAAAAATACGTGCTATCACCATAAACCTAAAAAAGTGGGAACTATCAGTACTTAATATATTTAATATTAAGGAGTAACAGAGCTAAACCTTATTATGGTAGGAGTATATTAGGAATACTAATAGTTGTGCACATAATCAAGATAATAGACTGAAAGTATGTCTGTATTATTCTAGTGATGTTAAATGTTATAGAGATATTACAGAGAGACACTGGAAAAATGTAACTACTGATGAAGTTTGTTTGTGTCTTTCGGCTTTTCCCGGTTAGGGGTCGCCACAGCGGAACTCCGGTCCACTAATGATTGGTAGTTGATTTTTAAGTACTGGCTTGCCAGGCCTGATGCACAACCTTCAACAAAGGTACGCCCATTCACGCATGTCTCCACGCAGAAGATGCTCTAGCTGAGAATCAAACCGGACAGTGTCTTACTGTGAGGCAACAACGCTACCGCAGCACCACCACCGTGTTACTGAAGTAATGAGGAGTATTATAGATGAAAAACCCAAGTTTGTTTATAAAAACATGAAATCTCTGAAACAACATCTTTGTATCTCTAAGGGAAATAAGAGAGCTTTAAATAAACATTGTACGATGCCCTGTGGACATTGTAAATGCTGTCAATATATTGACAGTAGTGGAGAGTATAATCACCCTGATCAAAATAAAACTTGTAAGTTTAATGTTCATGCCACATGTGAAACTGCTCATGTTGTATATTTAGCATACTGCCCTACCTGTTTTAAATTTTATGTAGGGAAAACTGACAGGACTCTTAAAGAGAGAATTAAAGAACATTACTACCATGCTAACAAAGGTATTACTGCTAGTGCCCTGTCTAAACATATATTAAGTACTGATAGCTCCCACATTTTTAGGTTTATGGTGATAGCACGTATTTTTGAAAAAATCAAAAAGGGTGACATTAATAATTTAACACAGCAGATATAATCCAAATGGATAATTAGGTTAAGAGGAGACTTTGGGCATGGCCTGAATGATAGGGTACCTATTAAACCAAGACTTAAAGCCAGATGTTTGAATAAGAAATAACATATAAATTTATGAGAGATATATATTTTTACTGAAATACAGTGGCGGCTGGTGACTTCAAATGAAAGGGGGGCTGCAGGAGACAGCTGAATGGGTGGGGTCAATGGGAAGGTGTGTGGCCAACTAGAAAGGGGGGGAGCTATGCTCAAAACCACAAAAAATAACTAAATACACTGCCCTGGGTGCCAAACCGTCATTATGAGAGTCCAATCAAGACAAAATGAAGTGTAGAAGAATAAAAATATTTCAATGAATTGGCTGCATGACAGCTTACTTAATATCTAGATGGAAACAAAAATGTTGTGAGGAATTAAAAAATAAATTACTTTTTACATACATTAATGGAATGCCAGTCAAAATCAAGTATAAGAAAAACAAGCAGCACTCAACTCAAACCACTTCTTGCACTGCAGTTCTAATTATAATTTATATTCAGCTTTATTAAAGTACCAAGTAACATGCTGAAAGTAGAAATCTCTGATGCCCCCACTTGTAAAAATGTTTCTTATCCAAAAAAAAAGACCTGCTGCCTGACAACTATCTACTTGTTTCATGGGGAAAACATGACCAAAGTAAAAAATGAAAAGCAAACAAGAAATAAGCTCAATATACATTGCTTAGAAGGATTACTGTACAGGTTATGGACCACATGATTGACATTCTGTTTAGTTTACGGGTAAAGCCTGCAGAGATGACTGGAAGTCTTCAAGTGTAATGAGCTTCTTAAAATAATGTAATCCTGTCCTTTATTACAAATACTGTCATATGCATTTCAATACCCAAGGCTTATACATTATCTAGTTAAGTATTCTCTGCATGGCTACAACAGAAAGGCTTTCAATGTTGGCAATTCTTTAACAGTATGCTTATTAAAGCTTACTTGCATCTTACGATCTCAGCCAAGCTTATCTGATGGTCATTAAAGTATTGCTACTTAAACACAGAGCAACAGGCACTTTGAGTAATAAGCATAATCAGCGGTACAAAAAATATGACAGAAACCAGACCATTCTGCAAAAATCAAGGACAGATGAAAAGCCAGTCTAGTACTTGTGTCTACCTTGGATGGGGGGGATACTCTGCTCATTTACACTGCATAACTACTCCTTGCCTTGCTTCGACACATCCAGAGTCACTACATGGGGGATTGGGGTGCAACAAGTATGTCACAATTTGAAATGTCTCTGGCTGACTGTGATGGCCCTGACACATTCGTCATACCTCTCAACCTCAGAGCAAGAAATCTGGACAAAGCCATACATAGAAGTTGGACAAAGGCCCAAAAATAAGGAAATTTTTTAAATATTGCTCTTATAAACTTAGAAAGATAATAGAATAGGTCTTGCATTAGTATGAATTTTCTGAATGGTATGAAATCTGAAACTCAAATGTCTGTCATTATTTTCTAACTTCAGTCTTTAATGATTTGTCACTAATTTGCCAAAAAAACACAATTTTATGAAAAATGGACCAAAAATATGATGTAAAAATATAAAATAGCCACACAATACAGCTGGGAACCTGTCAAAGGAGGGACAATTTAATATTAGTACTGCTAACTTGAGCAGCTGACAAAATAAAAGAATCTACATGCATTTCTGAAATAAAAGTAATCTATAACTCTGATTATTACAGTTATTTCTTAATTGTAAACCCTCCATGTTTTCTTCCAAAATTGCTATTTTGCGGAGGGATTATTAGGGGGAAAAACAACATTTTGAGCCAAAATCAGGGACAGTTGAGAGGTTTGGCTATGCCTAATTCTATAAAGCAATTTATTTGCATGTACCTCTCAACCGGTTAATGCAATAAATCTGGACAAGGCCAAATATATTGGGTTAACATATAAACAGTACTAAAAATTGCTTTTGTATAAACTGAGACAGTTGATAGAACAACAGGTCTTACTTTAGCATGCATTTTTCTGAAGGTTATGAAGTCTGAAAGTCAGTGTGTCATTATTTAGTGACTTAATTCCTAAATGATTTGCCAGAAAACCAGAAATTTTATGAGGAACAAACCAAAAATAAGAAGAAAAAATCTATTCATTCTTTGAAAATCTGGACAGTTGGGAGGTATAGTTCAGCTGGGCTGTCTTTAAGTTTACCGCCCTTCCCCCTCACAAAATCATGGTTGAATGGAGCCTCCCCCTGTAGCCATTCCAATGATCCATTACTTGGCTATTTCACTCCATTTACCATAAACACTAATGTGCATACTGATTTACTTCTATGATGGTTTGGACTTCATTTGAAAGTTTTATTTTGCATTTTACAGCACAAACACTAAGACATCTGCTAAACAAACTTACCATTAAAAGTTCTGTGCCCTTGAAACTCACATTCATTGAAACAGCATTGAAACCCACATTCAAAGAAAATACACTTTACCAGTGGCAGATAAAGATTAATTATGGGCTGTTTTCAAATCATAGGCCCCTTGCATATAAAACATACATGTGCTCTTTGATACACCTTCCTATTGTTTTGAACATTTTTCCAGTAAACAATTAAACAAAACACGACAAAACTGCCCAATTCAGAACATCTTTCCAGTAAACAATGAAACAAAATGCATGCACCCATAATGACAAAACTGCCCAGTTCAGAACATTTCCATCATAAAAGTCTACTCAAACTTCTACAGTCCACCATTATAAGTAAATATGCACAATTCTACAGACCACCATTATCAGTAAATATGCACAAATCTGCAGTCCACCATTATCAGTAAACATGCACAATTCTACAGTCCACCATTATCAGTAAATATGCACAATCTCTGAAGAAGTAAAAAAGTAATCTAAATAATTCCACATTAAATAAATCTGTAACTAATGAAGAGGTTGCTGCTAGCAAACACCTTTATATTTCATGGTTTTATCGAAAAATAAAGTGTCTGATGCTCCTGAGGAATAAATTGCCTATATTACATTAAAAATGATAAGCTAGTAATATTGCAATAGGAAATGGATGGCAAACTGATAACAGGCTCATAGTTAGTATCTTAACTTTTTCAGTACGGCAGCATCCACCCCTTGTGGGAGTAGAACCAACAACCTTCTGCATCAAAAGCAAGTACACAACCTGTTATGCTATTAACAATGCAAGCTGACTTAGTATAAGCAGCACTAAACTTCTCTTCCCCTGCAGCTCTCAGCTCCTTGTAAAATCTACTCAATACTCAACTGCATCTCAACTTCACAGCACAAGAAATCTGGAAAAAGCCAAATGTATTGGGGGGTGGGGGGGGTCAAAAGCCCAAAAACCAGGGACACATTAAACATTGCTTGTATAATCTTGGAAAGTTGCTAGAATAAAAGTTTGTGTTACCACCATACAGTTTACTGCCAAGGTCCCTGTGCAAAAGAGTCAGAGCAACATACCACTATGCCAAATCACCTGCTTTGTGAAAGAAAAATGCTGTGTTACCACCATACATTTTACTGCCAAGGTCCCTGTGCAAAACAGTCAGAGCAACATACCACTACGCAAAATCAGCTGCTTTGTGAAAGAGAAGAAGACTGAAACTTAAATGGCTATCATTTAATGAATTCAGTTCTCACCATAGCTGTCAACCTCTTAGCACAAAACACCTGGACAAACCCAATAATGAGGGAATACAGCCCCTCAAACATATTCAGTGAATTCAGTTCTTGCCATAGCTGTCAACCTTAGCACAAAAAACCTGGACAAAGCCAATAAAGGGGGTAATACAGTCCCAAAAATAAGGACAAATTTCAAATATTCATCTTATAAACTTAGAAAATTGCTAGAATAAAAGGTTGTGTTACTATGTATTTTCTGAAGAATATGAAGTCTGAAATTCAAATGCCTGTCAATTTTACTTCTGTCGGAACAAACACAATTTTCAGCAGAGGACAGGGAGAAGTACTGCAGTCACATGTCTTTGTAAAATGGCAGGACACCAGAGCAAATCCACACAAACACAGGGATGAGATGCAGACTCCACACAGAAGGCACCCCAGCCAAGAATCAAACCAGAAAATCTATAGCTGTAAGGCAACAATGCTACCACTACACCATCAAATATGCAAGGAGTTAACCATTTAGAAACCTGAACTCTGAAATTCAAATTCTTGTCAATTTTATTTAACATTTGTTAATCAGGACAGTCTGACTTGGAAAAAAAAACAATTTTCAGCAGAGGCCCAAGAAGAAATAATGCAGACATGTCTTTGTAACATGGGAGGACACAAAAGCAAACCCACACAAACACAGGGAGAAAATGCAGACCCCACACAGGAGGCACCCCAGCCAAGAATCAAACCTGAGAACCTGCAGCTGTGAGACAACAATGCTACCACTGCACCATCAAATACCAAGCACTGCGACATTTAGAAACCACAGACATTATGAGGAACAGATCAGATCAAATATGAGGCAAAAATCTGCAATTTTTTTTACAAATGGTTGAATTCAGGTCCTTAACACCTTCATACGAGGTACAGCATTCAAGCCTGAGGTATTCCCTACCACACCATGAGTTTGTTCTAGCCACCAGTATATAGCAAGTGGGGCATTTTACACACACACTAGTAACAACATTTACTTATGTCTTTTCTAAAGTAGCAGTACAAATTTGTAATGTCAGTGTTATAGGATGAGAAATTAAATTACATTTTTCTAAGGCCTGAGGGTTTCTTTCTTTAATTCATGCCTGTTGCATTTGCAGTACTGTTTCTTTTCAGAAGAAAAGTAGTGCAATGTTCAGCAAGGTTGTGCTGATGACACAGATTTCTTTGAGGCCCCTATCCTGAATGCTTTTTTTTTTTTTTTAAACAGGTTTATTGTTTTAACATACAAGAGAAATATCATAACAATTTTATACAAGTAATTAAAAATAAATATGATTATAACATTCAACAAAACAACTAAAGTATTTACAAAGACATCCACTACAATCAGATCAATTAATTAAACTAAAATACCATGCTATTGAAATTAGGATTTTTTTAACAAATTTTGTAAATTATCCCATACAATATAATAAGATGTTGTTCTAGTTGTTCTTGACCTAATTGTGTTTATTTCCATATGGCACACTATATTCATAACATTTTTAAATTCATTGAACGAAGGAGGTGTATTTGAAATCCAATTTCTGGTTATTATTTTCCTAGCCACTGCTAAAATAGACCATAACAAGGGAAGCTTAACCTTTTAACACTTTGAGGTACAGGTGTGTTGAATAATATAAGAGATTTAGAAATAATGAAATTATCTGTAAAAGAGCCTGCAAAAATTCATTAACTGATTTCCAGTATTCTTTCAATTTTATACAGTCATAAAACATATGGGCCCAGTCAGCATTAATTTCTACATTACATCTCTTACATAGATTATCTTTATTATTTATTTTACTCATCATCAAAGGTGTATAAAAGATCTATGTAAAAATTTCCATGTATAAAGTCTCTAGACAATGGAAGACGTAGTTCTATAAGCAGATTCCAATATATATTGTTTATCTTGTTGATTTGGTGGGTCCCCATTAATAGAAGTGAAATAATTCCAGTATGTATCTACACTGTAAAAAGTTTCTTGTCTGATAATTTTATGTATGTATGAAAGTTTACCTTTATCAGAAACTTTATGTTGTAAATTTAATATCAAGTAATCAATCAGTGTTGGAATAGATTCTTTAACTGTTATAGACATTAGATCTATTCTATCAATGAGATGTTGTCTAAAGGTCTGAACCTCTAACCAGCAAGTTTCTCTTAGATCAAATTCTTGTTTTAAGAAATCTAGATTTTTAACTTTATTATCAGATATCAACTGATACCAGTACTTTAGATCATTATCTATAGCTAAATGAGTTCCTTCAGTAGTAGATAACAAAAGCATACCCTGAGTATACATTATAGGGAATATAATAAAATTCCATTCCCTATACTTAGGGTGCATGAATATAAATTTCGATAGCCAATAATAATATTTAATGGGTAACAAACCATATGTTTAGGTGTAATAGGTGAAGTACAAAATTCCTTTAGTAACCATACCATGGAGTTATTTACAATCATATTTTTATGTGTTAAGGAGATTTTCATGAAGTGCATACTAATTAGCTCCCAATAATCTTTCCATTTTGCGATATATGACTGATCTATTAATAAAGTAATAACTTTTACAATAGAAGAAATAGTATATAAATTAAAGTCTGGAAAAGAAATACTCCTTGAGACCAGCTATTAGTATGTTTCTTTAATGCAATCCTAGGTCTATTAGGTGCCCATAGGAAATTTAACATTAGTGTATTCAGTTTCTTGATAATTATTTTTGTAGGTGGAAGTATTATTGATTGTATTAAGTATAAAATCTTGGGGAATATTATCATTTTAATAATTGTAAGTCTCTCCTCCATAGTAAAAAACATATTATTCCAAGTATTAAAAAGATTTTGTATATTATGAAAACAGGTATTATAATTATTATATATAATAGATTTAATATCTTTAGATAGTATTATACCTAAATAAGTTATCTGACCTGAATTGGGTACATATTTAGTAAAATTACTAATGAGAATATTTTTTCGTGTATATATAGGTAGTATTTTAGTTTTTTCTTCATTGAATATTAAACCAGAAATACTTTTAAAATTCATCATTTTATCAAATAGAGACTGCATAGAAGAATTAGATCCTGCTGATGTAATTAGAACATCATCTGCAAAAAGTTGAATTTTGGATGTTGTATTTTCATCTATTTCAAAACCCTCTATGTCAGTACTGTTTCTGATCAAATTAGCCCAAGGCTCCATTACTAAAGTGAATAATAGTGGAGAAAGTGGACATCCTTGTTTTGTACCTTTAAGAATGGGTATTTTTTGTGAAACATATGTTCCTACCTTAATATAAGCCAACATTCCTTTATATAAATGCTCAATTAGATTTACAAATGCATCTGAGAAGTTTGTGCACTTCAGTAAGGTAAACAGATCGTCCCAACTTACTGAATCAAATGCTGAACTTATATCAAGACTAATAAGTGTTAAATCTTTCTTTTTCCTATTTACAAAATCAATTAATGTTAAAGTTCTTCTTATATTATCAAAAATATTTCTATTTACAATGAAGCCTGTCTGATCTATATCTATAATGCCAGGAATGATTGTCTTCAATCTATCAGCAAAAACACTCATAAACATTTTATAATCAACATTAAGTAATGAGATGGGCCGATATGAAGTACATCTAGTTGGATCTTTATTAGGTTTTAAAATTGGCGAAATAAATGTATATTGCCAAGATGGGGGGTTATTAACTCAGTTTGGGCCAAAATAAAAACCTTATGTATTAATGAATATGTACTTTTAGAAAGGATTTTATATATCTCTGGTATAATACCATCATTATCCGGTGCTTTGTTTGGTTTAAGCTTATTTATTTGTGTAATAACCTCTGTATATGAAATACTTTTGTCCAATAGTTTAATCTGTTGTTTATTAAGCTTTTTATTCATGTTTGTGGTTATAAACTCCTTTATTTTATCTTTAGGTTCCATGTTAATGTTATTATTGTTAATATTGTGAAAGTGATTTCTAAATTCATCTAATATTTCTGGTAGACTAGAAACATTTTTCTTTTCCTTAGAGAAAAGATTTCTTTGATATGGTTTTGTTTATTCAACCTTTTTGTTTTATTTTTAAGTCTATGTAAGTATTTGGGGCTTATTGAGTAAGACAAAACTTGTATTTCTCTAGAGTTATTTTAACTTTATGAGTTAAAATTTCTTTGTATTTGTCATTTAGTTTGTTTATTTCTTCAATGACTTTCTTATCCATAATATTTTCTTTATTATTATTTTTATAAGAGTCTAATTTACTTTGAATATCTAACAATTCCTTATCCCAAGATTTCCTTTTATTATTATACCATCTTATACTTTGTCCATATAGATATGATTTTAAGGCATCCCAAACATAGACAATGGAGACTTCAGGAGTATTATTTATGTCTAGAAAATGTACTTCTGAAAGTATATATTCTTTATAGTCTTTTAGTTGAGTTAAGTATGCTGGTATCCTTTTGATCTGAACATTATGAGTATTTTTTATCATGAATTCAAAAACAATTGAATTATGATCAGATATAGGACATGAAATGATTTTGGAATTAATTAAATCTGTTACCATCTGGTTAGAAATAAAGACCCTATCTATTTTTGAATAAGTTTTGTATCTGTTAGAAAAAAGGTGTATGGTAATGATTTTGAATCTATCTGATTATTAATATCATTCAAATGATAAGAATTAGCAAAATCATTTAAATGTTTTGCATTAGATGTAATTATTCTTTTCCTATAGTGGTAGTATCACTTTCATGTAGTATACAATTAAAGTCACCAGCTAAGATAATATCTCCTATAGAGAATGATATAATCTTATCAAGATGATGTTTCACTGTATTAATACCAATTCCAGGTATCCAATATACATTAATTAAAGTGTAAGTCTTCCCATTAATTTGTATCGTAACCATACAAAACATTCCTTTGTCATCCTGATAAGACTTAATGGTTTTAGGAATAGGCATACTTTTATTCCATAAAATAGCCACTCCTTTTTTTCTGAGTGTGCTCTGAACTAACCAATACTGTATATTTGTTTGTGGCTAGTTTATCAATATCTTTTTTCAAGGGATGTGTTTCTTACAGGAAGACTAAGTTGGCCTTATGTAAATTAATGTATCTTATTAGGCTTGCCCTTTTACACGGATTATTCAATCCATTAATGTTTAAAGAAATTCCTTTTAAAGATGTCATTTGGCATTTTTAAAACTTAAGAATCTTATGATCAAAATAACAAATAACAACATAAGTAATGTTACATCTCCTCCTTTAGGTGTACCTTTAAATATAGCTGTATTTATTGAATCTCTTATGGGATTTTGTATAGGATTCAATTTTGTTTGTAGTGACAATGAGTGTACAAAATATATTGTGGATGTCAAAACTATATACATATAACAATGAACAAGTGAAAATAATGTAAGGATTAAACCTTGCATCCAGCCTGGAGTTAAAAACTCCAACTTAGAGTAGTATTTACCACTCAAGTTAACCCCCTACCCTAAGCAGCAGTAACTCAGCTACCACCTTATCAATTTAATACTGGTTATATTTAACTTAAATTAACAGCTTTCAATTCGATTATCTAGCAAGACAAGACTACACATTTGATAAAACAGCATCATATAAACTAAAATAAACTTTTTTTTAAAAACTATTCATACTACTATATACATCTATGTAATATAATACACTTGTATTCAAATAGCATTCAAATAAACTTGATATTAGGAACCAAGAGGAGAGAGAGAAATAAAAGACGTGAAAGAGGGAGAGAGAGTGAAAGAAAGAGAGAGAAAGTATGTAAAAATAAGTTCTAACATTCATTTAAATGAAAAACTTTGGCTAATATGGTTCAGACATTACATATATTAAGATGCATCTATTTTCTGTCATGTAAATGCAGTTAACAGCTTCCAGAAAAAAAAAACCTTGAATTTCTTGTATATGAGCATTTTACTCATACTCATTATTGTCAATAGAATAAAATTTTACATTTATAGAAGTTGTTATAAATCATACTGCATAGTTATGCAAATTCTCAGAAACACTTGCATTATTGTAAAAAAAAAAAAAAACATCTGCATTTTGTATGTCTATACTACTGCTTTAAAATATATCACAAGACAATTTCTTCCAGAATAGAGTTATAAAGTTATTTATGCTTGTCAATCAGATGAATTAAATGAGTTATAGTAATGTATATGTTTGGAACATAAGTTTTGAACACAGATTAGTATGCTGCAGGCAGGTAGATTTTCAAAAACACTTGAATAAATGTTTCATTTTCTATGCCTTCTAAAATAAGACATTTACTTACTACAAGAAACTGCATCATTTAAAATCATTATAATTGACATATTTTATGAATTATAACATAGATATTTAAGTAATTATATAAAATAACTCACATTTAAGTGTCAAAGAGTTCATTTTCCTTCACATAGTCACAGTTGCATCAGTTCTATTTCCTGGTAGAGTGTTCTTCCTGAATCTGTGATGTGTCAGTGTGATAATTGGGTCAAAGGTCAGGTTAACTGCTTTCAGCTTCTCTGTGAGAATTCTGAGAGTTGAAGCTTTTGAAACAGCATGAGGACACTGTTCATGAAGTAGCCCACATCCCAGATTGTCTCCCTTAACATTTTGGCGGGAAACTTGTTAAAAACTAGTGACAAACATTCATTTAGCAGTGTTAATGCATCTAAACATGACAAAACCTTCACAATGTACCCCACAGGTTACCACAGCCTCTATGCAAGTGAAATCAAGCCCAAAGTTATTAATAGGTAATAAAACTCAATATCACTGTCCCAACTCAATTCTATGCAAATCTCATTATTTACTGTGTCTATATGATCAAAAGCATTTCTATATATACAATGGAATATTACTTACTGTTTATATTAATAGAGTTAAAATAAAACACATTATTTACTATTGTTTAGTTCTAATTATTATTAGTTAAAGCATGACATATTATTTACAAACAAGCATAAGCAGTATAATCAAGAAAGTATAATTAGGAATAGCATTTGAAGAACATATAAACTTTTACAAGGAATAAATATGTTATTATTCTATTAATCATATTTTCACTACTCTTCTCTCCTTCTCCTCCCTCACCCTTTATCCACTACATAATCTAAATCAAATGTCATTGTTTAAACAAAGAAAAGAAGGAAAGGAGAAAAAAGGAAAAAAATGTATCTAATTACTGACGTTACTTCTCTCTTTCAGAAAGAGAAACAAATTGAATAATAGTTTGTTATTAGTTCCTCAGATATTTTGACTGGTTATGAAACAAAACATTTCTTTGCACACAGAGAATAACTTTGATTAAATCTTTTCAGAACATTAGTGGCTTTCTGGAAATGCTGGAACTATATTTAAAAAGATTAATAATGCAGTAAAATGATGGGGAAAAAAAAAAAAACATAGAACAAATCATTTGTTCTTTAGTCTCTTCTTCCTCTCAGAAGTCTTCCACGAAGTTTCAGTTGCCAGTCTCTTTAATGAAGGACTAGCCCATTCCATTTCCTCTATTTTATCCAAAATCTTATTTTTTTGATATACAGTAAAGCAGAGTCTAAGTCATCAAAAATGTTAGGACCATCAGGAAGGAAGATTTTTAGCTTGGCAGGAAACAGAAGGTATGTTTTAAACTGTGCTTTTTTAAGCTCCCTTATTAGTGGCAGAAAAACTTTTCTTTTAGCTATTACCAAGGGAGAATAGTCATTGTCAAAACGCACAGTTGTCTCATTAAACTTAACAGGAGCTTTAGCCCAAGCAGATTTAAGAGCCATCTCTTTATCAAAAGATGATAGAAATCTAACTATAACTGATCTAGGATAGTTTTTGTTAGAGTTAGTATTAGCTATAGATCTATGTGCTCTTTTGATACCAAAAGAGAATGCTTCTGGTAAGTCTAAAGTTTTAGGGAGCCATGTTGTTAAAACAGAAGTAATATTGTTACCTTCAATATTTTCTGGCAGTCCAAAAATCCTAATGTTATTGCGCCTAGATCTATTTTCCAAGTCATCCAGCTTTGTTTGTAAGTGTGTATTTTGTTTCAGCAGAAACTCAATGTTGATTTCCTCTTCTTGGATTCTATTTTCCATGTCATTCACAGCTTCTTCTATGCCTGTCATCTGGATCTTCTGTTGTTGCAGGTCTATATGTAACAAGTCTATTTGTTTTGTAGTTTTTTCTATGAAGGTATCAATTTTAGTATCCATTTTATCCATCTTAGCAGTAAGTTGCTGGATTATAGTTATCAGAGACTGAAGTTCTTTCTTGATGCTGGAGTCCTGAGAATTTTTCTTACTGGAACTCATTTAAGACTGATAAACTGACAGGAAAATTTCCAATGTGATTTCTGACAGGAATATTGTTAAAATTTCCTTTCTTTTTTAGATATAGTTCAAGAACTATATAAAACAAATATATTTAGAAAGAAAATTACTTCAAAAATTATTTTTTTAAGTAATTAATTCCTGTCAGTGTAATGAAATTGGTGGAGCTGAAGAAATCTGCTGCTATCCTGTGTTCATCCTTGGCCACGCCCCCCCTGAATGCTTTTTAAGGACAAGTGAATACTAAAGTCTATACATCTTAACATACTTTTTTTTCTCTTTTCTTTTTGCTTGTTAGTCATATTCCAGCTGCATCAGATAAGGGGGGGGGGGGGGGGTGTTCATATGAAAGAATACAGAATTTCAAAGAATATCATAACAGATACCCTAAACATGGAGACAAATTATTTTCATTGGGCCTGACACAAAAGTTTAAAAGCAGCAAGTACTGCTAGAGAGTACACTGATGTGTACCACTGATGTGTGCCACTGATGTGTACCACAATAGGCAGTTGAAGGAACTGAAAATGATGCAGTGAATTTTGTGGCATCTCCCATTAAGTTATTTAACTTCTGGGCTCATGACCAAGATTTCCACCATCAGCACAGAGCATAACTTTCTGATTTTCTCCAAGATGGGTCTTCAGTTGTAGAAGTTGATACCCCTTCTCTTGGATCGGTGGGCTAACACTGGCTGCTGTTACCTGAGAGGAGACTACACTTTTTTTCTCCAAGCTGCATTAGAACTTTTCACCAAGCTAGGAGGAGTAAGTGATGCCTTGCAAAGGGATAATACCTTCCATGCAAACCTGCAACCTTCATTGTTTAGTGGCATAGACAGAGAACAGCCCAAAAACAGTGGTGCTACTCAAAGTATTGCAGTGTCTGTTTATTTAGGCATAATTACAAATGTAACTCCTGTCCTGTGGCTTAGTGTAGATTTATATTTAGACTCCTTTCATAAGTCATCTGAAAAAGACCCCAACTTCCTCTCAAAGAAAACTTTCCATTTGTGCAATGCACTGAAAACAGGAGATAAACACTCATCATTCATTCTCCTAGTTCACTTTTTTATATAAGAAAACAAAACTTCAGCCAAAACTGCATATTCTGTGTTGCATACATACACACACACACACACACACGCACACACGCACACACGCACACACACACACACACACACACACACACACACACACACACACACACATACACACACACACACACACACACACACACACACACACACACACACACACACACACACACACACACACACACACACCACTTATGTGGAGCGATCCCTTTGTGCCATTAAATCCAAAAAACTTGCCCGCGCATCCCGTCCGTTGGAGAACAAATCTACCAGGTGTGCTAGGTGATTCTTTTTCATCCAATGCTCAGTGGTTGAGAAAGCATCTTGAGTAAGCTTTAGGAGTGTAGGGATAGATGTGGCAGATCAGATAATAATTGAATCATCTGCATATTGGATGATATTCGAGAAAGGGATAGAGTTGCAGAAATCATTTATAAATATGTTAAAGAGGAGGGGACCCAGTATGGAATCTTGGGGAACTCCGGTTGGGGTATTGAGGAATGAAGAGGTGGCCTTTTTCCATTTTACTGCTTGATATCTATTGGATAAGTAGATGGAGAATCAGTTCAAAGAGGAAAGATATAGGTTGAGCGTAGAGATTTTAGTTAAAAGTAGGGTATGAGAAATAGTGTCAAAGGCCTTAGAAAGGTCAAGTAGTAGGGTATAAACAATATGACCAGAGTCCCGGGCTTTGTTTACAGTTTCAAGGAAGGAGAGGAGGGCTGTCATAGTACTGTGACCTGGTCTGAATCCATGTTGCATGGGAGTTAGTAGGTGATTATCTAAGAGATGTGGTTGGAGTTGTAGTTGGATACACTTTTCTAGGAGCTTAGAGATGGGAGACAGGAAAGCGATGGGACGGAAATTAGTAATATTGTTATTATTGCCTCCTTTGTGTAGTGGTATGATAAAGGCCTTTTTCCAGATTTCGGGTACTGTGCTTTCTTGGACAGAGCAGTTGATTAGAATGCTAATGGGGTAGGCAATCACTTTGGCGGCTATGCTAAGAAAGTAAGAAGGGATGTTGTCAGGAGCATTAGTGCATGGCTTCAATTTCTGAAGGAGTTTTTTTATGGTAGATGTGGGGATAGGTTTTAATGAGAAAAGCGGGGAATGGGAAGGAGTATTAGGGGGTGATGATGATAAAGAGGACATGAAAGTGGGAGAAGAGCTGGATGGTAGAGAATTAATAGATGAGAATGGGGGTGAGGTGGTGGTGGAGGGTAGAGTGTTGGTAGAGGAAGATAGTGGTGAATGGGAGAGTGTAGAGATGTTAGAGAATGATGAGGTTAGTTTGGAAATAGAATCAATGAAAAAATAGTTGAATTGGGTAGCCAAATCTATATCGGGAGCATTAGGGTCTGGGGTGGGGGTGTGTGGTTAGCTGGGATTGAGAAGAGTGGAGATTCCTTTCCAAAATTTCTGAAGGTTAGTTTTATTATTGTTTTGGAGTATGGAGAAGTAATTTTGTTGATCAGAGATGATGAGCTTTTTTACTTTATTTCAAAGTGTTTTGTATTCATTATGGATGAGGGAGGTCCTATTTTTCTGGTAGTGTGCCCAAGCTTTATCTCTGTGTCGCATGGTTGCTAGTGTGTCTTTGGTTAGCCATGGGGTAGTTTTGATTTTTATTCTTTTTGTCCTTAAGGGAGCATGGTAGTCTAGAAGGTTTAAGAAGGTTGAGTTGAAGCGGGCAACTGCATTATCTAAAGATAGTGTTTTTAGACAATTTATTGCTTTTAGAGCATTTGAAAAAGGTTGTTGGGTTAAAGTTCTTTTGGTTGCAGATTGTAATATAATTGTGAGTGTGATGTAGGAGTAAGGGGAGTCGATGTGTGAAAATGGGTAAGTGGTCGCTAAGGGGATCGGGAAGTGTACCACTGTCAGAAAAATAATGGGGATGAGAGACTAAAATCCAGTCTAGAATGCTACTGCTGGAGAGGTTTTTTAAGGGGTGTGTTATAGAGTTGATTAGCTCTGAAAAATTATAGAGGTTGATATTAAGTGGGTTTGTGGGAAACTGAATGGAGGACCAATTAATATTCATGTCTCCTAAGATTATTGTTTCATTGTTAATGTTTGTGAAGAGCCAGGAGAGGATATCTTCAAGTGTAAAAATATTATCCCCTGGGGGAATGTAGAGGGAATCTATACATATGTGCTTGTGTTTGTTGACTTGAAGTAGTGTTAAGAGTAGTTCAGCATTATTAAAGTGTGGAGTACGTTTGTTATAGGGGGTGACTGACAAGGAGGATGAGTATAGGAGAGCTACTCCTCCCCCTTTTTTTGTGGGATATGTCTTTTCTAATGATAGAATAGTTTGGTGGAATTATTTCAGAGTCTTTTATATGGGGTTTTAACCATGTTTCTTAGATGGATAGGATGTCAGGTTTATTATGTATGAGCCAGGCATGGAGGTTTGGGATTTTGTTAACTATACTTTGGGAGTTAAGAGAAGTCAGTAATATGGACTTGTCCATAGTGGCTGAGGTGGGGGGGCAGGGTTAGGATGGATATCTCCTGATAATAGAATGGTGATCAGATAAAGGATTGGGTTAGAGAGGTTACTGGACTCTTTAGAGTATAGATTGGATTCTATTATGATTCTGAAAGATTTGCTAGTTACTACATAAATGTAGCTTTGCACTTTCACCCCTAAATGAAGAATGTACTCATAACTAATGCAGACAGCTAAAAGTGAAAACCCATCAAACATAGTGTTCAAAACCTGCATTCCTCTGTGCAGATATATATCTCAGTAATACCCTCCCTTGAGTGGACAACATTGGGCTTCTCTTCAGTTTCCCTGCCTACACAGTTATCAGCCATGTAGATTCAGGGCTGTCAGCACAGTGAAGATGTAAATGAGGTAAAAACTCATTAGAATTACTGAATCCCAAAAACGTGTTAACTGTGTATGGATGTTCACTTCATGTAGGCACTTCAGCAGTGTTCATGTTGAATGCATGGCAAAAGTGAATGATGACATCAGGGGGGCGTGCCAGGTTACACTTACAGAGGTGTACATGTTGGTCTGTGGAGTTTAAAAGTGAATGTAAGCAGTACACAATTCACAAGTTCTGATTCATCTTCTTTATTGTTTGTTAAAATGTATTGTCTCTGTCCACTTTAATTTAAAATTCCTTTTTTTAAATGGAGGAATGAATGGGAGGTTTCTCAATGCATGTCACATGATTATTCCTTTGGCAGCATGTGTCTGTGTAGGGCTAGAATATAGAAGGTTCTGGGTTCTAGCACAACGTCTGCAACCTCTTCTTCAATTTTTGAAATGTATGTTTGCTCAATATCACAGACACAGAGAAATATAATAACAAGATCAGCTGTGATAATCTTATTTCAGTGTTGGTGCATGCAGCAGCACATAAGTGTGCATCACATACTAATAAGCACCAACAGAGATGATATATTCAGTAAAGCAGCAGATGTTTTCATAGGTGCTAATTACACCATAAGCAGGTGGTTTTCAGTATGGTGGAGCTATTCAACAAGCTATAAAGCATCCATGTAGCCTACATTCTGTTTTTTTTCCTGCATACTTCAATACCATGGGAGTAGAGACAAGGAAATTCTAGGCCTGAAATAAAATTGCGTCAACAGCTGCATTTGCAAGCTAAGTCCTGAACCTGGAATGTATTCTTTAATAATATTATAGCATATCCTTGTGTAGTTTAACTTGGTGCAGTGATGAAGTAAATAATGGTGGATTTGTACAGAAAGTACCTTAAAACGTGACACCAAAAACTTATTTTACTTATATGTGTACAATACTAACATTTTCTTTCTTATTCCTGTTTTTAATTGTACTTTTTGCATGAAATGCCACATAGCACAAACAGTGAAAGTGGGTAATTGCTGTGTTTATCTGGTTTGTGTGAAATGCAGTGGACTACCTAGGAGGCAGATGGCCACAAATAGTAACTGGATACATTCAGTTACTGCCCTTGGCCATTGTAAAAACCAGGCCTGGAGTACAGATGGTACTGGGTTTTAGTACAGAGTGTGCAACCTTTCTTTTACTGTTGTGACATTGCAGTTTACAGGAATGAACTGCGACATAGAAAACTGTTTCCTCAACATTTTTGTGGCAATGGGTGTAAGTGTAAGATTGTCATACATATGGTCCTGTGTTCAACTACACTATTTTCAATATAGTTTTATTTTTACTGATAGAGTAATGTATGTATTATTACATTTATGATCAAATGTATGACTGTGGATATACTGTGTAATATAGTCCTGTAAATGTATTCTTACTGTCTTGGCTGACATGGCCTTAACGTTTGTAAAAAACACATACACATCTGCCTATACATGAAAGCGCTTACCACTGTTGCATTCTGCTTGGCAGATATTGGAAATGAAGCTTGCATTTGTGCACAACTTACCTACATACAAACAGATATAGCTTGCATGCATGCACACTTTGCTAACCATTGTGCAAATCTGCTGCTCACTGCACTATGGAACTGTATATATCATGCTTTCTTATTGGTTTTTATTGTCCATTTCCTTTCAATGACATGAAACTACATATGGAAATATTGCAAATTCAGGGCACATTCTAAATATACATCATATATTCACAATACATACATATGTTGTCCCTCCCAAGCAGTACAACCCTGGGGGCTCAGTATTTGTTTACACACATATATCAAACACACTACAAAGTGTAATATATAATGTTGTGTGTCCCCTCATGGGCACAGTCAGTGGTGCTGACAACCTTGCTCTGCTAAACTCAAACATCTAACTATGCTCAATAAGGGTAGTTGTGTTTTTACACAGCTTTTCTTCTACATAACCTAGTACTGTTAGTCTACTGGCATCATATGAACTTATGAATCTATGCCCCTATGCAGGCTTCCTGACCTTTTCTCCCCCACATGGCCTGCTGATGTCAAATAATTTAAGTTGACCTGCAGCCATGAGTTCTGTTGTCTGTGTACTTAGATAAGTAGGGGTTCTGTTCTCACTGCAGTCAACTGTGTGTGTGTGTGTGTGTGTGTGTGTGCGTGTGTGTGTGTGTGTGCGTGCGCGTGCATGCGTACGTGTCTGTGTGTGTGTGTGTGTGTGTGTGTGTGTGTGTGTGTGTGTGTGTGTGTGTGTGTGTGTGTGTGTGTAGCCAGAAAAGCAAGTATGTATCCTGCAGTTGCTACCCCATTCCCATAAACTGACAGTATTTTGATACTTGCACCTGACTACACATCCATTTCAGGCAGGCCTCCCACCTTCTTTAGGTAGAGGACTGGTGACAGGTATGCTTTGGAATATGACTGGTGGTGTCAGTGGGGTGAAGTTTTCCCAAAATCTGTCTAGTAACAGGTTGTTGATGTCCTCAGGGTCAGTATGAGTGGTACCTTCCACTACTAGTTTGGCACAAAGCTGGGCCTTCCCTTTTAGATTTCTGATGTAGCTAAAGAATGCCTCCTGATTATCTTTAGCTAGGGATGCCAGTTTAGCTTCATAATTGACTTTAGAGAACTTTACAAGATATTTAATTTGCTTGTCCAAGCTGTGGACGGTGCCATGCTTCTGTTGAGTCAGTTTCCTCTGTTTCTTAGGCATTAGTTTCTTCCACTTGTTGCCTATCAGGATGGCTTGTTTTTTTGTGATGATCTTGTTTTGATCCATTAGGTACAGCTGAGTCTATACTTTTGTATAGGTGTTTATACAGGCTATTTGTGTACACCTCTGTATAGCAGCCATTGTTGACAGTGGTAGCAGGGGAGTTGCAACTATTTATGGCATCACTTGGGAGACTATAGTTTGCTTTGGAGAAATCTTATAATTTTTTTGTTCTTTAGTGGGGCCAGGTTTGATCAATAATTTGTACAAGACTGAATTCTAATCAGACCTTACCAGGGAGGTCAGCACACAGGGGGTAGTGCAGAGACTCCCTATGTTGGTGAGTGCTAAGTCTAGGACATCTGAGACTCTTGTGGGGGTGCAGACTATGTGTTCCATAACATTTAAATTAACAAAGTGCAGGAACCATAGGGCAAGCGTGTTTGTGCTCATGTATGACACCCAGTCGATGGAAAGATAGTTGAAGTCACACATGACCAAGGTGTTTGGCTGTATAGTGAGTGACTCAAGAAGGTCCAAGTAGGCAGAGTGGTTCTTGTGGTTTATGGTGGGGGACGTATGGCTAACAATGATATGGAAAGGGGGGGTTTACCTACAGTTAGTTGGACTTGGAGTAGCTCTAGTGAGTCATACTGTTTGACCAATGTTGAGGTGTATTTGTCTTTAATAAAGATGCATACACCTCTGCTTTGGTTCTTTCATTCCCATTTTGAGATCTGAACACGTGAAAGAAATTTTAGCCTTGCATGGCTAGGGGACTCTGTGGCCTTGAACCATGTCTCTGTGACTGCACAGACATGGGCATCTTCCAAGGTAAGGGGTGCTTCCATTGAGTGCAGTTTCAGATTTAGACTCCTTGTGTTAAACAAAATAACCTTGAGTTTGTCTCTAGTGGATTTTTTTACACCAGGAATTTAATTGTTCTGACATTGCCTAAAAAAAGCACTATGGGGGAGGCAAGTACCTTTGCCAGTAACCAAAAGCCAAGAGGCGACAGCTGAAGACCATCTCTGGCTAAGCAGCATGGTCTGTCTCCCATATCTTCCAGGCTGAAAGATACTGGACCACCCTGGATTGACACCAGAAACTAAGCCAATTGTCAAAGTCAATTGTGTTTTGTTTATACTGAAGCATCATCCTGGGTGAAGGTGGAATGCTGCATAGGGATAGGGACATACCTGCCTGGGACACATAACCTAAGTGCTCAATTATGTCTCTCTTCATATAGTTCAGTGAGGTATGTCTCAAGTCATTCACTCCAACATGGATTATGACAGTCATAACGGTACTTGTTGTTGAGAGACTTGAGTGCATGTATGATCTGGCAGATGTTGGCACCTGGCAGGCAGCTGACCATGACCTTCTCCTTGTCCAGTCTGGTGAGGGGGACATATGTTTATCTTACTATGGAGTCACCTATGACCAAGACATTTGGTTTTGAGATGTTTTGCCTTAGGGTCTTATTGGCTGAGACACTGTTGTCTGTATTATTATGTGTAGTTGATTCTGTTGCATCTGCAGTCTGTAAAGTAGATTTGTGCTTGAGAGGTCATTCATCTTTAGGCAGGTTTCTAGCAAGTAACTCCACATATGTGGGTTTATGTGTTGAAGCGTTTATGTACAAGAGGTGAAGTATGTGTGCTGACAATCTGTTTGCTATCTGGTTTGTTGTTATGTGAGAGAATTGATTCCAAATTCATAGTATATATACAGCTCTCTTATGTTGTATTAGCTTGTTTAAAAAGGAACTGGTTGTCAGTATACATGAGGCAATTGCTACATTGCCTCAGGATGCACAAGTCAATCAGGCTTGCTGGAGAAATGGTGGGAAACTATCCACCCATTATGGCAGGTATATACTGTAGTAACTAGTCGGGAGTGGTTTAGATGGACCAGGATTTGTTGTAAGACTAACAATGGTAGGAGCCCAAACAAAAAACTCCACTCGCTAGAAGCACTTTTTACCCTAGAAAATGCTGATGTCTATGCTGTCACTGAGACATGGTTTATGGCTGCTAGATGCACACCAAAAGTGCAAAATTATAGTGCCTTGCACATATCTAGACCAGCTACTTCACAGGCAGGCCTAAAGGTGGAGGTGTCTCTATTTACATCAGAAATAAATATACTTCAATGCTGGTCAAACGGGACAATGCACTTGAGCTGCTCCATGTTCAATCACCACAGGCAAAATCCAATACCACTTCCTTGCAAGCTATAGGTCCACCTTTATGACCCAGGAAACCCATACCATTTGTTTAAACTTATTAGAAACACTAACCATCCAGCCCAATACCATATTCATGAGTGACTTTAATTACTCACTAATTGGGAATCCTATACAACACAAAATGTACAGGCATAAAGATTCCCAGATTTTGTAAACACAAACTCCCTGAACCAGATAGTCAGTACACCAACCAGTGGTGCAACCATACTGGATCTGGTCCTCACTAATATGGGAGAGTGTTGCACACCACCTACTGTAATGTATTTCGTGGTAAGGTCAGACCACAAAATGGTCTCCATTGAAGTAAAAATAAATCTGGATCTCAGATAAATATGGAATATTCAGGAACTACTCTAAAGCTAACCTCCTGTTATTAAGTGATAACCTGGCAAATTTTCAGGCCCCCATAAACCCTCAGAACACTGCTGCCTATGCAGAACTGTTCACAGAAACCCTGTACAAGCATGTTAGTAACTTGAAGAGAGACACAACTGAGAGGCAGCTGTACCCACCAGGAAGAAGTACAGAACTAACTCAAAAAAAAAGCCACCCTGGTGGAATCACAAAACCAATACGTTGTATAACAGAAGGAAGAAAATCATCGCAAAAATTAGGATTATCAGCACAAACCAGGTAAACAGCACTTTCATTAAACTAAACAAACAACAATAAAGTCTACCAAAGCCAAATTTGAGGTAAGTTTGGCCTCCCAGGCCAAGGACAACCACAAAGCATTATTTAGCTATGTTCACAACATCAAAGGCAATACACAATTGTGTGCAGAGCTCATTGTAAATGGAGCCACTTATATTGATTTCAAACCACATCAAAGGAACACGAGCTGGAGCACCACTGACAGGACATATACTTCTTTTATTACATCCATTCTAGTACCTCGGCTTCTCGCCTTCTGTTGGAACAATTTTAATCTCCAAATATGTCCCTATATATATATATATATATATATATATATATATATATATATATATATATATATATATATATATATACAAATCCTTTCCATCAATAATTCAATTTAATTATACAATTAAATAATTAATTGAATGCTTTACTACAAAGCCAGCCTTCTAAATTCAAACAGACTGAGAAAAATGCTTTTAAAGTCACAGTCATTACATCCATATAATGCAGTTTCTTCAATCAATAACTAATATGCATACACATATAATACTGCAGTTTCATAAATATTTATATTATTTTAAATACACCCAATATTAAGTACATCTAATATTAAATACATCCAATATTAAATACCTTAGCAATATAAAAATAGTAAACTGCATTCTAAGTATCATTAATCTATGTTAATTCTGTCTACAATATGTATGTTTTTAACATATGACAAAATCTAAACCTTCTAAGCCTTATCTATGACCTAAATTTTATACATTTTATCATTTTTATAATTTTATTAATTTTATAAATGTTCATACTTTTACTAAATTATTCTAAATATTCAAATTGCTTTCCAAAGTCATTCCCTGAGGATATAAAGTATGACATTTGATCATCATACATTTATCCAGTCTGTTTAACTGCGTTTTGAAATCTCCATCTCTGAAAGTCGGGTCTGCCAAAATACTAAAAAATAAACTCTTGTCCAACCCCTGATGTTTAGACAAGAAGTGCATGGCAACTGGACTCTCAGGTTTTTGCCTTCTCATATCCTCCAAGTGCTCTATAATTCTTACTTTGGCCTTCCTGGTAGTTTGACCACTATACCAGGAAATTGGATCACAGTCACAACCTATAATATAAATAACTCCACAGCTGTCACAGTTATAATATTCATTGGCCCTATATAATTTGCCATTAATCCTTGTACCATCCAGATTTTTTATTTGATTACATACTAAACATTTTCCACAACAATAGGTTCCAACCATTTTACCTATTGTATCAAAATATTTTGGTATTAAACCTTTTCTATTCAACAATTCTTTTAAATTGTTGTACCTACCATAGAAAAACACTATATGCTTAGGAAATAAAGAAACAATGGAAACATCCTCACTTACTTTTTCCCAAGCTTGCCTGACAATTTTCTCCAAAATAAGAGAAAAGTAAGAATATCATGTAACAAAAAAATAATTTATCTTCCATCCTTCCATCTTCTGTTTCATCTCTAATAGTTCTTCCGTGTTGGTTCAAACTTTCCCTACCTCTGACTTCACCAGTATTTGTGACCTTATTTTTAGCTTTTTGTAATATGCAGTCATTATATCCACTGTTCTTTAATGTGATGTATACCTCATCCAAATTGGTTTCTTTTAAATCAGCTTCAGACATATTAATGAAAATTCTTTTAAATACACCATTTGGTAGTGAATCAATCAGATGGGGGGATGCATACTCGCATGTAAGAAATTGTTGACTGCTGTGGGCTTCCTATATGGTTTGTGCTGTACCCTTTTATCAGTGTTTATATAGAACATAACATCCAAAAATGAAATGCTTTCCCTACCAATTTCCCAAGTAAACCTCAACCTGTGTGAATTATTATTTGAGGTTCCCATAAATTCTACAAATTCTGCTTGCTCACCTTTCCATATGAATAGTAAATCATCTATGTATCTCTTGTAGTATACTACATTTCTCACATAATACTCCTGTGATATCATAAAATAATTTTCAAACTCATCCATGTAGACTAATGCTGCCCCCATCGCCGATCCCCTTGTTTGCAAGAAAATTTCTTCTTCCGTGTAAAATAGTTATGTGTGAGACTGAATTCAAGCAAGGTCAACAAAAATGTGGAACGTGGCTCCTCTCACAATTTTTTTAGCCATTGCCTCCGTGCCCCATCTTCTATTAATGTTAGAATACAAAGCGGTATCGCCCACTGTTGCCCAGAAATAATTGTCTTTCCGTTCCAAATGTAACAATTCATGACCAACCTGTGGGGTATTCTTAACATGAAAGGGTATGGTTGTCGAATATTTTTTTAAATGAAAATCCCCCCCCAAAAAATTAACATTTTCAAGAAAGGACCCTATTCCTGAAATAATTGGTCTCCCTGGGGGTTCAGACATGCTCTTGTGAATTTTAGGGATAGCATACATAAACGGGTGTCTGGGTGTCTTAACAATCAATTTTTTAACATCTTTATGTTTCAAAAAACAAAATCTTTTTCCATGTTCCAATATATCCTCCAACTCTGTTACAAACATATGTAAAAGATTATCTTGTAATTTAACATAATGTCCTTCTTCAGATAGTATATTTGAAACCATTTCATCATATTGTGCAATGCTCATGACTACCCAATTACCTCCCTTATCAGCCGTTTTGTGTACTATCCCATTCAAATTAGATCTAAGTTCCTGTAGGGCCAAACATTCATCCTTCTTTAAGTTATATGAATCAAAATTCTTTACAAACTGACCATAAATATTTTCCATTTTTTTACACACTACATTTTCAAAAACATTAATAGCTTGACTACTCTTGGGGGCAGCATAAAACTACTGTCCCAATTCAATTTAGGCATTTCCAAATATCCATATCTAGTGAAAAAAGGTTCAGAAGAAATATTGCTATGCGAATTATCATTTAAATTCCCTTCACCCAAACCTACACATGCTTCAAACATGTCATTGTCATAAATGCTCAAATTCAATAAATCATCTTCATCAGAAGATTCACTATCATTTGTCCCCCCCCCCCATCTACAAGATACATATCTGATCTAGCTTGGTTTGAAATTTTGCTGCTGTTTATGTTTTTGTGAAGAGGCCACCTGTACTGAGCCAGAAGATATATAAAACCTCCTGACTGATAAATTCAGCTCCAACATTATACTCCACCCCCCCAAACTTTCCTTCAGGAAATATCATCAAATATAACTTCCCCTGCTATCTACTTAAGGAACAGATCCTTAATGATCTCTCTAAGGCCAAGAAAACTGCATCAATGGGCCCAGACAATATCCCAGGATGCCTTCTAAATAGCATTAAACATGACCTATCAAGGCCTCTTTAATTACTATTTAACTGTAGCCTCCAAACAGGCTTTATGCCTCATGAATGGTGAATGCCAACAGTCACCCCTCTGCACAAAGGTTGGCCATCTACAGTTCCTGGAAACTACAGACCCATGTCAGCCTGTGCCACATCCTCAACCCTGAGCATTTGTCTGTAGCACCTTTCTGAATGTGCCTGCACCTCCATGATGGCCCTAAATGTACATTGATTGATATGGGAGAAACACCTGCACCAGGTGGTGGAGGGACAGCAGGCTCCCTCGAGCACCACTATCAACCTTCCTGTGTGGCACCTCACCAACACTTTGGCTATGGCCAGATTCAACAGCCACTGAAGGCACAGTAGTCACACTTCCCTGGTCAATGTCCTCACCCTCCACCTGTCCTATATCTGTGGGGTCAGTGGACTGGGTTGATGTAGGCCTGCTGGCTGTGTCCATGGAAAAAGAAGGGAGTGGCTGGGTGTCAACCTCTGTGTCAGATTCAATCTCTGCACCCCCGACTGTGCCCAACTTTTGCCACCACCATCATCATCAGTGTCTATGCCAGGCTTCAGGCTTGCTTTCTGAGCTTGAATAGTCCTGCTGCAGCAACCAAGGTCCATGCTCCTTATTTAGAGTCAAACAAAAACTTTGGTCTCATGGACATGATATTTTGGCTATCAGTTTTGATCCCATTTTACCTTTGGGTACTCGTGAATGAGAAGGTTGAATGAATAGAATGCCATGCAGATAATTTAGGTACTTGAGGATGTAAGGCTTTTGTTCATGGATAAATCTGGACTGCAATAAATTTGTATTCAATTTAAATTGGAGTTTTTACTATACAATGTACAGTACTTTAACCTTTAATTTCATAAAAAATGCTAAATTGCTGCTGCTGAGACTTACATTCACTAAGAAAATATGAATCAGCAATTAGAAGACAGATGGGTTCCCACTATGCATACATACATATATATATACTTTTCATCTAAAACTCTTCATGGAATCACTAAATATCTAAAAATGTAGTCAAATACACATTGAATTGAATCACGTTATCTAAAATGTTATATATAGCAAATGCACCTACAAAAACATTTTTGCACCACCCACACCCCCCTTATTTAGACATATTGAATCCATGGTCTTGTAAGCATGAAGGAAATGGAAAACACCACACACCTGGTGAAGCATTGGTAGTGTATAAATACAAACTTGCAGATATTCGTGTACAAGTTGTTGCTGGGAGTTAGCAAGGTCAAATTGTTAACTAGGCCTAATTTGCCTTGTATCCTAACACCTTAAGCTACACCAGCAGTAATTTCCTACAGCATGCTTTACTTTTCTAGCAAATGTAATTTGATTAAATGTGTTTTAGAATAAATGTACTTTATATTAAAGTGTTAGATAGTTTATGGTTAGAAAAAAATGGGGGGAATTTAATAAAGCCTGCACAGATTTTTTTTTAGTGTAGGCATAGTGACAAACTGCTTACATGAAAGTAAGCAGGTGTGTGAGACAGTAAACAGTGCTGAGCAGTGCGCATGAGTGTGCCTACATGGAAGCATCCATGACATGCAAATTACCTGATAAGCAGGTGAATTGCATGCAAATGAGGGAGATGGAGTGATCCAGGAAGCAGATAGGTAGTCCTGCAAACCCTGTGTTTGTGTCCATAGTGTACAAGGAAATATTCTGTGTACAGGAATTAAAAAGAACAACAGGGGCTGTAAAAGGGCAGGTAGATGGGCAGAAATAGCACAGCAGACATAGATATGTGCAAAACTATACACCATGTGTCCAAAACTGTATGGAAGATAATTTAGAATAATTTAATTTTTTAAAATAATTGGGATATGTTTGCATGGCTCACAGCAGTGCACAAACAAGCTGAGATGAAAAAATAAATTAATAAAAAATAGTGTAAAAAACAAAGTTATTAGTATGTGACAGTAATGTATTATAGGACCCTGAGTGGAGTATCTACAATGGTGGAACTGGTCTGTTGGTAAAGAAGCAGTGCCTAGAACCATGCTGTTTCCAGGTTGTGTGCATGGATTCATATGCAAATGAGCTGGAGTTAATTAATAGCCCAAATGGGTATCCGTGTCCACAGATCCCATCCATGTAGGCACAGAACTGTGTTGGTGTCCACAGAAGACGTAGCTTACATCTGAGGACTTGTAAGCTCATGGAGCTCAGCGGCGCCTTTATGCGCAGTGCTATGCTGAGCAGGGGAGTGGTACAATGTCTGCTAAGCTTTCTTTACCTTTAAGGTGCATGTTTCATCATGTTTGAGCATGTTTGCAGGCTGCGCCACTGTGCTGAGTTTGACCTTTCATGGGGTGTGTACACTGAGTGCTGAGCATTGTTTACCTTTGTGGCGAGTGTTTGCTTGGCATACAGCAGTGCTGAGCAAGGAATGCTGTAAAAAAATTGGCTGAGAAAGGCAAATGATATCTTAATTACTGATGACCCCTGTTTCACTTAAACTAGGGCCATTAACAGTCCTTAATGATGTACTTAGCAGGTGGAATGCATTATAGGTAGCCAATAACACAGGCTGCACTTACAGCAGAGCACTATAATTGTTGCATACACCCTGCAATCTGATTTCGCCCCCATACTCTGCACCAGTGGAGTACACACTTGGGAATTTTAACTGACAGAATGATTGGGGCTGCTGCAGGTTTACTACAAATGTATGTGCTAGATGCTGAGGTCAGTGCTGCTGCTGCTGACTATAGGCCTAGACTGAGAAGGAGAAGAGTGTTTAGGCCTAGGGTAACCTTCCAGGAGGTACATGAGCTGGAGATTGTACAGCATTACAGGATGGACAGGGACATACTACAAGAACTCACTGAGCTCTGCCAACCCCAACTCAGACCCAGAGCCAACAGAGAGGAACCCATCCCATTGGAAACAAAGGTATGTGTAGCACTTAGGATACTAGCTACAGGTACATTCCAAAAAACAACTGGGGACATGATGGGGGTCTCACAGGCATCAGCATCCAGGGTACTTCACCAGTTTCTGGATGTCATTCCACTACATGCCAGTGAACACACTTATTTTCCCCTCACCCCTGAGGCGAGGGCCAGCAGTATGCAACATGTCTGCCATGTAGCATATACCCTGAGGTACTGGGTGCCATAGAGTGCACTCATGTATGCATCAAAGCTCCAGCCAGTGAGGAGGGTAGAATCTATGTCAACCACAAGGAGTATCACTCCATCAACTCCTAGGTCATGTGCAATGCCCAGGCGATTATCATGAATGTGTGTGCTTGCAACCCTGCAGTTATTATGACTCCCATAACTGTTATGCTTCACAGCTGTACCAGATGTTTGCTATAGGGTCATCCCACATGGCCATTTATTGGGGGATGCTGGCTACACACGGAAACTATGGATGATGACACCCATCAGAAATGCACACCCAATCACCGAAAAATGCCATAATGAGGCACGCGCACAAACTAGGAACATCGTAGATCATGTGTTTAGGCCGCTGATGTCACCATTCCGGTGGCTCAGTATATCTGGTGGAGCCCTTCAGTACTCTCTAGCCACATGTGCACACATTCACAGTATGTGCTATGTTACACAATATGATCCTGTGGAAATAGCTGCAGTAGGATCAGCAAAGGGAAGGGATACACACCCACCCCACCAGTGCCTAGGTCACCACAGACACATGCACAGGGGGACTCTGAGGTGGAAACCCCTGAGGTTGTCCCAGAAGGCAGAAATTGGTGTGTCAGCATGTCCTGGCCTTGGCCAAGAGACAACACATAGGACATGCACTGACAACCTAGGGTACTAGGGACTGACACCTTACTCTGACTCACATACATTTTAGCACAAATAATGCCAACCAGCCCACATGACCATGTACCTAACCATGTATTGGCTGTGTACTGTGTCCATCAGACAGAGTCTGTCCTGAATTACAGGTCTACCAACTGCTGCATTCAGAAGGTAATTGACACACCCATTCACCACTTGCAAGGGGTACTAGCATATGGTAGCATATGTATGGACCTGCCACATGTATGAATGGGAATATAATTGTCTATTGGGGTACTTGGGAAGATCTAACAGGAATTTGGGACAACAGATACACTGTCCAATAGTATGTGCTCCATAATATGCACTAGGCCACATGGCTAAAAAGTCCACTACATTATTCAAGGGAGATAGGAAACAGTGGGGTCACACGACAGTTGCACAATTGTCTATGTCAGCAGAGCATGGGCTGCTCAGCCCCCACCAGCAACACATCTGTGTATCCATAAAATTGCTGTAACAGTAAATCTGAATGATATATCAGCAGACCAGTCAATTCCAGGGCTGTGACATACAATCTGGCCACATGTTCAATGTTTCACTTAACACAGGGGTGACAATGTGTGTCTGTATGCTGTTTATTGTGTCATGAATGACACATCCCTGTCTGGAAGCCTGTGTGGCTCAATAGATTAGGGACATTAGCATGGGTGATGGTGTTGATGGTTTGAATCTGGCAGTATCTGCATATTTTGCATGAGAGGTAGTCGTGTGGTGGTGTCCCCACAGATTGTCATACCCCTCAATCTGTTACTGAATGAAAGCTGGACAAATCAAGAGAGAATAGGGGGACAAAGGACCAAAACTACAGACAGACATCCAGATGCTCTGATTCACCTAGAAGGCAGCTAGTAGTTAAGCAGTTTGCATCAGTACACCATATCTGAAGGATATTAAGTCCAACACTAAAATGTTTGTCTGTAGTTAATACTATTCACTGGCTGCCTTATACAACATTTTACTGGAACATCACAAATATATGAGGAACAGGCCAGGCATATGGGGTGAAATGCTGGACTTTATGAAAAAATATGTACAGTGAGAGGCATATCTCTCAACTGTACAGATGTTGCCTCATATATTTGGTCAGGTGTTCATAAAATTGTGGTTTTCTGACAAATTAGTGGCAAATCATTAAAGGCTCAAGTTAGAAAAAAATGACAGTCATTTGAGTTTCAGACTTCATACCCATCAGAAAATTCATGCTAAAGCAAAACCTGTTATTCCATTACAGTTCTAAGTTTAAGTGCAATATCAAAAAGTTGTCCCTATTTTTGGGCCTTTGTCCAACTGTTATGAATGACTTTGTCCAGATTTCTTGCTGTAAGAAGTTGAGAAGTATGCAGACTGTCACCCTGTATGAGGTGTTGCATCATATACCCCAGTCACATATTAATTACAACACACAGCCAGGAAATGCCATGGATAAAGTCAGGGAAGTGCTGTACTACAAAAACAGTTGCAGCTGCCAATGTCTGTAACACACAAAATCCCAGCTTGGAGTACAGGTAGCTCAGTCCTGGAGTCATCTTGTAAGTACTGAGAGTTACACTGGGCATGTTCCTACACTTAGACAAATTGAGTGCAATTCTGTTGCCTCTAACTCACAAAGACCTGCTATGTGATAGTACATCTTTACATACAGACAGCTACCTCTACATATCCCCCTCCCACATGCCTATGGTATAGATCAGCATGTACCCCATATACATATATCTATCTATATATGTATGTGTATATATATATATATATATATATATATATATATATATATATAGCATATATCTACAGACATCATATACATAACGTACACACACAATCAACATGTATATAGACATCCTTGTTATACACATTTATGTATACCCTTGGAATGCTGAGGTACACGTCAAAATGGTTGCCCAAAGGAACTAAACAAAGGCTGCAACAGTACATAATCCACTCACCCACAGACCTCTTTGCCTGTGGAATGTCACCTTGTAGACAGACACAGGTGAACAGGTGTTGTACTGTACAATGGTTCAATGTGTGCAATGAGCAGGCCATCCTTTTCCTGGCCTCATGTGTGCCTATCTAACTGCAGGCAGTCACATATGGCCATACTGTTAACTATACATACATAGCAGGGATAGTGACAGGTACCCCACTCCTAGAACACTAGTAATAACAGTACCAAGCAATATCAGTCTGCAGACCACATATGCTGTCGAACACAAAGCTACCTTGTGTACTCCACAAGTATTGTACCTACAATCACATATGTAATAGATGTACTCTGTGGTGCATGTGATAAGTCCTGCAAGCTATAGTGTGTAATAGTAGATAGGCAGGAGTTCTAATCTCACATCAACCAACTCTGTGTTTGAGTGTGAATATACCCCCTGTAGCACTAGGGACAGCTTGTATGGACTATCTGTGTGCAATGGTTATGCATTTAATGGCCCTGTGACTAGCTGCTGACCTCTACATTGTCCCCCTCTACAAGGCCTCCTGCTGTCATCCACCTTAAGACTGCTGGCTGCGACTGTAATGTCAGGTAAACTCTGTGGTGCGTACAATAAGTCCTACGCACTCTAGTGTGTAATAATAGATAGGTAGGGGTTATAATATGACATCAGCCAGCTCTGTGTGTGTGTGTGTGTGTGTGTGTAAGAATATCCCCATGCAGCAGCTACAAGCTATAATGTGTAATAGCAGATAGGTAGGGGTTCTAATCTCATATCAGCCAGCACTGTGTGTGTGAATATATCCCCATGCAGCACTAGGGGCAGCCTGTCTGGGCTATCTCTGTGCAATAGTTATGAATTTTATGGCCATGTGACTAGTTTATGGCCTCTGCATTGCCCCCTCTACAAAGCCTGCTGATGTCATCCACGTTAAGAGTGCTGACTGACACTCTAGTATCAGATAAACTCTGTGGCACATGCGATAAGTACTGTGAGATATAGTGTGTATTAATAAAAAGGGAGGGGCTCTCCTCTCACATCAGCCAACTGTGTGTGTAAATATCTCCATGTGCAGCACTACATGGTCTTATGGGCTATCCCTGTGCAATAGTTATGTACTTTTTGGCCATAAATTGCCCTCCTATACATTATCATAACTGATATCCACCACCTGTCTGGCCCAGACATAGGCCCATTTGTAGACGTGTCAACACCATCACCACACCTTCTAGATCTGTAAGTTCAGATAACCCAGGTGACATGTGGCCAAGGTAGCATACCTCATCACAAACTATGACTGCATGAATACGCTGACTGCCCCCATTATCCCTGATAGACTGTTCCACACATATGTATCTAGGGTGACATGCACATATACTGCCATACCTTGCTGCTGTCATATTTGTGCTGTACTGCCAAGCCATCCTGTGCCGTTGTATTACCACCATGTGTTCATAGTGTATCCCCTCAGACTCCTGGAACAGAAACACACACAGGTCAGTGACACAATTGTCATTCTGTAACACTACCACCAGTCCAACATCATGCAACAAAGATACACAAAGTGTGATATATAATCATGGCACATGCCAGCATATAATACCTGTAGTGGCCCACAACAAGTAGTATGGCATTGTATTTCTGCACTACACAAGTACATGTCAAGTGATATAGACACCCTGTACATCAGACATATAGTAGCACTGCCCTGCATAGATGGCATAGATGGCAGGGATGTGGCACAGTGATCATCTCATGCACAGGGTGTGGTGAGGGGATGCTAGAGGACTAGACTGTGCCAAACAGTTGACAGCATGTGTGTGCGTCTGGAGGGGTGTGGGTTAAATGGGCCATGGAGAGGTGTTGTGTGTGTATCTTTAGGTGACCAGCATGTGACAGTGGTGTTTGAGTGTGTGTGTGTGTGTGTGTGTGTGTGTGTGTGTGTGTGTGTGTGTGTGTGTGTGTGTGTGTGTGTGTGTGTGTGTGTATACACAGTCAAGCCTAGTGCTAGCCCTACACATGTGTATGTTGACAGCTGTACAAGGTAGAGTAGCATGGCTGTGCATGGCCATGTGGACTCTCAGAAGATGTTGTTGCTGCTCTATATCCACGTGTCTGATGCCTATCTCCTACCAGATGTTCCTGCACAGACAATGTGCAGTCCAAGACAGACACTGTCTCAGCCCACCGTCTGTCCACTGCATCAGTGAACCATTCCAAGGTGTCCCCAATGCTGCAGAGGCTATCACAGATGTCAGACTGTGCTGCATCCATAACCCAAAGCATCCATCTGGTGTTGCATTCTGAGCATGCTTGTGCCTCCATGATTGCCCAAAACTTGAGCTGAGTGACCCGTGATGTCACACCTGTGGCAAGTGGTGGATGGACAGCAGTCCTCCTATGAGAACCCCTGTCAGTTTGCCTGTGTGGTACCTCACCAAGTCTCTGGCTATGGCCAGCATCTGCAGTCACTGACTTCATAGTTGCCACATTGTCCTGTTCAATGTCACCACCCTCTGACTGTCCAATATCTGTGGGCTTTGGGGACTAGATATGTGTGGGCATACTGACTGTGTGTGGTGACAATGGGGCAGAAGGGGGGTGTCAACCTCCTGGACTGATTTGGTCCTCAACAACCCCACCTATGCCTCACTATGGCCACTATCGTCATCAGAGTCCGAGGAGACAATGACATCAGGTTGTGAGAGGGACAGACTCTAGCTCCCCAGGTCACCTGTGAAAACCAAGACAAAAGGAGTACATTACTACTTCCACTTTTATGCATTGTAATCCACAGACTAATTAGAAAGGAGGATCCACAACTGCATTACCAGTCACATATCTTCTCACCTCAACTACCGTGCATAACAAACAACCTCACACCAACATACATAGACAAGTCAAGGCCTTTATAACATGCACGTCAGCCACATCCAGGTAAAGTTGCCAGTGCATTCTGCCTCTAAAGTATGAAATATGACACTAGACATGATAGACCTACACAAAAACCCAGTACACCTATCTTGAGAATGATATGCCAGTACTAGTGTCACTGCCTCTGGTATGTAGCATCTCCCTTTTGTGTTTGAACAGGCATCTTGTTGTAATTGCCTCATGTATATCAGGCTGTGTAGCTGGCCATAACTACAAGTGCAGACATCTAGATGGTCATTCAAGTACACACATGTGACTAACCAGTCTAAGAACCATAGTTATCTGTTCCAGAATGGACCATACAAATATTCTACACTGGCTAAACACAACATTTGTACATAGAGCAATATGGCAGCCCTTAACTTTCATAGGGTATATATGATCCATAGAAAACTATATCACACTTCCCAGGTACATGACCATGGACTTGGGCCACTCCTGATGGACCTATGAAAAGGTGAGGGAGAGGTATTGTCAGCACCACCAAATGTTGCAGCGCTACAAGGTAATATGTGCATATATCCACATGTACAGTAGCTACTGTGATACTGGCTATATTGCTGACATTCTGAGTATGTGTGCACAACTGTGCATAAACTCTAGCTCCTCATCCCCCAATGCAGATAGCTCTAACACCCATGTAAAGGTATGTACAGCCAGCCACAATGACTGATACAGTATTACACTGATAAACACAGTATGCTTACCTGGACGCTCCTCTGCTGTGGACACTGTGGCACCCACCTGCACAATGTATGTTGAGATGGATGCCTGGGAACTGTTGTGTGTTCCTAGGTTTGCAGGAAGTCCTCTATGGCTGTGAGTAGATGTTTTGTCGCAGTCCCTAAATTTGTGGCTGCATGATCCCTGGCAACATCAGCTGCTCTTCATTGTGCAGCATTCAGCATGCCCATGGTCTGGTGTCGGACCTGCTCATAGGTCCTCTCCTGTTGGCCAAACTGATTGACATCCTGCACAAGTTCTGCCCACAATGCTGCCTGCTGCTCCTGATTATGCTACCCCCTAGACAACAACATCCAGTGGTGCTGTCTGAGTCCATTGAGTATCATATCATTCTCTGCCTCTGACAAGTGGGCATGTCTTTGGGGGTACATGATCTTTGAAAGACAACAAAAGGGGAAAACATTACAGGACCAGATACATGGACATCCAGTATGTACAGATCCAGCACAACTGTAATGGCCTGCACTATCCATTGCTCCCTCACATGTCATGCCCCACGGTCTGGCAACACTCTACGTGTGTGGATATGATCCAGTTAGTAGCAATACTGGGGTATGTCCCTGTGGGCCATGACAGAGTCTGCTGTACGTTCCAACACCCAGCAGTGCAGTCTACTGTGCTGTGTCCCTACAGGCAAACTCTCACTAATATGTCATATGGCCACTGCCAGACAGTTAACAGTGTGCTATTACAGCTATGTGGACAGTCCAGCAACACCAGTGTGCCACAATGACAGAAAACAATGCAAATCTGCTGTAGTATATGTTCCCTGTAGCCATCATACTGCTCAACTATACAGATCTTAGTAAACTCTCAGGATGTTTGCCTCATAGCTTTGGTCATTTTCACAAAAGCTTGTAGATCTCTGACAAATACTTAAACACTGTCACTGAGTTTGAGCCTTTGTCCTCCCATAAAGTATGTCTTTGTCCTGGTTTCAAGCTGCAAGAGGTATGTTAGGCATAGTCATCAACCAAACAGGGACATATGTCAACAGATACAAGGACATAGCCAGAGTACATCAGGGACATTCCAGGACACTTTTACAATGTTAGACCTATATATGTGAGACAGTGACTGAATAAATATTATGAATTACAGTACATCTTTTGATGTTACAGGAGTGTACACCCTTACACATTGTCAGTGTGTATTATGGGTAATCCACTAGCTTTCCTACTACAGCCAACTGCTGTAGGAGGGATTGATAGGGACATAGCTGAGATGTGATTAAATTCAGGGACAGTTGAAAGGCATGCCTGTAGGTATAGGACAGCAGATTATCACTGACGTCATTACCATAGATCTAAGACATTCTTACTGCTGTAATGTCTATTCTCCATACCGCCATCCTTTCACCCACATCCTGTTATATGGAGAAATCTATTACATACCTGCTTGAGTGCAATACTCCTTTTTTGAACTTTGCTTCTGATATAATTTTTGAAATCCACTATCCAAGTGAGTGAAGTCTCATACAGAGCTGTTCCCCATAAGCAGTTGCTTGTCTTTTAAAGGTACTGCTCATTAGCAGGTAACTGCCTCTGTATCAGACTGTGGCTGAGATTTGCTAATTTCAGCCAAAACAGCTGAATTGTACTATCATTGGCCAATGACATGCCACCACAGTGCAATATATAAGGCCTTCATATAGACCTTGGCCCCTTTCTTAGTTGTTAAGATAGACATCACTGAGGTGTGGAGAGTACAGCATTACAGATGATAGGTACCATAACTGTTAACTGTATATGTTTATGGTGTATGTCCACAGTTTCACCTCATATACGCGGTCAGTGTCTAATGACATAGTGGTCAACTGGCAGTTCACTGGCAAACCTTGTGAGTTGAAGTCAGTAAGGAAAGAGACACACTTGACTGTTAGACTTCATACCTGCCAGAATATGCATGCTAATGTAATAGCTGTTACTCTATCAATGCACTATCTTTGCAGGGCTACACCATTACACAAGTCCCTATCTATGAGCCATAGCCCCTGCCTCATTACATCTTGCTGTGTCCAGATCCCTTGTTCTAGGGGGTGGAAAGTAATGGTAGGTCTGTAACAGCTGTATATGCTAAAAGCAGACAAAGGGGGGAATGTATACATGTTTGAGGACAACAAGCTGTATGTGTAAGTGTAGCACCTGTGTCAGCCCTTTCATTAGAGCAGAGCCAGGATAAGGGTGCCCTGTACAGTCCAAATGAGGCCTGCGATTAAGGTATGTCTGGTACAGTGCCAATAACAGAGTAGTAGGCTACATATAGTTAGGCTATACAGATATGTGTAGTGTGTCCCTACCTGCAGGCATCTAACTTTCAAAAGTGGATAGCAGTTCATTAACTAGAAACAACCTGTGTAGATTAGGATTGCATGACTCAGTCCTTGCTTGCTGTCTTCACAATAATGTATTTGAACTACACTGGATTTGAGCCCAGGACTGTGTGTGACAAAACATACTGCTTGCAAGGCATTTAACAGACTGCACCACTGAGTCACTGCAAAAGCATGTGTATTTGCAAGATATATATGCACATACGCAGGCTGTGGAAACATTTCTACATCCATCAGCATGTGTTTGGCTTTATATGGCTGCATTTCTGCACCAGGGCCCTAGTTCTACATGTACTTTGCCATTGCTGCCTTAGCAGGTGTCTTTCTAGAAGTTGCTGATAAAAGGACACATATACCCATTATTATGTATTTGGCTGTCTACTGGTGTATTAATGCACCAGAGTCCAAGGTACACTCCCATTTTCCCATTAGCGTTTATTTAAGTTACATACCTAATGACTATGTCAATTAGTATGTTTTGCTGGAAACACCTATTTGACATCAGATCTGTGTGCCCTGGTGGGTTAGTGCAATGGGCTGTAGGTGAGAGTGGCCTAGGTTTGAAACTTGGCAGAGGTGTTCATTTTGTACATGTGTCAGACAATGTAATAAGCACATTTAATCATTAAAGCTAATTTAAGCATAGCTAAGGGAAGTGGCCAACACGCAGCACCTCACCACTTCACTTAGCTCCACATAAATCTGCACTAAAAGAAATATAAAGAAAAGAAAAAGGGCACATAGGAAAGTAGTGAAATGGGGGCAAGTGGAGAAAACATATTGAAAGGCAGTTAGGGATGTGCAGGAAGGGTGTAGGAAAGACCCACAGCTATCTGTATCTTGTACAGCAACAGCTGTGCATTTTCAGATTTTGTAAATGAATTTGGACTCTCAAACCCCAGATAGAGGGGTGAGGACAACATAACTGTGTTGTAAAGCCAATTAGACCAGATTAGTGGTGTCCAGTGGACACGTGTGTGACATGGACGTGTATGGGCGATGTTTTTTTTTGGGACAGGTGCCCATTTTTTTAGGTGAGAGTTGAATGTAGGGGAAGTGACATTTGTACATGTGGGGAGGTAGGTTGGGTAGGAGACGAAGCATTTGCAGGCAGACAAAAGAGCAGAGTGGTGTGTGACACATGAGGGGTCAAATACCTTGGATGGGGAGGGTGTTGTGGAACAAGTCACCCATGCCTCCAGATTGCTGCAGCATGACTCATGTCCCTACTCATGGGACAGTCGACACTGCACATTCACATTCCCCAGGGTGGCTGTGCTGAAGGCTGGGCACTAGGGCGAACCTGCCTCACCAGGTAGGCCAGCATGATCTCAGTCTGGTGCAGGCAGTGTTCTTAACTCCAGTGAACAATCCTGTGCACCATGACTGGCAGCTGATCCTGGGTGACTGCAGCCCCTCTGCCACTGCTCCGCAATGCTGCAGGTGGTGCAGGGGCAGAAGAGGGGGCACCACTGGCCTTGGTTCCAGACATGCTGGGACCCGATGCCATGGCCAGTTGAGGCAAGGTAAGTGGATCACTGGGAGCCAACCTACCCTGACATGTAAAAACACTGATAGTAATAACAGCATGGCAGAACATTGGAAATAATGCAATTATATATCAATGCAAATTATGGGAAACACAGCAATCAATAACAGAACAGTCAGTATAACAGCATGTCAGTAACAGTTACAGCATAAGAACAACAAAATATGTAATTTAACAAGATTATGTCAATATGTATCCATTATAAAAAATAACAATAACACATGCCCCCAAAACAGTTAATGTAACAACATATGTTAATAGTAAACCATAACCAATGGATAACAGTAATAAATGAAGATAAGGGGTGGAGGGAAGCAGTCCATTAGTAACAGTGATGCTTGCTTCCTTGACAACAGTACTACTATCTAATCTACAGGTCTGTATTTTTTTGATATTTACAGTGAATACAAGTCTACTGTGGCTGATGTAGCACATGCATACCTCTCAAGCTATATGCATGGGGCACTATGAACCAAATGGTAACAACTGCAGGTACAAACCTACAAAGAATACTTATGTATCAGGTGGACCTATGTATATAACTAACAAGGTGTTCTATGGGCTGAAATGGTGATGCTGTGCAATCTAGGTACTCATTTCCATGGCATTCCTGTAACAGGTGGATTATGCACTATTAATTACATAATGTGAAATCATGATACTTGAGAGACAGTACATGTACAGTACAGACACTAAACAGCAGACATGCCTTGGTTGGCAGGCATGGGAATAGAACCAATAGCAGTGACTGTGACTGCAGCAACATTTAACAGACACTCCAGGCATATAGCCATATCAGGATTATACATATTATTTCTGACTGCACATTGCTGAGTTTTCACATTCTTGCTAATGATCTTAACAGTTTGGGAAATCTAAACACACAATTCTCTACTCATAATATGGGCTACTTTACCCATTTACCTGTAGTTCCTGCGGAGAGAGACTTTGTGAGCATTACATGACTGTTATTGTAATATTTAGTGCTACCTATCACTGGACTCAAACCCTGGTCTGTGTCTTGCAAAATGCAGTATATACCGAGCCCTTAAGAAACTGCACTACTGAGTCACTGCTGATTACTGACTGACTGGTATCTGCTTAGAGCTTACAAGGAAACAAAATATGACCTTGCAGTACTACTACTACAGTGTTATACTAGATGGCAGTGATAGTAGGACAGACATGCATGACATAAAAGAATAACACAAATAGTAGGTACACTATATATCAGTCTAACAATGCTGGAGACCTGCAGTACACACTTTATTGCTAGTGGACTGAAATATCTGTGAAGGCAACAAACAATATCAAATCTTGGAGTGGACTACCTCTCCCATATACCTTGACTACCTGATGTTTGTGGATGACAGAGCATTATGTGAACAATACTGGCCTAGAGACAGCCTTGAACAGTACTGTATGTGTTATAAATACAATTAACAGCCATTAGATTTGCATTCTGTGGCTTTTATAGTGGCATACTTGACAGTAGCACCTTACCTACCAGCCTGAATGCATACAGCTATACTGCCATGGTTACAATAAGACAATCCTGATGTACACCATTTTCCATGGTGTTATTGATATGGATTCATGTTTTATTGCAGAACAGTTGGCAATGTTTATTTCTTTCAAAACAGCTCGTATTCCACAATTATTGCATGCAGACTTTATTGTATATACTTTATTGTATATACTTTAATGCAGTTTATGGTATCGTTTTATGTTTTTATTGCACAACAGTTGCCATTATTAATTTCTTTCAAAACAGCTCTTATTCTAAAATGATTGCACTGCACAATTTATTGTACATAATTTAGTGCAGTTCCTGGTATTGTTTCATGTTTTTATTGCACAAATGTTAGCATTATTCATTGCTTGCAATAAAGCTTTAATTCCACATTTATTGCACTACAGACTTTATTGAATATACTGTCATGCGGTTAATGCTTTCCCTTTCATGCTTATTTCACTGCAGTTAGCATAAATCATCTGTACTCACCACACTCATGGTGCAACCTTGACAGGCACCTGATGTGTGACTCGATATTATGAGCCCTCTCCTCTGCAGCTCTTGGAAGAGAAGCGCACCATTGTGCATACCAGTTTTGCAGACATTCAGATTAGATATTGGTGAAACAGAGGTCAAATTACTTACATACTTGTGGGGCATTCCCTGCCCAAGCTTCTTGGACCCGGGTGTCCAAGAGATCTCCTTTCTTCATTTCCAGTTGTCATGGTGGTGATGACACTACTCACCTGTGCAGGGAATACCAGTAACACTGATGAGTTCCCTTGCCAGCTGGTCCCAGACCTCCGCCTTGCACTCTGAGCCCTGGAGATCTCTGCAGCAGCCGGTCTTTATGTTTTTATGTATAACACTGAGCTACCTATAAGCAGCACTGACACCATGCCTCACTGCACAAACATGCTCAGCTATACTTAAACATACATTTAAATAAATAATTAAATACATCTGATTTCTATTTTTAGATGTTTGGACATTGTCTGGGCACCAGTTAGCATTGCTAAAAAATAGATAGATAAAAATAAAACACTAGGACAGTGCAGGGAGAGTGCAGGGAGTTTCTTACTCCTCTGCAGACATGGTTATCATTACACACTCCCTGCACTGAATCAATAACCATGTTTCTTGGTTCTCCCTCAGCAGCACACCATCATTAATATGCATGGCACACTGCCGAGGAGGAACTGTGTACACAGACATGATAGCAGTTCATGTAGGCTGTACACTGTGCCTTCACAGATTTTATTAAATTCCGGGGAATGAGTTTTCATTGAAATGTACTGCAATGATGGATTAGATAGATAGACAGATAGATAGATAGATAGATAGATAGATAGATAGATAGATAGATAGATAGATAGATAGATAGATAGACAGACAAACAAGACAGATAAAGGCAACTTTAGTATTAACATGATAGTGACTTTTGAGCATGTTTCTTTAAGCTGCATAAGATACTTAAGCATGGTATGATGGCATTTATGAATCATAATTTTAACATATGCATTTTTTCTCTCTTATTAACAATGGGATCAGTTACATTTGGGACACAAGTCAATTTTTAGCTCTAGACATATAAATTTAATACAAAAAAAAATTGTGCTTTTTTGATACTATCATCCATTAATTTTTGCATGAAGGTTCTTTATTTGCCTGCTTGACCAAGGTACAGGGTAGCCTTTTTCCAGGCTGAAGAGACCCTAGATGTCATTTTGTGGTTGTTTAACACAAAATTGCTTCAAGTATTACAGAAGTTTTATTTTTCTTTTGTCTGCATCCACCTTATATATGATAACCAGTGGGAACATGCTAAATAGGAGTATGATATAGCCCAGGAATGTTTATTAAATATAAAGGACAGTTTACCTTCCTTTGTAAGATGGTAACATCTGTTTGATGTCCATTGTTCTAAAATTATATTATATAATTTTGTTTTATATATGATGATGTCTACTTCGATTAACTAGTTTGTATGGTAAAGCGTATTACAGTTAAATGCCTTACTGATGTTTGCCTCTATAACAGAATTGCTATGGTGGGGGTATCCAATTTTAATGATGCTTTATTAACAAGGATTATGAGTACTTATCTAGGCTTCTATTTTCATAAGGAGTAGACATGACAGGCATATTTTTGTTGGATGTCTCTTTATTGGTCTTTCTTTGGTTATCAGCTCTATGAGTACTGAGTTAGTACCCTGGCAATGGTTCTTCTAATTTGAATTAGTATAAAAGGTCAGATGCATGCATGCTTAGCAGATGAATCCTGACTTATTTATTGCTCTGTTTCAGTGTTCTAAGCATTATATAAATGTATGTGTTATTGCTGTTGAGAGAGAATTATCCATTTTTGTTTTTACTACTAATTGTAGGGTATAGCCCTCTATCTGGCTCATTGCCATAACTCTGTTAATTTGTTTCTTGCTGGGTAAGAACTAACTGTGGTGCAGACATGATCCAGACAGCCATCAGGGGACTTTGCTTGCTCAGCCATACTTTCTTGGGCATACTGGTATAGCTCCTTGGAGTGATATTGTTATAGGAAAAGTGCTAGACTTTCACTTCCTTCCATAAGTGACATAAATTAACAGATGCCCCTACCACTTTTGGATTAGATGCCTCCATTTGTTTTACAGTTTCCTCCAAGGAACTCAGCAGGTGTGCATAGACCCCCCCCCCCCAAGAAGTGAGAAGGCACAGACCATTCACTTCTTTTCATCCCACAGTCACTTCCTTCAGTATCAAAGGCCACAAAATAAACACCAATCATCTAGGTCACAGTCATAGTTTCATCTCAGACCTGACAACAACTTTTTGGACATGTATTTATTGTAAGAATGTTCATTTATCTGCACTGCTCAAAAAAATGCAATATTTTATTTGAAGTTGTCATCCATTTATAAGGAGAAATTATGTTTTAAAGACAAATATATCATTGAATAATGACCTCAGTTACCTACTGACAGATAATTTAAGGTATTTGTTGTTTGTAGGTATGTAAATATAATTCTGCTATGTGATGGGTGCATTTTTCCTTTTATCTTTTCTGAGGAACATATAGGCATTATAGCAACTCAGCCATGTTGTTCATAAAGTGCAGGATGTCAAGTACATTATACATAATTTGGGGTTTCTGTGTTTTTTTTTTTGAGTGTGTCATTATAATGGTTATCTTTTAAACTGTTTTTTTTCTTAAAATGTTTGAACAGTCTTTTTTCCAGGCATACTTTATTAGTTGCTGTTGATTATGTTGCAAGGTATAGATGCTTTACTGTAGGTTTTCCTTGTTGTAGGTTTAAGGTGCATTATTTTATTACTACCTGGAACATAAACCCCATCAAAAGACATGAGGGACCCATCAGTTCAACACATTCCGATCTCTGCACTATGAAAAGCTACAAACAGATAAACAACTCAGGACATAATGTCAAACTGTTTTTAATATCACAAGCCAAATATATCACTGTAAAATATAGATAAAGTAATGTAATAAATTAAGTCAGCCATGTTTAGTCAAACTGTTGGACTCACGTGGCATCAGACGTGTTAACAAACACAGACAGATGACATTGTCAATGTTCTGTACAGCAATCATCCTTGCCCCATGTTAGCAATGACACTACCGGAGTGAGTGGATCAACTGTCTGTGTTACTTTAGCACAGTGTAGAGTTCTCACACCAATGGCTCACACCACTCTCTAATTTGCCCCAACCATCTATGGAAACAGTTTGTCCAGGTTGCTTCACAGAAGAGACTGAAGGGGTGACATCAGCATGTGGAGGTGAAGGAGTATGAGGGCAACTTGACCGGTTGTGACTGCCAGGCCCCCAGCAGATGGGTCAGCAGTGAAAGTGTGTGGACACTATAACACTGACATTGATGCCAGATGGACAAGGTTTTTTTTCCTGCTGTGAGGTGGGCCTGCCTCTTCCATGTGGCAATCAGCTAAGCACAGTCAGGGAGAAACTCTTGCATCTAGGATTGTTTGCCATTTAAAAGACAGTTATATGCACATGTTTAGATTTATGTGGGGGCTCACATATGGAGATGATTATGTGGACAGCTTATGCCATTGTAATCCCTCTGCAGTCCTGTGCAATGCAAAATTCTAGGAAATAATCCCTGTGCCATATAGTGCTGTGACATATAAAACCTTATGTGATATGAAAACACTGCATGAATACATAACACTTGGAACATAAGTTGTGATATCTGTACAGACAGTCTGTGGGATTTGAACCCCTTGCGGTGGATATCACAGCACTGGAGGTTCAAGCAGAACAGCATCGTACTACATGAACCACACATTCTGCATGCAATTCACATTAACATATGACACATAAAATATGTGTACAATCAAAATGTGTGATAGTTGTAGCTGTAATGCAATTTGATGCTAAACAGACAACCTGTATAAAAAAATGGTCATATGAAATGTTATACATGATGAGCTTAAATCAACACAATCATTACTGAGCAATGAATGCCATCCACATTAGCAGAGTATTTGAAAATTATAAATTGAAAAACTTATGGAAAGCATTGGAAAAATGTTGTATCCATAAGCAGGCTACACACAGTATATGGTAAGCAGACATAAACATGGATCATTTTTGTATTAAGTTAGTAGTTGTAATAATTGTTTTTAAGAAACATCATTTAATAAATATCTATAACAGAAATAGGAATACATACTATAGCAATATATACAGAAAATTTGTGAGTATGTCTATATGCACTGTTCAGTTATGGTGCTTAATTCTGCCTATACAACAGCATAAAGAAAAGTACAGCATGTTACTGATGTATATGTTTCCAGCTGTAAGCATACAGGTCAATCCCACACCCTCCAGTGAGTCACAAACATTTTTCATAATCACACATTTTCTCCTTAAATGCGTCACTCTAACCATATACACAGACTTTGATAAGGAGTAATGTTAACAGAGGGCTATATGGGGTTAAACATTTCACAACACAGCAAAGCTAGCAGGTGAAAATTTACCTTGACAGCTACCAATGAGTCAGGAATAACTTAAAGTAACAGCAAGTATGTGCACACATCTTTTAAGTCCCATTTACACCATACATAATTAATGAGGTTCATTAAAATTCAAGGCTGTGGAATCTCATTTGAAAACATCCATGTAAATTCTCAAAATTTGGTGCATTAACCAATAGCTCAGCATAATGGGAAGGTGCTCTATGCAAATACCCAATAGGCATTGTTAAATGGGACCATATGTAGCACATTCCAATTTTCTTCCAATGATCTGATAACATGCCATAAGCGCCACTTTTAAATACTGATTTTGAAACATTTAGAGATCAGACCATAGCTACATGTAAACTAAGTGGGACCTTAGTGATCAATTTATTGAAATGCGATATGTCAACATCCTTAACATTATCATTAAGATTACTTTTTCCAGGAGGCTTCAATGTGGCTGGGCACAGAGCTGAACCAAGGAGGAGACCACCCAGATGCTGACTGTCTATGCTAGAATAGAGCATTGCATGACAGCCAGATCATGGAACTTCACAATGATCAACGTCTAGAACCAGAATTGCAACTGGGCATTGTCAATGTACGGTAATCTACCAGACTGGAGTGCAGGTTTGTGAGGGCTTTGATGACCTGCATCAGAGGACACAGAGGAGCTTCACTGAAAGGTTGCTGAAGTGCAGAAACAGTAGGTGGATGCCCAAAGTAGGTGTCCCAATCCTACCTATACCTGGATAATCTTGTGGAATTCAGATATATAGCTGTCCCTCAGATATATTAGATATGTCTTTTAAAACTTTTTAATAGCTGTTTTGGCAATTAGATCATATGGATAATTATTAAGAAAAGGTGACTATTCTCCCTCAAATTACAGGTTCAACTGCCATCTGTTTTCTAACATACAAGGACATCATGTCACATCCAGTATGGTTATGTATCACTGTTACCTATAGCGCCTAGGCTGCTGATGCCTACATATTCCTCCGTTATCCATAATATTTTGACAGTATCACCTATTCTATCCATCTATGTGTGAATACTAACTCATGAATAACTTTGTTAGTCTGTTCTGCTTTACATAGTGCCCATTATTATTAAAGTCACATTTGTTTAACATAAGAGCAGTGCATGTGTGACCATCTCACATATTTTCTGCATTCTAAAACTTGATATCAGGCAGTTTTGTGGAGCATGAGGTTCCATAGCATTTATGTGTCAGATGTTTCCGTATTCATCTATCTGTAGGAATATGTATACACACGATACTAGTTTGCTCAAAAGTAATGAGTGATGGCTGTTAGCTTTGCCTATAAAGCAGCAGGCTAGCATGTATATATCTTGGCTAGCTATGAGTTCAGTTCCATATAGGGGAGAATTCTCATTATGTTCTCATCATTGTGTCTTACTAGAGTTTTCCAAACTACCTTCTTATAGGTTCATAGGTTCATAGGTTGATGCTACGCTATCTGTCCTAGGGCATTTATAAGCCTAGCAAGAGTGTGTTTGGCTTTCACCACCCTTTTAGATTAGTTGACTGTGCCTCTGTATAGTAGGTCACAGAAGTTAGCCCTTTTAAGGTTAGTTTACTGTACCTCTCTCAAGTAGGGACACAGAAGAGATCCCAGGGGTAAACTTACGATCTCCCATCCACTCGTCAAGATTTCTCTTGAAGATGGTCAGTGAGGGGCTCTGCCTAACATGGATTGGGATTTTGTTCCAGAGTGAGGGGAGCCTCTGGGATATTAATCTGTCCCTTCAACATGTCCTATTTATTTCTGTGCTGAGGTTCAAGTCCCTGGAGCGTGTAGCTCTAAGGGATTCGGATTTCCTGAGGTGAAGCATGTCCATTAATTCTGGGTTGGACATGGATTTATACGTCAGACACAGATCGCCTCTGAGTAGGTGGTATGCAACTGAGTAGAGCTGGAGTTTCTTTAGTTGAGCTGCATAGGGCATCTGTTTGAGCCCCTTGATCCTCTTGGTGAGGTACTTTTGGGGTCTTTCCAGTTGCTGCAGGTGCCGGGTAAGGTACATCCCAAATAGGGCATTGTATTAAATTATGGGCCTGATAAGTGATGAGTAGAGGGGCACAATGACCTCTCTTGATCTAGATGTGAATCCTTTCATGATAAGCTGGGCTATATTGAAGGTCTTTCTAACCACTTTGGCAATGTGATTTTCAAAGGAGAGATTGCTATCTACTTGGGTCCCCAAGTCCCTAATTACTTCTTCCGTACTTAATGGATTACCACCTATGTGGTAATTTGTGGGCACTTTGTTTTTCTCAAAGGGGATGACTATGCACTTTTTGGCATTTAGCTTTAGGCCATGGCTCTGGCACCAGTTATCCGTCTCTGTGAGACCCTTTTGGAGGATGCTTGTGTCAGCTGGAGAGTCAATTACAGCACCCAGTTTGCAGTCATCTGCAAACTTGGTCAGCCATAGTCCACCCATGTTAGCCTGTACCTCTGAGAAATATATACCAACAAGAGAGGTCCCAGGACTGAGCCTTGTGGGATGCCACTTGTAACTGGTTTAGAGTCTGACATGGCACCTGCTATTCTGACCATGTGGATTCTTTCCCTGAGCCAGTTTGCAACCCATCTTGTGACATAGGAGTAGCTATTTAAGCTGGTGAGCTTATTTATGATGCCCGAGTGGGGTATTGTGTCGAAGGCTTTTGCAAGGTCCAGGTAGGCTATGTGCACTACCTTCCCTTCATCTATGGCTTTGGTAACTGTTTCAAAGAAGTCGACCAGGTTCAAGAGGCAAGATCTGCCCTTAACAAAGCTGAATTGGGTAGGATCCAGTGTCTGGAGGTTCCCAATGTCTTTGTTTATGATTTCCATGATGATACGCTCCATAGCTTTGCAGGACAGGCTAGTCAGGCTTATAGGGCGATAGTTTCTGGTGTCTGTTGTGGCACCACCTTTGTGGAGTGGGACCACTGTTGCTGTACGCCATTCCTTGGGTACATATCCTGTAGTAACGCTGAGATTGAACAGTGACTTTATATGAGGATTTAGTTCTTCTCGGAGCTCGTGTAAGATGCAGCCCGGGACACCGCCAGGAAGGCTGAACATTGGTTTGGCCGAAAGCGCTAACTTTACTTGGATTTAATAAATTATTTTATATCATAAAGCCATCTCTGATCATGTTCCTGCTTGCTGGTTCGTGGTTTTGTACATACCAAAAGGGCCATTGCACTCTATAATGGGTCTAATGAGTGACTAGTAGAGGGGAAAAATGACTTCTTTTTTCCTGGATGAGAAACCTTTTCTGATGAGGTGTGCCACATAGAAGGATTTCTTGACTACTGTGGGGATGTGATTATTAAAGGAGAGACTACTGTCCACCTGTGTCCCAAGGTCTCTTTCGCTGCTAAGTAGACTACTGCCTATGTGGTAGTTCATGTGGTACATGGGTACAGAGTTTTTACCAAAAGGGATGACAATGCACTTTTTGGCACTGAGCTTGAGGCCATGGCTTTCACACCAGGCATCTGTGTCAGTGAGGCCCTTTTTAGGATGTCCACATTGTTAGGAGTTTCAATTATGGCTCTTAGTTTGCAGTCATCTGCAAACTTCATTAGCCAAAGACCATCTGTGTGAGCCTGTACTTTTGAGAAGTAGATACCAAACAGGAGAGGAACCAGGACTGAACCATGTGGTACTCCACTTGTCACTGGTGTGAAGTCGGATTTGGAGTTTATTTTCACAGTGTGGGTTCTGTCAGTGAACAAGTTGGCAAACCATTTTGTGACATAGGGATTTATACCTAGTTTAGTGAGTCAACTGGACAAATTTCTGAAGCATACATCAGTATTAAACAGTGCAGGACTTAGTACTACTGTTATGTTGTAATTTTTCCAGTGTAGTTTTGCAAGGTAGACTCATGTGAGTGTTGCACGACAGTGTCAAGGCATGCTGCTCATCCAATGTCAGGATACTTATGTATTTATTTATTTATTTGCTTATTTATTTATTTATTGACATTTGATTACTGGGAAAATTCTGACTGAGTAGAGGCCCATTTTCCCCAGAGACCTGGTGAGAAAAGCTCATATTATTGCAAAACATTTTAAGAACTATAATTTTACAATCTTCAGAAATAAAACAAAAACATCCACAGTTTAAATAATTATAACAAATTAGACATAATGTAAAAACATTGGTTAAGAATTGATACAAGGTATATGACAATAATTACCTATTAAGAGAAATGTCCGTTTGTAGAAAAATAAAAGGTAAGTTAGTCTAATACAACTAGAATTTGCAATATGTAAGTGAGGGAAAAACAGGCTTATGATAGATTTAGACTGAAAGACAGGGAAGAGAATTAGATAGCAGTAAGGAATTAAATGAAGAAAGGAGATTAAGGAGGTACAGTATAGCTCATCCTGGTTTTTAGCAAGAACAAAGTCAGATTTTAGCTAGTAAGTCTTTCAGAGTGATTATGAAAGATAGGAAGGAAGGTACAGACCTGATGGATACAGGTAAGGAGTTTCAGACCTTGGCCAGCAGATTTACTAGGTTTGTAGACAGACAGGAGATTTTGGTCACTGGATCGCAATCACTGACTGGGAAAATAGCTGTGTACAATGTTTTTAGAACTGGACAGGCAGATGGATGCTAGATAATTTTATAGGTAGTAAGAGGTTGTGTATATGTTAGTTGATATGGCAGTTCTAACCAGTTTAGATGTTTCAGTGCTATACAGTGGTGGGTTCTGAAAGTGGTATGTGCTGCCAATTTAGCAACTTTGTTATAGCATTTTTCTGGCTGTATGTAAGAGTGCTTACTTTGCATATGTTTCTCATGCATAATGCTGGCCAATAAACAGGTGTTTAGGTCATGTCAGGATTTCCACTGGTAAGCTGTGTTATGCATGCTGTAGCATGGCCTTGAGTAAGCTACTCACATTTTGTGCCGGATACCGTGTCTGTGACATGCTATGGTCTTGAAAACATCCATAAGTATAGATAGTGGGCCTTAGGAAATATTGTGTCCATGAGAAGCCTTCTGATAGCAGCAAATCTGTTAATTATAATTGTCCTACATGATCATTTTTGGCAATTCCATCTAAGAATTTATTTTTAATGAGACCTGCAATGTATGCTCATATAATTTATTCTCATATGTAGACATCACATGTCAGTGAGATGTTACTTAATGACTGTTAGATAGCAAATGTGCACATCAGTATCAATTTAATGTCAGCTCTGCTTTTCACAGGAATGTGTGGCCTGATAGCCATTTGTTTTATATTGTTATGGTTTTGATTACTGACATACATCACATATGGTAGTACACTTGACTATGACCATAATATATTCTAAGGTTTCATGATGTCTGTTTTCTGTCTGTTCATTGTGTCACAGCGGGTATGTTATATAATCCTGCAGTATCAGGTATGCATATGTAATGTCTGTCCTATGTTGTGATTCATTTTGATAGAGCAATGGACCCATGGAAGCTCACCTATCAGATGTCAGTGACAAGCATATGTCAGGCCACTGCCAGAGCTCTCCAGTGATGATGATGGCCATGACAGAGATGAGGATAATGATGAGGAAGCTGGAAATGCATGTGCCATCATCCCTGTTGCACCCCAGAGGAGATGATGCCAAACACCCCAACAAGACAGTTATTGGGTGGAGATTCAGGAGGTGGTGACTGATGTATTTTGTACACAGATGAGGGACATGCTGGGGAATTTCTTCCAAGACATGGCACAGGCTATGTGTGACTCATTCACGGAGACAGTCCGAGAGATCTTTCGTGATGTTCATCCCCATTGGGTGATCCCTCAGCTCCGTAATTATTGTCCATGTGATCCACTTGTCTAATGTTGCCACCATGATGTTTGCCATATCAGTGATTGGACTGTATATGCACACTTGTGCATGCATACTATTCTGCCCCATACTTATGTGATACAGGTCCAAATGTACATTGTAGAAATCATGTGACATTTAGCATTATGATTCAATGCATGCATGACACACAATACATTAGATTTTCATTCAACATTCAGCTGTTCATGAGTATCATCAGTTAACGTGCAGCTACTGTTGCAGCAATTTCTCTGTAAATGTGTGTGCCCTGACAGCAACTCATAAACCACAAACAACTTGTTGCCAATATTCCTCAAATACCAGTGGTATGGGTATGATTTATGGATTGGTATGTCATGTATGTGCAGCAGAAGGACATGTTCTTGCCTCTGTGTTTTGGATGACAGTTGTCTTGCTGTCCCACTGGCATATTGACGCATTGTGTGTACCATGTACAGTCCTCCTTTACTGAATGCATAGACTCCCAAAGTACCGCTCATGTATACACCCTGGTAATGTTAATTTATTCAGTAACAGTACAATTTGCTGTCTGTGGCCTATTTTACATTTCTATATCCATTCCTTATTCACATAAATTCACACATTTTAGGAAATAGTTTACATATTCAATGATTTATCTACGTCTCTGCACATATTCTGGTCCCTAGAGAAACACTGCTGTACCTTGAAACTAAGAGCAGTCAATGACTTCATGTTATTGTGATGTAATGTTGCTCATAGGACTGTCCTCTACTCAGTAATAATTAGGGTCAATTACATAAACTCAGGTATTTATTCCTAATGCTGTTTTACATTGGCCTGCCAGTATATGTGTGTACGATACCAATTAACAGCTTGCTTATCTATGCCTCCCAATGCTATATAATTGCATGATACTGTGTGTGTGATTTATAAATGCCCATTTTTGTTGACATTGGCAATGCAGTCTGCCCATGTTATATGCACTGGCCATTTGCTTAAATGTAGTTTGGGTTGACTTCAGTACAACCCTATGTGTTGTACACATGCATTTGCAATGTGTCAACTTACCTGTTGTTGTCCTGCTTTATTGTTTGCCTACAGAGATTTGTTGCCATGTCCTCCTTGATGTGGGCCCATGCTGTCTACCTCCCTTCCACCTTTCTAGGTATGTCATATATCTTGCATATATGCATTGCATATGTTTACCTTTGTTGGAATTCTTGTCCATTTTCAAGTGTTTGTTTTGTTACCAGGTCAACGTATACAACTCTGTGGCCAATATATAGATAGAGGACATATGCACACAAGTTGTTGGCAACTGCTTGCAATACATCCTTGTTCTTAATATACTTGTGTGTTACATATTAACCAGTGTATGTTTTGAACTTCATGGCACAACCTGGTATTGTCTGTATAGTAGCAATGTTAGATTTGTGTCATTAGTGTGTGTGTGTGTGTGTGTGTGTGTGTGTGTGTGTGTGTGTGTGTGTGTGTGTGTGTGTGTATTGACATTGCTCTTAAATAATTTCCTGTTAGGCCACTGAATGACATATATATATACATATATATATATATATATATATATATATATATATATATACATATATATACATATATATATATATATATATATATATATATATATATGTGTATGCTCACATGCACACACACACACACACACACACACACACACACACACACACTCACACACACCTATACCTGTGTTCTCCCTTTGACATAGTATATGTGTGTGACATATTCATTTCATTACATGACTAATTGTGTTGTGTACACCTACATGGGTAGCTAGCAGCCATTTTGCTGCTTCTTTCCAGTACTGCTGTTTTGCACTATGCTTGTTTTTTTTGTCTTTCATATGCATGGTCAGGGGTTCTATTCTGTCCTCAGCTGGTATTATCTGACATTCAAAAAGCTACATTTGCTCATCTATGATGTTGCTTGTCGTACACTCGCACTGCTGACAGACTATTTAGATATTGCTTTATTTATCCAGTGTGTACTGTGATTCCTATTTATTAGCCTGGAATACAAAACTACTATCAGTCATACACTTCCAGGTATGACTGTCATACCATTTGCAACATGTCATAATGTAACAGTACATAGGTACATATGTATTTCTGCATTTCACCATGATTAATATGCGTCCCAACCCTGTTTGTCAACTTTATTTTGCCCTTGTTGTGCAGTGTGCTGTCTGTGTAGTTTACCTTTCCTTACTGTTTAATTCTAACCTTTGTCTGTCCTGTGTTGTGATATTTGTTGTATGGGTATACCTGCTGGGATGACCTTTTCTTCCTCTATCCTTGTCTTTACCTTTTCTTCTATTCTTAAAAAAATATAAACAAATAAATGAAAATAAAAAAAAAAATAAAAATGGGCCAGTTTCCACCATAAAAAAAAAAAAAACATTGCCCATTCTGTATGACTGTCCCTCAGATTTTCCTATTCAAACATACATTTTGCATGTCCCTCTTCTTCAACCTGTTTTAAATTGCTCTAGTGTGCCTTGCAACAGTATGGTGTCAATTTACTGCTCAATATGTTCCCATAGTGCTATTAAATAATATGAGAGGAAGCAATTAATTTTGAAATTTATATAACAGTTTTTACAGACTTCCATATAAGCAAAAAAGCTATGTGAATTAAATTAATGGTCCCTTATTAGGATAATGTTTATAAGTGAAATGTGAGGACTGTGTTTGTTGATTACAGTGTATCTGTTATACTGAATATTCAAATGAACTGTTTTAATATGGACAGACCTCCTCCTGACCACAAATAGTCACCTTCTCTATTCTACACCAGTGCTCACTATATATTTACCTATACTTTGTATCTCACTAATTTCTAAACTTTTAATATTTTTTCAGGAAACTATCATCGACTCTGAAATTAACAATGTCTAAACTTTATTTAAAACACATTTCATGACTTTTTCCTTTTTGTTTCTTTCCCAAAAACATTGGGCCAGATTCTGTAAAGCTTGCAGAATCAAGCACATTACACCAATCTCATCCAGAAACTTATGGATAACATTGCAACATGCTAATACACAAGAAGCTCAGAATACCTCAACGCACAATGGAGTACAGCAGGTCCAATGGAGGACTATAGAAATGCACATGAAATCTGTTAAGTACAAGTAATAGTTGTCCAGTAATGTTGTACATTACCAAACAAATGGAAATATATCACAAATCAAGAATCTGATAATAGTTTAGACATATGACAAAATCTGTACAGTAACTTTATGGATAGCTATGAAATATTACTGACTCCATAGTGATAGCCCCACCCCCCCAAAAAAAAACACACACATTAAAAATGTCAAAGTATCCTAAACTAATCTGTATAGCAAATGTAACAGAAATTTGCAGGTATACACATAGGAATATATTAGACAATCACAGATATGTCCATATGCCATTCACTAACTTATAATACATACTCCAAAGCTGCAAGGCTATTGGTAATACATATAAATATATATATATATATATATATATATATATATATATATATATATATATATATATACACACACACACACACACACACACATATTCACTTCATTCATTGCATTAAATAAGAGACAACTATGGATATCTACATAATACATGTAGCATTAAAAATATTGACTTGAATTTACAGATTCTAATGGAATCCATAAATTTCCTAATTAAAAAAAAAATTAAAGGTGAAGGGCATTAACACTCACTTCACCATAGCTAACAGTTGCTAACAATGGATTCTGGACCTGTGTGGGGATGACAAGCAAGCCACACACCTAGGGAAAGTGGGAGACAGAAAAGAAGATGTGGGGTTGGGTAAGGAAGAGGGACTAACAAGAGGAATGCTGGAGTAGGAACACCTTTTTCTAAAAACGCTTTTATTGAATTATCACTTGTGACATAGGCAAATTGAAATTCATATAAAAGCATTCAAACTATATTAGCAAAACAAACATTATACTTCACATATATTGCTATATTTCATTTAACTTAAGTAATATTACATAAATTATTCAATTACTGACGTTTTTAAACAAGAAACATTAAACCATCACTCACTACATAGGCAGTCATACATTTATATAAATGAAAACAAACCTCACCAACACAATCCTAGTTGCAAGCATTTTATATCACAGACCATACTGACAAACTCCCAGTTACAAACATTATACATCACTTTTAATCAACCCAATCTTTCTCACTCAAACATTACATAACTCATTAAATTCCTGCCATGTTTTAGACCTCATGCCTCCCTTGTATGTATTGTTCCCACAATTCCCATTTTTTCCTGTGAAGTTTATTCCTACCCTTTTCTAAAGATCTGAATTACAGTTGTTTTATCTCTGTTATTATATTCACTACTTTCAGAATAGCTGGCTTAGATTTTGATTTCCATTTTCTAGTAATTGCTTTTTTTGACAGCCACCATAATTAGACACAGCAAGGCCTTACCCTGTCTAGGCAATTCCAGTTCTGTAGCATAGCTCAGAAAAATAATTTCTGTTAGCACATCAATATGCTCACCCAGCATCTCTGACAGTGCATCCCGCAGGGGATCCTTAAAGTCTGGCAACTCACTGGACTTCCAGAAAATATGTTCCTAATTACCTCTTTCTTCCCCTTCACACCTCCAGCATTTACTGTCTGCCTGTGGAAGAATTCTCTGGAGTCTACTTGGGGTATAAAAATAGTTATGTAAACATTTCAAGGCAAAATTCATAACTCTTCTAGATTTTGTTGCAAACCTGAAGGAAAGTTAGACAGGTATGGGCAATATTTTTTGTGGGAATAGGCCCCATTTTTATCTTTTTTAAAGAATTGAAGGAAAGGTAAACATAGGGAGAGAGGAGGTGAAGGTAAGAAGGTATACCCATAGAATAAATAGCACATCGCAAGACAGACGAAGGTTGGAAAAAAAAAACAGTATGGACAGGTTAGTTACTCAGACAGTGCATTGCACAACATGGGCAATGGAAAGTTATCAAACAAGGTGAGGATACATACCAGCTATGGTGAACTGCAGAAAAACAAATTTACCTATGCACTTTAGCACGTTTCATAATGTGTGACAGACATACCTGTATGAGTATAACAAATGATAAGTGATCCAGGGCAATAAAGTAGGATCACAGTACACATTGGCTAAATATACATATATCCAAATAGTCTGTAAACAGTGCAGATGTCAGCCAAGCCTCATCACAGATGAACAAATTAAGGTCAAACAATTGTACATATTTTCAAAGGACAGAAGCAAACCTACAACCATACATGTAAAAAGCAAACAACCAAGCACAGTGACAAATGAAGTACTGCAGAATATCGACCAAGCCTTTTACATACACAAGTAGGTGTATATAACTAAATGTGTGTTTGCTACACACATATGCCATGTTAATGGCAACACACAGGTATACATGTGTACATATGTATGTCAGTGGAATAAATGGAATGTACATGAAATTAAGGTCACTACACATACAGTCACTAATGACATAATAGGATGTTAAAAAATATAACAGGATAATATAATGAATATAGCAGATTGTGCACATGCTTGTGAAAAACTACACTGGGGAGCACAAGAGTAGAATGAGATCAAGGACATATTGCAAGCATTAGCCAGAAGCTTGTGTGCACATGTCCCACATTTTATAATGGCCATACATTCGGCACATTTTTACTGTCTCAAATTAATAAGTGGCAATGGACAGTAGTTTTTACAAAGGCAAACATACCTGCAATAAATACTGTGGACATACTAAAGTAGAAGGGAAGTCAACAACCTGGGACTGCATCACAGTAAAGCAGGACATGGTAGGGTGACACAATGCACATGTAAAGCACATAGGTTGCTGTAGAAGCCACACAGAAATGCATTTAACCAAGTGGAAAGTGTATGTCCAATGGCCAGATGGACTGCTGATGTCCACAAAACAGGACATGGATAAAACACACATACACGGTAATGTGTTATCAAGAGACATCAACATGCATAGGTAAGTAAGTTAAAAATTGCAATCACATGCACATACACTGTCATGCAAAAGTCAAATACAGAAATGCATATGTGTGTCAACCACACTGCTAATTAAGGAGCAGAGGACACACCTCTGAGCATCATTACAGCACATTTGCAGTACATTACTGACTGCTCATTTGTCAAAGTTAAATATCTGTGTCTGTATGTATCTGACTATGTGCACACATACATACAAATATAATGTGTACAACTATTTATGGAAGGTGTATACCAATGTCACTACATCATGGGTGTGGAAATGCTACATAGAACAAACATGCTGTAATGTACATGGAAGAATGTGCAATCTGTAAACAATGTGTACAGATTAATGTTACCTTGCTCTTTGATGCAGTCAGATAAGGAGGACTGCCCATAGACAGGATATATCTGTGTATGATCCCACATGGCATAAGTATTGACAAACCATGGCACAGTGCCACAACATGAGAGTGGGAAATCATGACAACTGTCATCCAAAACCATGTGGAATGACATTTCTGTATGTTGCACATACCTGATACAGTAAAGCAAACATTGAAAGCATGTGAGACTGTTAGTGTTGGCCTATGATTAACATGCGCTATCAGTCATCCCAGTAAGACACATGTTTACAGACTGCCTATTGCAGCATTATCAACAAGTCAACTGCCACAATGCATGGACAGTTATGTGTGTGTGGGCAATATGATGTGTTAATGTGTGTCATGCACACATTGAAAAATAATGAAATGTCACACGATAATAAAACATAAGCATGACAGATACATAGCATGCATGCACAACAATGTGTATATAGTCTAATCAATAAAATGTCAATCACCATGTTGGCAGCAGAAAACAAGTGGAGCACATTGACAATACCTACCGACTGGAGGCACCAGGCTGATGTGGGTTAAACTCCAGAATGATCTCACAAGCTATCATCCTGAACAAATCCCTAATAGCCCATGCCATCTTATTGAAGAAGGCCCCTATCATGTCTCTCATATATGCTTGGAACACATCGCTACGGGCCTCCCTATTCTCCTTCTGAAAATCTTCTCTATCATGGTCATGGGGATGTTTCCTCTGGGGTGCAGGCAGGATGTCTCGAGCAGGGGCAGGTCCAGGCTCCTCCTTATTGTTGTCATTATCACCATCCTCTTCTGATGATTCAGCCAGCAGCCTCACATGTGCACGTCATCTTCAGATTGGTGAATGTCCGTGAGTACCATGCTCTGTAAAGATTAACTGCAAAACACAAAGAAAAAGAAAACAAAATGTCTATCATGTAGAACAATCCCATGAAAATCAGAGCACAACACAATATTGTTATGATGACAATTTTCACAGGGATTGAGACACAGCAATTATGGATGGAATTACCCATGGCCTGATATGTCAAAAGGACAGCAATATTCTTTCTTGGTCACTTCTATATGCTTAGACACACGTGTCATTTATATTGTAAGAATGTATGAATGGTCAACAAACATATTTTACTGTCTGCATTTAATGATGTATATGAGCAGACAAAACATGCCATTGTATAACTGAGGAGAATGATGCTGGAGACTATTGTGGACAATAGGCAAAACATATTACAACCCACTGAAACAGGTAGCATGATATGTGGTTGAAAACACATCAACATAATGAGTACAACACTAAAAATAATATGATATGTTCAGTCAAAACAATGGCAGACATATCAGAATGTAATATATCTGTTAACAGTAGTAGTGCATGTAGACAACTGTATGCATTCTCTTCAGACACCATCTGGAATCAGAAGGTGTACAAACCAAATATTTTGTAACAATGATTGCTGATTATGACATGCCACTATCAAATGGATACCAACTCATGTCAGCCAACCTAGGCTATATCAGTGTTTTTTAAAGAAGACAACCAAGGGATTGGAGATAGAAACAACACCAATGTTTCTCATTATGACATGCTTATATCAAATGGGTACCTGCTCAAGTGTTGGTTAACCCAGGCTATAGCAGTGTTTAAAAAAAAAATGGGGTTGACAGAAACAATACCAATGTCGGCCTGCAGGGTGTGCTCATTATAATCTGTTGATATCAAATGGGTACCTGCTCAAGTGTCAATCAACTAGGCTACAACAGTGTTTTTACAAACACACACAGTATGTGAGGCAGGTGCAACATCATTGTTGAACTGAAAGCTATGCCACAGTATACAAACAGCTGTATGAACACTGCCACCATAAACTCCCATTCATTCTGTGAATAGGCAAGCTATGCACAACAGATCAAATGTCAGAAAATACATCCAGACATACAAATATGTCAGACACTGCATCAGAAGCAAAAATCATATCACTTACACTTCTATATAAAACATGTACCTTATAGCCTGTGTGTCAGATACACACAACAAACTATTTATGTTGTGAATTCATTTCTAAAAAAATGTGATGAAAAAATTGATCAAAAATACAAAATACATCAACATTAGGTTTTACACACAGTTGTAATGACAGATACCATTTGCTGATTTCACTTACCTTACTGATGCTTGATAGGTATTCATGCATGCTAATCAATAAACGTATTTTGAAAATTACAGGCCTGAAAACAGTGGAATACACATCTCAGAGCATAATAGATTGACATATTCAAAATACATCTTTCTGTCCACTGTTCTTTTAGCCTGTGCATCAGCTCTATGCACATCTTTCTGTTCTAACTTCAGTGCTAGTCTGAAATAAAAAAAAAAAAACTATATTCTGAAGAACCTTTGTTTAGCACAGTTTGCTGTTTTGTTTAGCACAATACTCAGTTAACGTAGCATTCAGCTGTTAACATATGTGAGCACAGATCGGAGGACATGAGATTCAAAGCTGCAGATGCAATCTACATCCAAACTCTAAACCTGAGACCTATCTGCCTACTTAATGCAGCTTAACCATAAAAGCATGTTTTCCAGGCAGTGAAAAGATGAGGAGTGGTATACTAAGAAAAAATATTGGCTTAGTACTGAAAATTATGAACATGTGCTGCTCATGCAGCTGAACTGTTTTCAAATTAGGTTTATATCAGCTCTGTGTTCTAAGAAATTATCAATAATTGAGATAATACATTCCTCATACAGACAATCTCACACATTGTGACAGTCCCATGTAACATTCAGCTTGTATGAACAGAACCTTCTTGTTGCTGCACATTATAGGCACAGAATATGTGTGAAGACCTTTTTCCTTGTTAAATTGCACATCACTAGTTAAATACATACATTCTACCTGCCCTTCATTACAACTCTTAGTAGGCCCATTACAGTCCCTCAAAATTATGGTTTGAGTCTGTTACTCAATTGACTTCATTATTTCATGACCAAACAGTGCTTCACAGCTTTTTAAACAGAACAGCTATTACTCTACTAAATTCCTCAGACATGTAACAGGATTTATCAAGATGTACTGAGGAATTTAGTAGGTTAATATTCCATTCTATTTAAAATGCTGCAAAGCTCTGTTTTGTCAAGAAATACTAAAGTCAATTGTACAACAGACTCAAAACTATAATTTTGAAGGACTATTAAATATCTGATTTTTATGGAATGTTACGGACAATTAATTTAATAATTCAATGAATAACTGAGTTATTCCCAACAATTCTCAAATTATAAATTACTATCAATAAGTGTAAAATGCTTTGCAAAAAGAATGTTTTTGGTATATGACATCAGTATAATGGGTCTGTATGATATTGTCAAATACTTACTTCATTGAATCTCTATTTATTGAACCCATTTTGTCAAAACCTCTCTTCATCGAACAGCCGTTTCATTGAAGTTTTTCATAGGGAAAAACAACAGCTGGACATCATAGGGGATTTGCACTTTTCCCCACTGCAGTGCAATCTCAGAGTTGGTATATTTAGTTGGGGGTGAGGGGTGGGGGTGCAACCTGCCAAATTGGGGGTGTGGGCATGAAGCCCCCCACTTGGGTGGGTTTTACATTTTTAGAATTTAGTGATGGTGCTAGGTTAGCCAGCCATTGCTTTTCCCTATGAAAACGTTGGATGAAATGGATGTTCAATGAAAAGATGTTTCAAAAAAGTGGGTTTGATAAATAGTGACTAGATGAAGTATTTGACAATATGATATAGACCCCAGTGTGTGTGTGTGTGTGTGTGTGTGTGTGTGTGTGTGTGTGTGTGTGTGTGTGTGTATGTATATATATATATATATATATATATATATATATATATATATATATATATATATATAGATATATCCCCTTTTAAGATTTGAACACACAGCGCACAAAATGCAGGTATGCTGGTATGCTAACACTTAACACATGCATAAACAAACAGGTAATTTTCTTTAAACACCATTGTTCAGCAACTGATGTTATTAGGCCATTATGGATTATGACGTTATTCTTAAAAAAACTAGATCAGTGAGACGTTACCATGCACAATATAAAATGTAATATAAACTGTTGTGATATGATTTTTTTTTTAAAATGTTATGGGTAAAGTTAACCAAGGTAACATGTTTCCCTATGTGGTTTTTAACCCATAACATGCCAAAATGCAAATATACTAGCCAGTGTTTTACAGGCTGAGCTAAATTGTAGTTGGCTTTCATTGTAGACAACAGGTACTGCAGCTGTTTATTAGAAATCCTGCAATGAATGGCAAAGTATGGAAAATGAATACAGTTTTTACATGTCTCATATTGAATACATAACAGCTATCAAAACATACATAAACTATGTTTAACCAATGTTATGAGCATTAATTTTTGCATTAATTAAGTGTGTCCGTTTGCTTGTGTAGGAAGAATGATCTAAGTAAATTATATACGTGTTTATCTTTCACCTTGTAATGGTCCAATAGGTGATACAGTGGAACTATAAGGGAAAACTACAAAATGCATAGTCATCCATGGCCTAAGTGCTATAGGCATCAGTGAAGCAAGAGGACAGTGGCTATGCAAAATATGTACATCTTCAAAGGATATAGTTATGGTTATTATCTAACATGAGAATTGAACCCACAGTCAAGAGGGTAGTAATTCTAAAGTCCACTGAATTATCCATACAAGTCAATTGCCACTGCAGCTAAAGCATGGTTATAAACAATCTATATGATATATATGGGTCAAATAGTGGGACTATAATATAAAACTACAAAATGTGCAGTCATCCTGGGACTGTGTGTTATAGGCATCAGTGATGCACAAGAACAGTGGCTATGTAAAATTATGTAGTTAGATGTAGTTAAACATATGAGATGTAGTAAAACATATGTACATCTTGAAATTACATAGTTACGGTCATTATCCAACATGGGAATTGAGCCCACAGTCAAGAGGGCAGTAATTCTAAAGTCCACTGAATTATCCACACAAGTTAATTCACACTGCAGCTAAAACATGGTTATAAAAATCTATATGATATATATATATATATGGGTCAAATAGTGGGACTATAATGGAAAACTATCAAATGAGCAGTCATCCATGGTCTAGGCACTGTAGGCATCAGTGATGCATGAGGACAGTGGCTTTGTGAAATTATGTAGTTAAATGTAGTAAAACATATGCACATATTCAAAGGACATAGGCTAATTAATAAATTATTAGATAAAATAACCATTTGGGTACTGAAGCCATAGTCAAGAGGTATTACACACAATGTCCACTGAATTATCCCCATGAGCTAATTCACTAAGCAGCAGAAAAGTGTTTATTAAAAAATGTATATGATATATATGGGTCAAATCCCTATATTTAAAATCTGTAGGAATATTAAGGAATATGTAGAATATTGATGCTTACTTTAGGGATCTATGGGCTACCTCTGCATCTCATCAAACCTCCTTCAAAGCTTGGCTGCATCCCTCCGATGCAGGCCATTATAGGGGTGATGAACCTGCACTCCAGTGCACGAAGATCCCTGTCCTCCATCAGTGCTTCCTCATGATCTTGTTCCACACATTGATCATAGTGAAGTCCCTGGGCCTGGCTGTCATCCTCTGCTTCTTTCCAATATAGACCATCAACATCTGTGTCATCTCCTTCTCAGTCCATTTGCATACACAGACCCATCACAGCCTCCTCAAAGTCACCATCATGATTTGCAATTCTTTCAAATCTGAAAAACAGAAACACATAGACATGCTCACTGAGGTAACACTCAGCTCACAGTTAGCAATGATATGATCAATAAATGTACTAAAATTAATATTTGAAATTGGTGCTAATGTCATGTCCTAAGATTATTGGAAGATAATGGGCACATGCCACACATGGTACCATTTATCAATATCTTTTTTGTTTTGGCACATAATGGAGTTTTACATGGATGTGCATGAATGGGATTCAAACAACTTGAATTTTAATTAACCTCATTAATTATGTATGGCACAAATGGTACTTAAAGCTGTGTGCACACAAGGTGCACTTTAATTCTATGAGTCTGAGTGAGAAGTACATTGACAACTGGTGGAACTTCTGTAGTGGTAAGTAGTACATCTGTTAATGTTAATAATTTCAAAATGTACATGTTTAAACTCATATTTAATCCAAATGTTAAGTTTTACAGAAGTAGTCATAAGTTCCTAGAATTATGTTGTCTTGAAATTTATGTATAAAGGTGTTGCTCTACTAAACTGTTTACTTAAGTTCCATATGCAGTTGTATAGACAGACTTCCAATGCAAATGATAACAGTATATGGAGTAGGATTTACGAATCATCCACAGCTCTTACTGGTAATTCCTTGTACTCTGTGGTCTAACTACAGAAAGCTATGGATTACAACAGTATCCATATCTAGTACATGGTATTAATGTTACAGATATTTATTAAATCATGACTCCAAAAACAGTGTTATACAATATTATGTTGGTGTCACGGATATTTCTTCACTGAAGTTTAATAGCAAAAGTGCTATCAGTACTGCAACAATTTACTATGGATCTGTACTACCTATGGATCCAATGGTATTCTGCTGCTTTCTGTAAGTTGTTTAATTGACAAGTGATTTAATATTGCAAAGTGAAATGCAAGCAGGCTGTGGTGGCATGATACTGTTGTTTTTTGATCTATGTTCAATGTATATGTAATGTCATATCAGGGGTTCTAATCCCAGTCACAATGTGTAGAGATATTGCAAGTTATGTTGTTTTTAGAGATGTTGTGACACTATTGTTGATACTTTTCACATGTCACATCAGTATTTTTCACAAATAGTTTTGTACAGATGTTTGCATTGCACAGGAATGCATACCATGTATTGAATCAAATGCATAAATGTGCCCATCCATTAGTCTTATCATGTGCGTATCAATGTTTTCTAGATGACCCAGCATCCTAGATGTCAAAGGAAAAAACTTCAAAGACCAATTCACATAAGGTTCAAGTATGACACCCTTTATTAACTTGCAGCAAGGAGACAAAGCATGCAGGCAGAATGATTTGTCTGGACATTAATAATTAGTATGGCATTTTTATACAGTTCTTTCCATGTTACACAGAAATGTTACTTCTATTGCTGACATAGTTAGACACAGCTTTCTGTATTGTTCTACAGAAAATGTTACTAGACTAATTGCTGACTAGTTGAGAATAGCTGCTAATTTACAAACGATTTGAGAAAAACAACCTGGCCTTGAGGCTTATTTTAGCCCACCACAAACTTTCAAATCTTCAGTTGTGCAGTTCTAATATATATGTTACATTTTGCCTAGATTCAAGGTACATTTCTAGCTTAGGTACAAGTAATGCTAAATACGGTTTATACTTTCAAGCAGCCTTTGTGCTTTTTATCAAAGCTTCTAACAGCTGTGTACTTTCTCATGACATAAGTAGAAAATCAATAACTCTTTGTTAAGTCTCATGACACTAGTAGGAATGAAATGCTTCTTGTTATTTGCTGATATTAGCAGAAATCAAATGCTTCTTGTTAAGTTTCTAATAACTGTGCAGATTCATGCAGTGTGAACAGAATAAATGTATTAACCCTTTTAAACCTCAGTGCATTAAGCATTAAGCATGCATATTACTAATACATATTTTTCTAACATTTCCCCCCTTTTAATACTTTTATTCTACTTTCAAAATAAGCATAAACAGTTTTTCTTCGCCTAACTTCTTCCTACTCAGGATTTGCAGTTAAGAGAGTCATTCAGTTTAAACTTATGAAAGCATTTTCAATTTTTCAAAAATTCTTCAAGTTCAGCACCTTGGTATAAGGTTTCTGAAACTGACATGTCTATAAAGTCTTTGATCAGTCTTTTCATGCAGGGGATGCAGCAGCACACACATACCACCAGTAGGATCATTCCTACACAGATGGCAATCAGGATGTTCATTAGGATACTGCCCCACCCCCCCAAACAATCTCTGGAAAAAGTCCATCAATGGATTTGGTCCTGGCCTGGTCATAGCCGACACCTGCTGAATTACATCAAGGTGATTGTCTATCTCATGTTTGTGGTCAGGAATATACAAACAACACTCCTCCTGGATTAAAGTGCAAGTATCTCCTCTCATCGCTAGGGTGAAGTCAAGAGCCATGCGGTTTTGAAGCACTACTGTTCTCACGGCAGTCAGTTCATCAGTCACCAATTCTAGAGCAGAAAAGGTTGCATTGCTCATTATTTTGAGAAGTTTAGACAGTTTTCTCAGTTTATGCTGGCAATACACCTGCCCACGAGATGATGGTATCACCCAAGTCCATATGTGACAGTCCATTTTTCCCTAGGCTCACAGCATGATGGTTTTTCCAGCCCGCATTGATTTGCCTGACTTGGGTTGACAGGTTTCTTGATTTCTTGTCGAACATTCCGAATTTTCCCCTGAGGTAAAACTGCTGTGTGTCGTATGGCCGGAACCAGGTACCCCAAATAACAACTGCAGGACCAATTCTCAGGTAACCACTTATATGATTTCCTACCACATACAAAGTAGCAATCTTTTACTTTGGTAGTAACTTTACTATGTCCTGGCTCTGGATGAAACATTTTTTTGTCAACTATAATCAGTTGTTTATAGAGGTCAGCGTTATGTTTTACTTCATCAGTTGTCCTATGCATCAGTTCAAAAAAATTAATCATAGCTTGTGTTGCAATAGGAACCTGTGTTGTCAGTTTTATTGTAGCATCTATAGGGAATAGTCACATTGCAATTGCTCCAACCCACCGGAACTGTATCATTTTTGTAAAAACACACAGTCCCCTTCTGTCGAACAGACAAGTGCAATGCTACTTTATCTTGTGATATGACATCTGATGTATCATAGACTAAGTTTTCCCAGGTCTTGTTGGCTCCTAGGGGGACTGAAGTTAACAATAACCCCCCTTATGCTGTTGGCAAAGCTGTGCATATCCAGCAATTAGAAACATTGAAGGTCTCAGCATACACACATTTGATTGTCTGGTAAGTGTTGAAGTTTGGGTGCCATTCTACGTGCAACTCTCCACGTTTATTCAGTTCAGTTTGTGTGGCTGGGAAAAGGAATGGCCACAACAAAAAGATTATTGTCACTAGTACAGTCAACAGGATGATTATGCAATACTTCTGAGGAAACTGTTGTTCTGCATTCCTGTTTTCTCCAACTCTTCCGAATAGGTACATCTGGATCTTACTGGATCCTGTCATCTTTATTTCAGACATGCGTTCTTACTCTCTGCCCTAATAGGACCTTCAGCACTGATGGTTTCTTCACTGGGGTTGAGATGAATCAGTCCTATTGATCTGACCCCCCTTTGTAGCCAGACTTTGTGCTGAGGGCCCCAATGGAGAGGTAAGATTTTTGTCCAGTTCAAAGTTCTTAACTAGTTTGCAGTGTGTCAGGTGGATCCACAAGGCTCACTCTGCTATCTTGACTGCAGTGGGTGTTGAAAGAAGCACCTGGTATGGACCTTCCCTCCTTGTTGATGACCAATTTTTCTTCCTTATATTCTTCACCCACACCCACTCCCCGGGGATCACTGCCACTTCCGATGTTTCGGTTTGTTCTTTATCTGAAACAGAATTTGACTGCAACAGATGTTTAGAATCCATGACTTTTCTCATATATTCAGCTAGTGTATAATCGGCTTCCTGGTCTGCGGACATGAGAAGTTTCCACTGGGGTGTATAATACTCCCTTCCAAATAGTTTATCAAAAGGAGTCAATCCTTTTGCAGTCGGAACAGTTCTCATGCTCAACAGTGCCAGGGGCAAACAATACAAGCAATTCTTCCCTGTCTCAGCTATTAACTTTCTTAATTTATTCTTTAATATACCATTATACCTCTCAAATAGCCCTGCAGATTGCGGATGGTATGCACAATGATTTTTTAATGAAATACCAAAATGCTTACTTAACTGCTGTATGGTTTGGTTTACAAAGTGTGTACTATTGTCACTGTAGATCCTTTCCGGAATGCCAAATTTAGGGATGATTTCTTTGACATGTACTTTTGCCACCATGGCTGCATCAAAATTTTTTGTTGGAAAGGCTTCTACCCATCTGGAAAACATATCTACAATGACAAGACAATACTTCATATTTTCACATTTGTTCAATTCTATGAAATCCATACAGATAGTATGAAATGTATATGGTGGTGTAGGGAAACTTCCTTGCTTGTGCTTTAACGCCCCTTGTGCATGATGTTTGTTGCAAATTTGACATATCAAACAAAATTTTTTAGAGTAGTTTGTAAATCCGTACATTGTGAACACCTGGTTCACCAGCTGTACCATCCCCCCTGTTGAGACATGGCACTGCCCATGGCTCAACAAAGCTGCATATCTAAAAAATTAGATGGTAGTATCGGTTTCCCTTCTTTAGAGATGTACAGCCCCTTTTCAAGAATTGCTCTTTATTTTACCCATCTTTGTTTTTCAGCTTGCATAGTGAGTGTCTGCATTGCTTTTAACATTTCTAAGTCTAAAATCTCAGAGGGTTGTAGTTCCTCATTTAAAAGAAATACATCAGAAGCTGCTTGTTTTGCAGCTGTATCAGCTCTTGCATTACCTTTTGAAATCCTATCTTGTTGCTTGGTGTGAGCTGTGCATTTACAAATGGCTACTTTCTGAGGTAACTGAACAGATTCTAAAAGATCTAGAATAAACTCTGCATGATTTATAGGTTTTCCAGTAGATGTTATCATTCCTCGGTTTTTCCACTGTTGCGCAAAAGCATGTACAGTAGAAAAAGCGTACTGGCTGTCAGTAAAAATGTTTACACATTTACCCTTTGCTAAGGTACATGCCCATGTCAAGGCAATCAATTCTGCTGCCTGTACAAATAAGTTGTGTGGTAAAGGTTTTGCTTCTATAATCTCAGTGTCAGAAACTACTGCATATCCTACTAGGTTCTGTCCTGCAGGACCCCTTTTGCACGAACCATCCATGTAGTATGTCACCTCGGCATCATCCAAGTGGACATCCATGAGATCTTTTCTAGGTAGTGTCTTTTGCTCAATTACCTGCAGGCAGCGGTGTATTGTGACATCTGCAGGGGTTGGGAGCAAGGTAGAAGGGTTCAAAGTCATGCATCATTCAATTGTCATATGAGGTTGGCTCAACAATATAGTCATACAGGAAACATGCCTAGCAGGGGAAAGATATGCCACCTTTTCTTGCAGTAAAATAATCGCGACTGCATGAGGCACTCTCAAAGTGAGAGGGTGGAATAAAACTACTGAGACCAAAGCCTGTACTGCTATTGCAGCTGCAACTACTGCTTGTACACAGTGGGGGTAAGGGCCGTGCCACTGGGTCTAGTTGTGATGAATAGTAAGCAATGGGGCGTTGCTTGTCCCTATGCTGTTGTGTTAACACTGATGTCATATAACCTTGCTTACAATCTACAGTTTGGAAAAAACGTTTATGGTAGTTCGGTAATCCTAGAACTAATGAGGATGCTATTAACTGCTTCAGTTTGCAGAAAGCAGATTCTGCTTCTGGTGTCCATTGTAACAAATCCTGTGCTGTCATAGGCTTCTTATATATGAGGTCAGTCAGAGGTGCAGATTCCAAAGCATAGTTTGGAATCCAGCTCCGGCAGAAATTAGTTGTACCCAGGAAGGACATAATTTCCTTCTTGGTAGTGGGTTTTGGTGCTTGTAATATTGCTACTTTTCTGTCCTCATCTAATGTTCTACCTTCCTTGGATATTACATATCCTAGGTATTTGATTTGTTTTTTCCAAAGCTGCAGTTTATTTTTATTTACCTTATCCTTAGCTAAGAATCGTAATAGTGCTATGGTATCTTCTCTACAATCTTGCTGGGTGGGGGCTGCCAGCAAGATGTCATCAACATAAAGTAAAATCTGACTGCCTCTTGGTGGGGTGAATCCCACCAAGTTGCTTGCCATTTCTTGTGAGAATATTGTCGGACTTTCACAATACCCCTGTGGTAGTCGGGTATATGTATACCTTTTCCCCTGAAATGTGAATGCAAACCAACGCTGGCTGTCAGGGTGTATCGGTATCGAGAAGAATGCATTGCCGATGTCTACCACAGAAAAATACTTCTGTTGAGGTTTTAAATCATTCAACAGCGTGTGTGGGTCTGGCACCGTAGGTGCCCTTGGTATTACTGTGTCATTTACAGCTTGTAAATCTTGGACCATACGCCATTCTCCAGTTGCTTTTTTAACTGGAAATAAGGGTGTGTTACATGGTGAATCAGGAGATTCCACCAGCACCCCTTCCTTAAGTAAAGCTGCTATAATAGGTTTGATTCCTACCTCTGCATCTTTTCTTAAGGGATACTGTCTTTTTTGTGGTCTGAATGCTGACTTTGGAGTAATAGTTACTGGTCCTGCTGTATGAATAAGTCCTACATCTGATTTTCCTGTTGACCAGAGAGTCTCTGGTATAATTTGTAAGGTATTCTCTTCCTCCTTTAATAGGAGTGCTAATCAGCTGTCCTTGCTAGACTGCAAGTGTACGGCTGGGTGGGTCTGAGTTATCCAGTTCAACTTCTGTATTTGTATTCCTTGTTCTGAGAGTTCTAATTCTGTCTGTTTCTCCCATCTCGTGACTTTTTCTCCTAGGTCTGCCCATTCTATATTTGTGTTCTTGATTAAGCTAGCATGTGGTAATCGACTAAATTTATACAATGTAAAGAACTTCTGGGGCAATGAACAGCTGGCTACACTGTTCCCTTCTGTGTCCCAGTACAGGGTACGCAATATCAATCTGTTTGCATGATTGTTAAACAATTTTTGCTCATATTCCTTATCAGGTCCTGGTGTGTTACAATAATACAGGGTACAGTGCAACAGGTGTTGCTTATCAATGTCAAGGGAGGGGAACTTACTGATGGCTACATTCATTAATTCTTTGGTCACAGTCCCTGGACCAGTCGTAACCAAGTCCTGGCTGTACCAATAAAACATTTCACCCTCCGATTGCACTGCAAAGGTATCAGTTTGTCGCTGTGCTTCCATACCCTGCATGGTTGGGACTACTGCTATACCAAATAGTTGCATGAGGTCTCTGCCCAAGAGGTTTACTGGGCATTTTGCAGAAACAACAATTTTGCTTTTCTGAGTTAATCCTGAAACTGGATCAGTTATTGCAATATTATGGGAGAGGGGATCCCGATACAGCTGTCTATTAGCTGCTTTTACCAGTATGTAATCAGGTGACTCTGTGTTTTCTGGCAGTTTGGAGGGATGTATCAGGGTTCGTGATGCCCCTGAGTCACACAAGAATTTGACTTCCCTTCCTTCTACCAAGAGTGTAACTTCTGGTTTCGTGTCTGCTAAATAGAGCTCCAAGCTCAACAAAGCTAGGTCTAATATTTCATTTTATTCATTATCACTAACTTCTTGCACTTCCTCTATCTCTTTTGTCACATCCTCTACTCCCTCTATCACATTCTCATTTGTCCTTTCTTCGCTATCCCCTTCTAGTGATTCTTGACTATCATATAGTCAGTCCTCACCCTCCTTATCTTCCGTGGTTGTTTTCTTGTTTTTCCTGCAATCCTTTGCCAAGTGTCCCTTTTTACCGCATTTGAAACATTCACCCCTTTTCTTTTGCCCTTCAAAGTCCTCTGACCTTTGATCAGATTGTTTGTTTCCTTGTACATTTTTCTTGCCCTTTTTCCCGGACTGTACTACATAAACTTGTGCTCCATCTTCTACAGAAAATACTTGAGCTTTCTTTTTCTTTTTGCTATTAAAATGCTTTTCGACATGCCTAGCATATTCAAGTAATGACTGTAACCTGCTTGTACGATGGTCTACCATGTGTTTTGTAAGAAAACTGCTTATAGGTGCAACACTGCCCTTTAAAAATGCATTCTTTAACTGCTGTTCATATGGGGAATCTTGTGTTTGATCTTCAGGAACCTGCATTCCACAGTGGTTGTTAAAAGATTCTAATAGTCTGGCATAATACCGGTCAATAGTTTCACCTTCTTTATGGATGCATTGATTAATGCAAGTCCAGTCTGCCCTAGGCTTCCATTTTTCAGAGATGCGGTCTGTAAGACCTTTTACTCTGTTGTCTAATTCTGCGCTGCAATGTGGGTGGGGTCTTTGTACAGCGTCACAGGGATTCCAGTTACCACTAATCATGTGCCAATCTGGCCCCACAAATTGTCTAACTACTTTTTCTACCTCTTCTCCATTTAAGTTATAACTCAGCCTCATTCCTTGCAAATCTTCTGTGAATTTTCTGAAATTAACTTTCGGATGGGGAATTCCCTCAGTGGCTTTCTGGATATCTTCAGGAGTCCAAGGTCTATACACTAAAATAGTTGGTTCCTGATTGTCCTGACCTGCCAGAGGGTTGGGTACTTCTATAAGTGGGCATATTTCTTCTTCACTCATAGATCGTGAATTCTTAACCATTTGATACAACTCAATGCCTTCATTTGAGTTACCTGCCTTTGTTCGAGACCTGGTCCTGATGGGATCTCTAATATACAGTTTTATTTTCATAATGCCTCTTTCTTCAGTGACCACAGGATATCATGGGGGTGGACTAACCTGTTCACTTGCTTCATATTCTGGTAAGGAAGGCGGAGGTGCTGATGCTATTACTAAGTTATTGTCCTCCTTGTCTAAAAACATTGTTTTTGAATTTTTGTTCTTTTGTTCCCTACAGTTTACTTCCTCAATCCACCTGTGTGCCTGAGGAATTCCTAATTTACGTTGCTTTTTTACCCGACCTTTGGAATCGGTTTTGAGCTGTTTGACAAGTTTGATAAGCGAGGATTTTTCTTATTTTACATTTAATTCATATTTATTAACCCATTTTGAATAATATTTAATATTGTCTTCGCGCTGCGACTGCATGTATTTTGCGTCTTCTGTTAACGCGGATTTTGGGGTCTTTTTGTGCAATTATTACCAATTTTGTTCTACCCTTTTGATCGTTACGTAACTTCTCTTATTTTTAATGTGGTACCATGGATTTTGTTATAGTCTCTTCAGAATGACTGCCTACTTATTCTGTTTCTCCTGATCTGTGACAAGACAGTAATGTTTTCTGTCCCTGACTTGTAAGCAAAAATACAGTCTTGACAAAAACAATACAAATCTGGTCCCTGATCTAAAACAGAAAACAGAGAAAAGTAGATTCACCTTACCTGAGCTTACGTGATTGATCACCTGATTCATGGAGACCCGTCCTTCAGTCGCAGATCAGAAAGTGGCTGGCCTCTTTTGTACGACAATTCAGTCGGAGGGCTTTTCAAATAAGAAGAACCGATTTGGTTTCTTCCCCGTACGGTTTCAACAACCTGGCCTGTCTGATCCGAGGTGAAGAGAGGGTTCCGGTCTGAAGGACCAATCTGTCAAAGGAAAAAACTTCAAAGACCAATTCACGTAAGGTTCAAGTATGGCACCCTTTATTAACTTGCAGCAAGGAGACAAAGCATGCAGGCAGAATGATTTGTCTGGACATTAATAATTAATATGGCAATTTTATACAGTTCTTTCCATGTTACACATAAATGTTACTTCTATTGCTGACGTAGTTAGACACAGCTTTCTGTATTGTTCTACAGAAAATGTTAGTAGACTAATTGCTGACTAGTTGAGAATAACTGCTGATTTACAAAACATTTGAGAAAAACAACCTGGCCTTGGGGCTTATTTTAGCCCACTACAAATTTTCAATTCTTCAATTGTGCAGTTCTGATATATATGTTACATTTCGCCTAGATTCAAGGTACATTTCTAGCTTAGGTACAAGTAATGCTGACTACGGTTTATACTTTCAAGCAGCCTTTGTGCTTCTTATCAAAGCTTCTAACAGCTGTGTACTTTCTCATGGCATAAGCAGAAAATCAATAACTCTTTGTTAAGTCTCATGACACTAGTAGAAATTAAATGCTTCTTGTTATTTGCTGACATTAGCAGAAATCAAATGCTTCTTGTTAAGTTTCTAATAACTGTGCAGATTCATGCAGTGTGAACAGAATAAATGTATTAACCCTTTTAAACCTCAGTGCATTAAGCATTAAGCATGCATATTACTAATACATATTTTTCTAACACTAGAGGTGAAAACTTTTCTCCCAAGGAAAATGACATCATCGTTGATAGTTCTATGCCAACATGGAAGGAGACTCCTAGGTCATTTAGAAGATACTGTGTGGAGAAATAAATTACGGGCAGACCTCACCAATATGATCAATGCCATTGGAGGCCATAGTTGATCCCATGAGTCCTTTAGATATTGCTGCTCAGATATGATTCATAGTGCAGCCAACAAAGCCACATGATATGAGATGTTGACGGATCCCACCAATGGTAGACCACCACTGCTCTTCCCCCATGACATCACAAATTGTTTTGCCTCACTGCATAGAGCAAGATATGAGCAATGAATCCCTGATGGTGGGATTAACGCAGGGGTTCCAAAATGGACATGTATGTATCCATGCTCAGTACAGAGATAGTGTTTTGACACTCACTTCATACTGCTTAAGTGTGCACACGCATGTATTCCTGTATTTTATTTACAGCAGCAGAGTTGAGCCGTGACCAAACTTCCACACAAAGTGAGGATGATGAAAGTATGTAAAATTACATGTATTGGTAGATTTAAGTTACAGACAGAGCAGTGCAAACTGCAATTGTAATGTTTATTGCATTAATATTCACAGGTCCAGCTATTTCAGGCCTACAGCAGGGAACTACAGCAGGCGAGTGTCTGTATACTGTTGCTGTGCACATTACTTTGTTAGAGACCACACCTCATGTAATGACACTGCCATTTACTGATACATTGTTGTTTCCATAACCTCAAACACTACAGGTGCATCCATAGAGAGACAAGCCATGCATTATTAAGTGAAGAAAGACAAGGGATGTTACAGTGACATTGTCAGAGCTTTCAATGTTTAGTACATGAGATGACTGACATCTTTGTCAATATTTGTCAACTTAGGCTCTTCTGTTGTACAGTTGCAACATCCATCACATGAGTATTTGCAGACCATATTACTGTGCTGCATATGTGATGTCAGTAATAGCTTTGATAACTACATGAATGCGCTGCCTTTCTCTTTACTTTCCCACTACAAAATCCACAGTACAAACCATGACCTTTACACAGCAGTAGTCCTCAAGTGAGCATATCACTGGTGTGTGTATGTCACACATTCAGTATTTTTTAATTGTGTTTACCTGGTACATGTTGTAAATGATGTGATCCATAATGTTTTTTTTTCCTACACTAGTTGAAGTTCAACACAGTGGATCAACAACAGCATCCCATGAGTGTTTACCAGGTTAGTCGCTATGTTTTTATGCATCACATATGTCAGGTATGTTGACCATGTTAATAGATTATGTAGTTATGGTATGTACATTCTGTGAAATGTACATACATAAGACTGCAAGTGAAGTCAGTATCACTTGTAACATTGCAGTGAAATATATATGCCAATTGGCTTAATATCCATCATGTGCTCTAGGCACATTGTCCTGATCTGTATCTTAATATCTTGTAGTCCATCAACTGTCTTTATCATCCAGTAATTCATCCAGTGGTCATGACATTTTTGATGATGTGTCTCAGCATGGTAGTAAGGACCTTGGCACAGAAGACTTTGAGTTGTTTGGAGACTCCAACCATGAAGTTAACATTGATTCTGCACCAGATGTATCCTCAGATGTGGAGGTCCAATTGTGGATGGATTCAGAGGATGATGACACAGTGGATGTTGAACAGGGTGAAACCATTGATCAACACACCACAGTTGAGAGCACTGCTGTGGTAGATCCACGCAACAACAAGACACAGGGCATCACTTTTGATGTAGGGGAGCAGATGTTGGACATGGTCAAGTGTCAGAGGGTGTACAGCTCCTGCTGCAAGCTAATGAATGGTCACAGCTACATTATCGTTCAGACCTCCATTCACTTACCCATACCACAGATCATGTGAAAAACCAGCTACATATCATGCATGAAGGACAAGAGCGCAGATATGTTGAGATTATGGCTGCATTGGCATTTCAGAATGTGATTCTACTATCTGTGGTATGGCCTCTAGGATACTGCAGCAGTGTCATACTACAAACAGGATTATGCATTCTGCGACTAGGCTCAGAAGATTGCAACCTGTGGGAGGCAATTCACCTGTCCTCAGAACTACCATTGGCCAGTAGGAATCCCTGTCTTTTGTCCAACCTGCACAAATGTCAACTGCTGGTACAACTGCTGAGGTCCCAGCAGTTACAAAGATGTCAGCTCAAAGTGATAGTACTTTAGCTGAACATAGTGTTGTACCCCATCCATTTTCTCTGTAGAGCAACCAGAGCAGGATGTGTCTGTATGTGGTTGTCACAGAATGAACATCAGTGAGCTCAACTATGACTGCATTATTGTATGTCCAGCAGTGTAGTACACATAGCTGACTCATACTATTCAAGTACCACTGATACATGTTTCTGAAATAAAAATGTCTGCATGATTTCATGCATGATTTCCCTTTTTTAATGTTGTGAGGTTGTATAGATATGTAAATGTAGCACTGATGTGTATTTGTTATTGTTGAACATACAGTGATAAAACAGAATGAGCGTGTATGCATACCTGTGTTGGTTATGCCCTGAGATGATGTTTTTATTTTTGACACATTTGCAGATGTTCATATAGGAGTATGTTAGGCTCATGTTATGTGAGATGCTCAATGTGTGCATCTAGTGGGTACTTAGCATAATGTGTGTTGCTGTTATGGAATAACACCCAAACATCAGTTTTAATCAGTGTACTGCTGTACATGTGGCTTGTCATGACTCATATGTCTGGGTCAAATAATGCTGTGTAGCCTGGACCTAAACTTTTGGTCACACCCTATGTTGCCTATACCTATGACTTCCAACCCCTATGTCCTCCTGCTCCTTCCCAGTAACTGTCAAATGTCCTCTTCAGACATTTAGGTTCATAGGTTCATAGGTAGGTACTAGGCTATCTGCCCGAAGGTATTTATAAGCCTAGCCAGAATGTGTTGGCTTTCACTGCCCCCTTAGATTAGTTCCCTGTGCCTCTGTCCAGCAGAGCCACTGTTGTGGTTTTTGTGGCAATTCACCAACACCTACAGCCGGAAGACCACCATGTGCTTGGGTAAGTATGTTTTGCAGCATGGCACACACTGCTACCTTCTGTGCTGCCTTCTCAGGTGTGCATTGCAGTGCACCCCCATATATGTCCAGACATCTGAGCATAATTTTCAATACACCAACCACATGCTCTTCTATGGTGTTTCTTGTTGTTGCATGTGCCCTATTGTAGGCCTCCTGTGCAGGGTTGGATGGATCATGCTATGGGGTTTATTAGCTATGGCTCAAGAGTATAATCACAGTCACCTGTTGAAGGAGTAAAAACATTTTTTTTCATACTGGATATTGTTGACAGGGCAATCCTTAAGTTACATGCTAACTGTATTCTGTACTTATTCAGGAGCAATCCCTCCAGAATTTAACCTTGCTGTAATGAAGCCTTGGGACCACATTCCCTCCAAATGGCAACATTATGGACATTTCCAGGGTGTGTTGCCATGATGTTTGCTATGCTGCTCTCTGCTGCACCAACAACTTGGCAGTTGATGGATGGCCATCCCTTTCTGTTTATGTATTGGTCTTCTTCTGGATGTACTGGTGTCTTGATAGGTATGTGTGTGCAATCTATTTGCCCCAAGTACATGGAGAAGTGTGTGATGTCAAAGAACTGGTGGAATACAGTTATTTGCTCCATGAGTGTGGATGGCAAGTGTATGCAGTCATCCACCTTGTTGCACATTGCTTCCAGGAATTTGGCCAGGAAATGACTGTCAGCTGTCTGTGATACTTCCACAGCATCCCCTTTGTGTGTCTGGAATGTCCCAGATGTGAGTATACTCAGGCTGAGGCACACTTTGGTTTCAAGGGGAATGGGGCTTCCTCACAGGGTCTGCACAGACATGTGTGGGACACACATGTTAGAGACAGATTACACCATTTGTCTGTCTAGATGCTATCTGTCCATTATTTCCTTGCCCAACAACTGGTTTAGTTGTAACCTTACTCTGATTCTTGCTGGCTGCCTTGTAGGTTGTACAGCCACATCCTCATTTATGGCTTGCATCACTGCTACTTGTTGCAGTATATAAACAGCAGGTTGCATTGTTATATGTTTTTTCAGTTTTGCTATGGATTTTGCCATAGTCTGCAGTATTCTAGTGAAATCCTTGGGGTCCATCACCAAGGCTTTCAGAAGTGGAGTTGGCATAGTTGTTTGTCACATTTGAGTTGCACTGCATCTGCACAATGTGTTTTGAAATCAACCTGGCATGCTTAGAATCCCTAATTATCCTACTCTGAACACTTAATCAGTCAGTCTTCCTTCAATTTAGAATTGTGACTGCAGCAAGTGCACTGAAATCTTTCTTCAGCATAACCCAGAGACTATATAAACCTTTGTATATTTAATAAACTGGCTTTGCTATTTTAAACAAAGATCGTTGTCGATTTGAATGGATTAATCAGTATGCTCATTTCTGTAAAGAGTGTTTTTATTCATGGTCACCTTCTAGCATAACAACATTACTCGTGATTCATAACCCAGAGACTGCTCGTGCTATGGAACAGACTTCCCATACATGTCAAGCAGAGCACCCCACTGGTCCTCTTCTAGAAATCTTGATGAGTGGATGGGAAATAGAAAATTCTCCCCAGGGTTCACTCCAGTGGCTCTACTCGGCTGAGGCACTGGGAACTAAGGTTGTGTGGCACGATGCCAGGGTGATCCTACAGGCTAGGCTTGTAAAGGCTCCAGGGCCATTTAATCTAGTACACACCTATGAACCTATGAACCTATGTTGTGCTGTCTGCAAATAGCTTCTGCGATCTATATAGAATCAGGCCCATTACAGCACAAGAATATTGCATGCTTAGTGGTACTTTATTCTCAACTTTGAAATAATTACTTTGCAAATGAAAACATAATTAATACTAACATTTTTTTTTTTTAAATATTACTATTTTCAGATGAATACTACTGTCTCTCTTCTGATGAATGATACAAAAAAACTCCTCTTATTCAACTCTGGGCTGTCTACATTTTTATTTAATGATTAAGAATTGCATGATTTATCAGCAAAATTTGTTTAGCTTTACTTGTCATTTTTATGAATGATATGATTGGCAGTTTAACCTTAAAATGATGAATAATGTGAAGCTTTTATCTCCAGGCTTCCGCTGAAAAGGGCTTATGCCCATTCCGACTATCCTGGTAAACAAATTTAAATTAATAATATAAAATAAATTAAAAGAAGAAACAAACAAATAAATAATTGTTGTCATGTATGCGTATAGAGTGATTAACTTATTCCAGATAGGTTTTGCAGCTTAGCATATACAGTCTGATGCTTGCTCTGAGAACTTTTAAGGTGAACAGAACAATTGCCAATACTTTGAAATATGGTTAAAATACATTTAAAGTAAATGTAATTTATTATAAAACAATTTTAAAATAGGAGCTCTTCAGCATAACAATAGTACATTTGCTTTCAAGCGTATAAAGCTTTTCATAAAATTAAATTTTTGGGGGTAGTAACAATAAATAGATGTTTATATTCTCTCTTTTTCTGTAATAATTCTAACATACGTAAATGTCTAAAAGTGCCAACTTTAATTTCAAGATTAATAACAGTTATTTATTGCCACTTTATATATGATCTTTACTTTTACATGGAGGAGAATTGGAATTAATACATGCAACCTGAAGTTTATGCAAACTAACTTGTTTAAATTTTGCGACACTTTTTGAAATGTATCTGCTTTAAAAATGACATTTTTATTAAAAAGCTGTTCCTAAGCACTTAGCAGAGTCAGTTAACCATGTAATACCAATTTATTTCTTGTTATATCAAATATTTAGATAGATAATGGTATGGACAGTATCCTTATTTGTAGTCATTATATTTTATTTCCTACAATCATCTCTTAAAAAAAAGAAATGCAATCATATATTTGTGTAGCTTTTCATAAGTACAAATGGAGAGTTCAGTATGGTGAACATATTGTTCATTTATTTTGTTAACTGGATAAGTGATCTGGTCTGAAGACCTTTCTTCAGCCATGACCTGGCCTATATAGGCAAGAAATGTTTTGACAGACCTCCACAAATATGTACTTTACAATACAAGCATTTCACTTCTAAACATTAGAATTATTTGCATGATTATGACTTCATCTACACAAGTATGTTCTTCACAAATATGTTCTTTTACAAAACAGGCATTTCAGGATTGCATGATGAATATGTCCTTACAAGACAGCATTTGAGGCATCAACATTTACATGACAATATTATTTACATGACACTGTTCTGTACAAGGCAAGGAGTTTGGATATCATTTGCATGCATTTATTCAGTAAGAATATTTTTGATAGGTAGTTATATGGTTTATTAAGTTAACAAGTGATGCAATTCTATTAGTATTGTGACTGCTTTGTAGTACCTATGTTAAGGATAAAATATGTAGGAACAAGGACATAATATGGTATACAGGATGGAGGCAAGATATATTCATGCAGGATTTCTAGCTTTCTATGCTTTTTCTTATTGAATTGCTGCTGTTGCAAAACCTTTCTTGATGTGTCACTTATTGTATTGTATTTTAGTTAGTCTGGGGATAGTTTATAGATCCTGTACAGTGATGTACTCCTGGAAAGTCTAGAGTAAAAGTTAGCTGTGTCTTGTGTAATACTGGCATCAACAAAAATAATATAGTGACCAATTTAAACATATGACAACAAGATCTGCATGCATAGGAATAAATAATACTATGGCAGTCATCATCCAGGAAGTAATGCATTTGTTCATTTCCATTACTGTTCTTTGAATGTAGTTATAAATAGTCTTATAGTCCTTATTTCCATGATGTTGAGATGCAGGCCATTCCATTTGGTGGGAGCTATTTTTGAGAATGCTATTTTAATGCATGTTAGTTTGAATGGGGATTACTGAAGACGTATTGTGCTAATGTTTCTCATAGAATATGTTGGTTCTCTGTCAAACAGTCTGCTTTTTAAAGTGGAGAATGTGCTTCATTTAAGAGTTTGTATGTAAGTGAGTTTAATAGTTGCATTGCTCTGGCTTGAACTGGCAGCCAATTGCATTTGGAAATAGTGGAGCAGTGATGAAACCTAAAATTATCCAAGTTAATGAAACAAAGCATTTTGTTTTCAATGGTTTGAGCAGTCTAGAAACAAGAGGTGAGCCATGTTCCAGTCTAGGAATGAGGACATTGCTAACAACAACTTGCCTGCTTTAAGATTATGTATGCCATTTTGAGTTGCAGCATAATTGTATTAATTACTAGTTCAGTATGTTCTGTGAATGTCAATGTTTGGACCCAGAAGGAGCCCCAGGTGACTTTATGTTGCCGATAATGGTAATATGATGCCTTGGGCATGGTTTGTTTGCTTAATTATTTATCAGTACCAAGAAACATAAGATTGTTTTTTGATTAGCTCATTGTTAATTTATCTGTGGCCGTCTGATTCCATTATAATTTAATTCTGTAATTCTAGTTTAATATTAGAAATGTTTCTAACAGCTTTAGTAATTATGATATAACCTGCATACCTCAAACACTATAGCCTAGTAATGTCTTTCTGTAAATCATTAATGGAGAGGGAAACCAGCAGAGGTCTTAGAATAGATCTCAGGGGGATGCCACAGTATGTATTGCTGATGCCAAGGATATGTGTACCTGATATTTGGAAGCTTCTAGCTAACAAATAGTCTGTTTCCAGAATCTTGGCTATGGGATATAGGTCAGAAATAGGTTAATAGCTTGATGCTTTGGATGATGTCTACACTATGGGTATGGGGGTAATGAGGGTATGCTTGAGAATAACAGCTATGGCTTTAGAGGTTAAAAATATGTTAAAATTAATTGCAAGAGATTTAGATAAGTAATATTATTAAAATAATATTGTTGCCATAATGGTTAGGGTCTTTGCTTGTTATGCACAAAATACAAGGTTTGATCCTGACCTCTGGCCAATGGCCGTTTGGAGTTTGTATGTTCTCCCTGTGCCTCTGTGAGGTTCCTCCCACCTCCAAATAGGATTGCCACCTTTTGTTGTGGCTAAAACCAGAGTAAGGCCACACCCCTCGGATCACCAGTATCCATGCTCACCCCACCCTTTCTCCCTCCCACACTCTACCCATTTCATGACATCACTTTGACATCATCTAGTGGGGAATGCCCTCTTTTTCTGTTCCTAATGCCTGCTTTTGGCTGATTTACTGTGCTTTTCTGTAAAAAAAAGCATAGTAAATCAGCCAATTTATAAACACCAATAGTCTGTTTCCTTTTTTGAAACAGAATACAGGAGTTTGTACAGTGTTTTCCGGACTACAGGAGAATCAATTTGATTTCTGGATAGTCCGGAAAAAAAATGGAGGAGTGGCAACCCTACCTCCAAAAAACATGCTGAGTGTTTGCCCAGCTTTGGTTACAACCTGCCAAGGGAAGAATTGTATAAATCAATCTCTTTAGGCATCTACTGTGGTGTGCAGTATCCTCATGACAGGAAAACAAGGATCACAAGACTGTGCTCTGTGTCATGGCTAGCCACTCAATGGTGCAAATTAGGACTTTAGGTGATTAAGTCATGTTAACTAATGTCACCAAATGAGCATGGTTATTTATGTGTTATAGGTGGGTTGAGGACCTGGCCTTTTCCGAACTATGCTAGGGAGTCATGTTAATAGGCCAGTGTGCTTCCCATAAAGCCTAGTTGCCCAGCTTAGGTTACAGGTTGCCAAACATGAATGAGGCCTGGAAGTGTATGACATGATGGTACAGAGGAAGATGTATCCAGAAAATAAAATGGGATGGTAGTGCAGCAAAGTCAGCAAAGTCTTCTACTGAGGAGGAGGAGGACAGGTGGACAGGTGGTTTGGGAACTGTGGTGAGGGAAAGACTTCAGAAGGCATTGAGGGTTGTCATCAGATGGCAGTCATATTGCAGTGTAATGACAGGAAAGGATTCAGCCTAAAGTCCAAATCAGGGCTGTAATAGTGAGGAAAAGAGTGCATTCCTACAACAGTTACAGGACCTACTAGGTAAAGCAGGGCAACATGAATTGGTGGTAATAATGGGTGACTTGAATGTACATATCAGGACAGACATAACAAGATATAAGGACTGCTTGGTTCAGGTGAGGCAGCAGGAATAAAAAGGAGAGGCCATTCTGAACTTCTGTCTGGCAAATGGCTAGATAGTAGCTAGCACATGATTCGGAAAGAGAGGCAGTCACACGATCCCATGCAAGAGTGGCCAACATGCAACTCAGGTAGACTTCCTCCTAGTAAGAAAAGGGTATCGGGCTAGAATCAGAGATTGCAAAGTCTACCCAGTGAAATAGTCAACCCACAGAATAAATAACTGGTTGCCAAAATCAGATTCAAGCAGTGGTCAGGGAAGACACTGAACTCAACAGAGGCCAGGCTGAAGACCTGGAAGTTGTTTGGAAAGAAAGCAGAACAGATTACTCAGTGCTCTGGCATCCCAAGAAGAGGAAGAAATAAATGGAGATGAAAATGAATGGCAACACCTCAAAACAACATGAGTGAGGCCTACCAAACACATATGTGGCCAAGCCAGGATATTGAAATAAGGTACATAAAGAAAGCTGGTGGTGAAATTCAGAAGTCCAGGAAGTCATCAAAAGAAAAAAGGAGTACAGGAAAAAAATGGGATATGGGTTGGCTAACAAAGAAATTAAGAAAGGAGTTGCAATAGTAAAGAACACAGCATCTGAGGCAATTCCCAACTTCTGGAAAGTGACTCGGTGGATGGAACAATTAAACTATAACAGGTTTCAAGGCAAAGACATAAAAATAATGAAGACTGACACCCTGCATAAGGGGTGCAACATCAATATGCTCACCAGTTCACAGGGCATCAAAGGCATCTTCTGGATGTAGAAAACCCCACAAAAACACTGCAGACACAGACTACAATGAGAGAAGAGGAAGAGCCCACCATAGAAGAAGTAAGAATAGCACTAAGGAAAATGAAGTCAGGGAAAGCAGCAGGCTCAGATGAGGTCACATCAGATATGGTAAGGATACTGGGTGAGATGGGGAAGAAATGGCTCCTGAGGATACTCATAGCAGTATGGAGAGAAAAGCACATCCCATATGAATGCAGAATAACCATACTAATGCCAGTGTGCTCAAGAACAAAGGGAATATTCACAACTGTGGGCAGTATAAAGGTATCAAATTCCTGTCACATTGCATAAACGTTCTGGAGAGGATGATTTATACATGAATACTCAGAGTAGTAGAGAGTAAGATGGGACATAAACAGTTCATATTTAAATCAGGATGCAGCATAACTGACCTGATGCTTGCAGTGATACAGATAGTTGAGAAGAACCTGGAGATGAGGAAAGAGTCCAACCGGACATTCCTACACTTGGAGAAAGCATAAGACAAAGTCACAGGAAAGCTGATTTAGACAGTTCTGCAGTGGTTTGAAGTCCCAGAAACATTGCTAAAATTAGTGCAGGCTATGTACAAGGGACCAATGGCTCAAGTCCGAACAGTGTTCAGTCTCACAGAAGGGTTCCCAGTGGAAGTGGGTGTGCACCAGGGTTCAGCTCTGAGCCCACTGCCGCTCAAACTGGTGATGGACTGCATTAGCAAACAAGTTGGAGGGGGAAGATCAGGAAAGTTGCTGTATGCAGATGATGTGGCATTACAGGCAGGCTCTGAGCAAGAACTTCAGCAAAGGATAGGAGAATGGAATGCAAAACTGAAGGCACATGGGATGAAACTGAGTACAGACAAGATAGTTATGCTACTACAATATTATCCCCTCTCTTTATATTTAATACTGCTGTGTCAGTTGTGGAATGGTTTTGGGGATCTATAATCTCCCAGGACTTGAAATGGGAAACCAATGTAGCACAACCATGAATGTACTTCCTGCGATAGCTGAGGAAGTTCAACCATCCACAGTAACTGTTGATTCAGTTCTATACAGCAGTCATTGAGTCTGTTCTCAGCTCATCTGTAACAGTGTGGTTTGGATCTCTGGCTAATCATGACAAAAATAGGTTACTTCGAATAGTCAGGTCTGCCAAAACTATTATTGGTGCTAGTTTGCCCTCCTTACAGGACCTATACTATTCCAGAGTCATGAAAATGGCAGGGAAGATCATCACTGACCCTTCACATCCAGGCCACCATCTTTTTGAACTATTACCATCTTTCAGGCATTATAGAGTAATATGCACCAAAACAAGTAGATATAAGAACATTTTTTTTCCACAGACCATCAAGTTCATAAATGGTTAACTCAGCATATTAGGTTGGTGTATTCTTTTTCCCAAGCCTCCAAGGATTCTGCAGTATTGTTTACATATTGTTAATACTTGTTTCTTTCACAGTTTTTTCAGTATTTCTTGTACTGAGTTGCACTTTGCACCATGTATGTATATGTATATATATATATATACATATATATATATATATATATATATATATATATATACATATATATATATATATATATATATAGATAGATATATATATATATAGTATGCATATGTATATTTACCTTTTTGTCTTGTTCTTAATAGTTGCATGTATGTCGTTTGTCTTGTTCTTAATAGTTGCATGCATGTCATTTATGTAATTCATACTTGGAGAGTCACTGAATCCAGAGTCAAGTTTCTTGTATACATGTATACTTGGCTAGTAAATGTGATTCTGATTCTCATTCTGATGGCAACAAATGGAAGCTGAGAACTGAAATAGAAGGGAAATGCTGGAACAGGTTAACAGCTTCAAGTATCTGGAAGGGGTGGTTAAGGCGAAAGGAAGCCTGAACGAGGGGGTCAAAACTAGAGCCACAGAGGGGCTACAGCCAATTGACACAGAGTGTCAGGTGTAGTATATAACAGAAGAATGCCAAAGAAGCTGAAAACTAGCGTGTAGAAAATAGTGGTGCGACTAGCACTACTGTGTGCTACAGAAAGCTGTGCAGTAAAGTCAGAGCAGTGTTGGAGATGAAGTGCATGAGATGGGTAGTAAGATGCATAGTGTGGGTCAGATGAAGACATGAGGACACAAAAACTGAAGCCAATGTAGTTCCAATTACAGAAAAGGTCAAACAAAACAGATTATTGTGGTTCAAACACATGCAAAAACACATAAGACAATCTGGTAAAGAAGATCTTGGAAAGACAATACGAAACAAGGGCATCCATCAAAGGAAAGAACTATCATAAAATTGCAAGGAAGGTATTCCCATGCATGTTCCCTATTATGAACACTTCACTGAAATGATCAGGGCACATGTTGAAATGATAAAACACAAAACATGAACACAACACACACATGTTCTGAAATGGCTCTGAAACAGAAATGTCTATATGCCTATAGACTTCCATAGCATGATAACTGGCATTAAACATCACAGACCAAAAACTGTTTAAAAACTGAAAAGAAATTACACATATGGTAATACCACCCATCACTTCAGTAAGAGATGTTGACTGTCAGTGGCTTGTGTTAATTATGTATGGTTTATTTGCTTATTGTAGTCAATATATGAGTTCACTATGATGCTTTTTAGTTACTCCATAATGTAAAAAATTTTAAACATTACCTTTTCAAGTGTGTTCCAATGAAGTAGTACAATTGGACACATACTTACAGAGTAGTATTAATGAGTGCAGTGTTATATTTTTTGCATGCATGGCTTGTAGTTATCTTGCTCAATATACACACACCACAAGGACTTGTCAATGATTCCCAAACTAAATCAAGAATCTCATACAATGATATTGAGACAGACATTTGGGAATGCGTGGGTCGCACTTCACTGGTTGACATCAGAAAACATCAGTCATCATATATCAGTGTACCTTACTGTGGCCCACATAAATATCATTCATGTTTAAACAATTTCAATAAATAATGTGATGTATTAGTTATTTCTAAGTATGCACTGAGTTATGATCTGCACATTGCTGTTTTGTCTGTCTGTCTGTCACAACACACTGCTCATTCACCCAAACTCATGTCATGTAAACTACAAGTATGTGCTGTTAAACACTTATAATAAGGTTTCTCCAGTGGTGTCAACAGTTAATACAATGTTTTCAATACTATGGCCTTTGGTGGGTATTCAAATCCTGCAAGGGCTAACAACAATGAGTATGTGTGACTACAGTGATAGGTAAGACTGGTTTATACAAACAGACCTGCTGTGTACACTTGCACTCAGGACAAATGATTAGATGGAGAGAGGGCTTCCTCAACAATATGAATTCCTTTTAGGCCAGACATCTGCTTTTCAATACCATGGTGATGGCATTCCTTTACATGTGGTCTTTCTTCACTTTTAACAAGACTTTTCCTGTGGTCTCCGCAGTTGATGCAATGTTGTCTATATGGTGGACTTACAGAGGTAGGTGTTTGAATTCAGCAATGATTAACTAATATGATTCTATGTGACACTAGTGTCAGATAGGACTGGCCTATTCACCAGATCTGCTGTTTACAATTCCACTCACTGTAAACATTTATATAGGGTGAGGGTTGGTTCCCACAACTCTTTCACTGACTTTTAAGTCAAAGCATTACCTTGCAACACAATGTTGATCTCATTACTTCAAATGTATTCTCTCTAATACTTGTAGTAAGATTTCTCCTGTGGCATGGGTGAGTAACGCATTGTTATTCTGGATTATAGACTTAGGCAGGAGTTTGAATCCAGCTGTGATAAACTAATATGAGTGTGCATGACTTTTGCTAGGTAGGACTGGCTTATTCCACAGATCTGGTGCATACACTTCCACACAGGAAAAGCTTTTGCTCTGGGAGAGGATTCCCCCAACAATTTCAATCCCTTTTTGGCCAGACATCTACCTTGCAACACAATGGTAATGTCATCCCTTCAAATGTGATATTTCTCACACTTGTAGCTAGACTTCTCCTGTTTCATGAGTAGCTATTACACAGTGTCATTGAGTGTGTTCATAGACCAGCAGGAAGTTCCATTCTGATAATGTATGTATATACAACAACAGTAAAAGGAACCAACTCAAAGATGGTTCAAAACATGCAGAAAACTTCTTTGATTACAAGCAAAGCTTTCAGGTAGCACCTTTCCTCAGTGCTATTCCAATATAAAACAGTTAACTTCATATAAAAGTTTAAAAAATTCACAAGATCACAGTTGGAGAGCAGCTCTGATAAATGCTTTAAGTAAACACATTGCAGATAGTGGTTCTGAGCATTATTTTACATTCAGTAGAGCGTGCTTTTTGATATATTAGAGGTGTGATATAAATAATACGTTAGAAAATAAAGAATACAGATGGATTTTATGCTACAAGAAGATTAATTTCCTGGTTTGAATAACACTGTGATTATTAAACCTGTCTTGGCTGAAAAACAACTACAATTGCAATAATAAATATGTTGTTACTTTGAATGTGCATGAGGGGTTAATTTGCCAATTTGTAATTATGTGATGTCACAATTATTTTATGAATTGATATGAATTGATGTTTTTTACAGGCTGACTGTGATCTTGTGACTTTTTTAAACTTTTATATGAAGTTAACTGTTTTATCTTGGAATAGCACCAAAGAAGGATGATACCCAAAAGCTTTGCTTGTAATAGAAGTTTTCTGTATGTTTTGAGCGGTCTTGAAGTTGGTCCTTTTTATGGTTTTGGATCTTCCTAGCTTCTTGCTTGTCACTCCACTAACTTTCTATTGGTATACAACAACAGTGACAGGACTGTGTTATCCAACAGATGGTGGTATGGTTGACTCCCAATTGTGTGAACATGGACATGGCTAAAGAATTTTGATCCTGAAAGCTACATTTTAGGGAATATGTTGAGAATTAAAACACAATTCTTAAGTCAGCCCTTAAGGTGTACTTTCTGACATCTGTAATTTAAAATCTTCTGAGGCAGGAGCATGTCATACACAGATCTCTACAGTGTGGATGTATATGGACAGTGCTTCAAATCCAGAATTTTTTCCACTAATGTGATTGTATAACAGAAAATAATCAAAATTGTATAGCAATGGCTTCTTTAATGAAGGGTTAATACTTACATGGCTACAGCATTTTGATAACTCAAATACATTTTATGTATGTCACACAGCCTCAAAAATACTGATATCCCCTCAATAGTGTGCTTTCTCAAAACTATCAATATTTTCTCCATGTTGTCAGCAGTCAGTAAGCAGTTCTATAGAGTGTGGGGTTAGATAGGCAGGGTTTTGAATCTGGTAATGTATGCGTGTAGGACAATAGTGACAGACAGAACGTGCTCACCCAACAGATGGTAATATGGCAAAATCACTCTTGTGTGAGCACTAACAGGGTTAAAGGCTTTTGAGACCTAGAAAAAATTAGGGGTGGCATGACCCTTGCTGCAGACTGCTGATATAGTCTTATTAAAATGTGTGTTACATGACACTTCAGATATGATGTCAATGGCTGAAATACAGCTGTATGAACACATGTAGGCAAGTGTTCTGTTCAAGTCTGAGAAGGTGTAACTATTGAGGGTGTAAAATAATGCTAGCAGGCAAGATTGGCTTCTCAAAACAATTATGTTTACATTTTGACTTGTTCTTAACATTTACAAGCATACCTCTCAACCTGAAATTATCAAAAATCTGGACAAAGGCCATGAAAAATAGGTACAAATCTGTACGCTGATTAACATAAAAATTTACATGCATAATTATGTAACCCCGCCCACTCCACTGGAATTGTGGGATACCAAACACATTGGACAAAATATTAAGCACAAAATACACACGTGTATCAAACTTTGAACTCGTATAAAACTAAAATACAGTTGTCTATTACAACATTAAAATCAACTGCATTGAACGAGAGATGATGAAAGCTGACAAACAGCAGACTCCATGTAGAAATCAAAAAAGGTGTGGGGGGGGGTGACAATTTAATTCCAACCAAGCTTGCATTGCACTAGCTAGCCATCAGGTTCATAATTACTAGGTATCTCGTTTAAAGGAGGACATTTTCAGGACTGCAGCATTCACCAGCCACCGCTTTTAAAAGTACAGCACAGCATAGTATCAGCAATCCATCTACATACTGTTGGAGTAGAATCCACAGCCTTCTACATCAAAAGCAAGTACTCTACCCATTATGCTATTGATAATGCAAGCAAACGTGGTACAAGCAGCACTAAACTTCTCTTCCCTGAAGTTCTCAGCCCATTGTAAAATTCACTTGACTCTCTCTCAACTTTGCAGCACAACAAATCTGTAAAATGCCAAAATGTATTGTGGGGACCAGGAAACAAATCCCAATAACCAGGGGGACACATTTTAAACATTGCTTGTATAATCTTGGAAAATTGCTAGAATACAATGTTGTGTTACCAAATTACCAAGGGTTTCCTGAAAGATAGGACAACTGAAACTTAAATGGCTATTTAATGAATTCAGTTCTTCACTAATTTGTTAGAAAATCACAAATTTTAAGAGGAACAGACCAGAGCCAAACATTGAGCACAAGTGGGAGGGAATTCAGGCTCTTGCTTTTTGTACCCAAGGAGCAGGGTTTTAACCTGAGACTAAGTAACCCCTACCACCAGTTAAACTTAACTAGGGCATTTTACACAGACACACACTTTCCATTAAGCAGACAGCCCCACAGTTTTTACTCCATTAAACAAATAGCTTGTAAAACAGTGAGTCCAATACAGTTTTCCATTAAGCAGATAAAATACACAGCCTTCCTCCACACACACGTTTTCCATTAAGCAGATAAAATACATAGCCCCACAGCTTGTAAATTACCTTTTAAAACAGTGAGGCCAAAGCACAGACCATAAGCAGGTAAAATACATAGCCGTTAAGCAGGTAAAATACACAGCCGTTAGCGGTTAAGCAGGTAAAGCACAGCCCCCAGCTTGTACTCTGTTAAATAAATAGTTTGTAAAACAATGAGTCCAATACATTTTGGCCCAGTACATAAAAATACAGCTTTACATTAAGCAGATTGGATAAATAACACAGGCTGCCCCAGCCAGCTTGGACTTTGTTAAAGTCCATTAAGCAAATAGCAAACAGTGAGCCCAGTAAGCAGATAAAATACACACAGACATAACTTTCCTTTAAGCAGATTAAATGAAACACAAGCCCCAGCTTGATAGTCCAGTAAGCAGATGAAATAAATACACATGCAGCTTGTACAGATTGTCATTTTCTCGGCTTAACTTGTCACAGCCTCTTGGCTTTTTTTTGGAATATAGAAATACTCCCTTAAAGTGATGTACCTAGCTCAGCTACTTGTGTGTCACAGATTACTGAAAAGAATACTTTTCATTATCAGGTTTCCTACATTTTAGCGATTGAAAAGTGAAAGAAAACTAGTCCAGAGAAAACTGTTATCACGCTCAAACAGCAGCAGCAGCAGCTATATTTTCTTGTGAGGGCCGAGGGACAGAATAAAAGTGCAGAAATGCAAAACCTGAAATAGATATCCTGCTATTGTTTTACTGAAGTGCATAATACAAATAAGCTAAATGCCAAAATGTTTTTATATATAGAAAGAATATTTATCAAAATGGACAGACTTCACTTCAGCAGCTCCTTAACACTTGGCGCCTGCCACCCCTTACCTCTAAATCCATCTGGAAAACTGCAGCAAGCATCTTCTTCTGAAACTCCAGTCCAGCGATGAGCGAGTGACAAGCATCCATTTTTTCAAAAATAAATAAATAGATCCAGTCCTTGGCTGCGAGCGAGCGACGACATCTCCTAAAAGTAATAGATCCATTCCAGACCAGCAAAAGTAAATCCTTTCCGGCTCTGGTAACTTTGCCGCTCACAAATGCATTTAAACCAGAGCCGGAAATACATGCTATGTACGAGCGTGAGCAAGTCTGACAGGCTGGTGGAGCTGATGTCATCGCGCACGCGATGACATCAGCACACGAAGCGCGAAAATTTAAAAAATAAAAAAAAAAGTGCAAATAAATCGGAAATGAAGGGGTGCCACTCGGGAATCGTGGCACCCCTTTTTTGGACCCCAAAACTCGGTAAAAACCGAGAAATTCGGGACAGTTGAGTGGTCTGTTTACAAGTGGGGAGGAAAAATGTCAGGTTTTGTAATCCCTTTACTGAAAGCCATGTGCATTCAAACATAATGCTCAGGTTATCCCTTCAAGTGTGTGTTTTCTGAGAACTGTGACATGAAATCTTGTGTGGTTTCATCGGTTAGTACACAAGTTAAGAGGAACTTGGTGTATATTGCATATGTTCAAATCCAGTGGTGTAAGCTGTTTGTTATTTTGTTCACAATATAGAAGTTATAGGCACAAATGGTTTATTCGACAGATCTATCTAGACATAGTTGTCACAATGTATAATAGGACCTGTGTTATCATAGTTTATTATGGCTTTGTGATGAATATGTGATGTTCCTCCAGCAACTGCTACACTTTCCAGTATAATAATGTATTAATTTGTGCAATGGTTAGCACAATGCACATTAAGAAATCAGTGCTGTATTGTGGCACAAACTTCTGAGAATTGGGCTCCAGCTGCATGGCTTTTTCAGAGGACACACAGTGGAGGTAGTAACCAATGAGTGGATAATACCAACATTGTTATAAGTCAGTGTACACCTATTGTATGTAATGTCTAGCAAATTCTACAGTTCACCTACAACTTGGTGGTACTGTTGCACCTGTCTGTGTGGTATGTTATGTGCTGTGGTGCAGGTATTATGATTTGTTGCACAATGCTGAATTCTGGAGACATTTTGATTTAGAACATGATAGTATACTTTGTTTAGAGATGTACTCTGTCATACTGTAGTAACTGTTTATATATGGCGGCAGCAGCAAGTATACATGTAATATGATGCTTACATAGCCTCAACTACTTCACACTACAGTCACATTTAATAATGTGAAATGGTGCATGTAGCTGCATGTAGCAGCTGTTATTACTCACTTCTGATATCTGGCCCACATGTGTTCTGATTACTTCTCCTAGGAGCTAACTGTCATGGCTGGTCTTCCTTTCACACGTACCTCACCATGTTCATAAGCATACTCTGACATTCATACATACACACAATAGATGTTACTGGACTGCCTCCATGTGACTTGTGTTTTCCACATTTATATCTTAGTATATTTTTCATGACATGTCCCACATCTTCTGCTTTCCTATATCTTATTTGTTATATTTTAAATCTGCAGCAATGTAATGCAGAATAATCTGAATTAATTTTACTTTTCAATGAGACAGTTATGCTTCTATGGTAGATCCTTGTGGATTGCACTAATTACTGATTTGGGAAGTATTGACTATCTCAGTTCCTACCCTTCCCAACATGCATGTTGCTGACAAAACTGTTACTGTTTCCGCTGTCAATCATAGTATGGCCAACATGTCCAGGCGTTCCTTAATTTTCTTAGTTTGTCCACAGTTTTATTGATATGCTTTCAAATTAGCCCTGCATTGGCACTTTGATACATGAAAGGTGTGTGAATTTGCAAACATGTGTAAACTGTATGGTTGTTTAAATGGCACCCATGTTTTGTAAAAAAAAATTCATCTCTTTGGGTCAAGGATAAGAAGGTTCTAACTTCTTTACTGGAGATTCAGTTTTCATTTTGGAATTCCTAGCTGGATATATATCTCAGAAAGAGTTAAAATGGCATTCTGCTCTTCATAAGAAAACAAACAAAAAAACAAAAAACACTGATAGAAAACACCCATGTACTCTTGGTAAAGGGATCCATGCTGTGTGTTTAAGACTTCTTTTTTCTACCCCACTTCGATTAATATTAGTAGATGTATCTAATGTGATAACTATACATGCAAGCATTCTGTGATTACTTGCTTAATGTACTTCACTGTCTTGGTAAAGCCAGCACCAATATGTGCTCACAAGACAAAGTGAAATAAACCCAGATAGGCTACTGGTGTAGTATGGGATGCACACATGCATACGCACACACACACACACACACACACACACACACACACACACACACACACACACACACACACACACACAGACACACACGCACACACACACACACACACACACACACACACACACACACAGACACAAACTTTAAAGGTGAATACTAGGCTAACTGACCTGAAGGGCTATTTTAAGCTCAGCCAATAACCAAGGTCTTAGTCAAACCTTGTACCTAGTGTCTTTGAGGTGAAGAACTTAACCATTATACCAAAACCTCAACTGCTTCACACTACAGTCACATTCAATAGTGTGAAATGGTGCATGTAGCTGCATGTAGCAGCTGTTATTACTCACTTCTGATATCTGGCCTATGTGTTCTGAATACTTCTCCTAGGAGCTAACTATCATGGCTGGTCTTCCTTTCACACATACCTAACCATGTCCGTAGGTATACTCTGGCATTCATACATACACATAATAGATGTCACTGGACTGCCTCCATGTGACTTTTGTCTTCCAGATTTATATCTTAGTATATTTTTCATGACATGTCCCACATCTCCTGCTTTCCTACATCTTATCTGTTATATTTTTAAATCTGCAGCAATGTACTACAGAATAATCTGAATTAATTTTACTTTTCAATGAGACAGTTCTGCTTCTATGGTAGATCCTTGTGGATTGCACTAATTACTGATTTGGGATGTATTGACTATCTCAGTTCCTACCCTTCCCAACACGCATGTTGCTGACAAAACTGTTACTGTTTCCACTGTCAATCATAGTATGGTCAGCATGTCCAGGCGTTCCTTAGTTTTCTTAGTTGGTCCACAGTTTTATTGATATGCTTTCACAGTGACCCTGCATTGGCACTTTGATACATGTAAGGTGTATGAATTTGCAAATTTGTGTAAACTGTATGGTTGTTTAAATTATACCCATGCCATGTAAAAAAAATCATCTCTTTGGGTCAAGGATAAGTAGGTTCTACCTTCTTTACTGGAGATTCAGTTTTCATTTTGGAATTCCTAGCTGGATATATATCTGAGAAAAGAGTTAAACTGGCATTGTGCTCTTCATAAAACAAAAAAAACAAAACAAAAAAAAAACACTGATAGAAAACACCCTTGTACTCTTGGTAAAGGGATCCATGCTGTGTGTTTAACACTTCTTTTTTCTACCCCACTTTGATTGATATTAGTAGATGTATCTAATGTAACTATACATGCATGCATTCTGTGATTACTTGCTTAATGTACTTCACTGTCTTGGTAAAGCCAGCACTAATATGTGTTCACAAGACAAAGTGAAATAAACCCAGATAGGCTACTGGTGTATTATGCCCACACACACACACACACACACACATACACACACACACACACACACACACACACACACACACACACACACACACACACACACACACACACACACACGGACACACACAGGTTTATAGGTGAATACTAGGCTAACTGACCTGAAGGGCTTATTTAAGCTCAGCCAATAACCAAGGTCCTAGTCAAACCTTGTACTTATTATCTTTGAGGTGAAGAACTTAACCATTATACCAAAAACATACACGACAAATACACTTATAGGCAGTCAGAAGATTGTCATATCACTCATGGTTTGTCTTTGTGATGTGAGTAGACACCACCGTGTCTGATAAAATCTCACAGTTATACAGTGTAGGTATACAATTCCTAGAAAAGCAGCATAGCACAGGAGAACGAAAGTGCTCTGATGCAGCAATGCTAACTGCTATTCCACTTTGGTCAAGACCCATATGATAATTAACTTTCAGGTATTCATTTTTTGAGACAGAATCATTTGCCCTTTGTGTTTTGCAGCTTCTTTCAGATATTATCATGTATAAGTTTTTGGTTCTAATTTCTGGCTATGTTCTTATATAGTGGTATTGCAAATCAGTGCAAATTGGGAACAGAGAGCTGCCATCCATCTCATCCATACATTCATATTTGCTTTTGTAAACTGAATTTTGCTTGTAATTCAATGACTGGTGTAAACAGCATCACTGTAAGCTTTCTGTGTGCCTCCTTAGAATTATTACAGCGTATTTATTTTTATTTTCCTTCATCCAGTCTTTTGATGGTTGATAATCACTTTGAGGTCACTGTTTCATTTTCATTCTTTTTTCTTTATAGGTTTACTTTCTGTATCAGGAGTGGTTACAGCCTTTCATCATTTTTCTTTGGCAATACTTCAGAGATAATAACGTCTATTTCTCTCAATAAAGTACAGAAGGAGAATTACTGTCAACTATAATCACAACTTAGCTGAAGATTATGCACATAATACAAATGCATAAACAAAAGCGCACCCCCCCCCCCCACACACACACACACCATGCAGACACACTTGGAAAGTGTTAAAGTGATTGTGATCCTAATGTGTCTCAAGTACATGCTGTGTTATTTGTGACCAGAAAATGCAGTAATTTGTATGCAGACAATCTCAAGTTCTAAAGCATCCAATCACTTCAGTGTTCATTTTGCCATACATCATGTAATTTTATATATTGTCTATGAAATGCATCTGGAGACAGCGACTACACCAAATTTACCACATGACAATTTTATTACTTGCTAAGACAGACAACATAATATTTTATACTCAGTTCTGAATTATGTAATTGGATAACATAACTATTTACTAGCAATGCAGACATAAAGAGGAACTGAAATGTCAGAATTCCAAACCACTCGGCCATCAATGAAGCATTACCGACTGATCACGCCATTGACACCTCATAACCCCAATGATCAGAGTACTGCACTGCTCACTCCTACTGCTAAAAATACCTGCCAATTGCAAGGGGAGAAAGAGAGGGAGTCACCTGAAATTGCCTACTTGGCTTCTCACTAGCAGCCCTTTCCCTCTTTTTTCAACTTCTAAATTCCCAAACAAAATAAAATACCCCCAAAATAAAATACCCCTATAATTTCCTCAACTACATTCTACAAAAATAATGATACATGAATGTTAAATAGATCAAGGACAACATAACTCAAATTAATTCCACTATCTCTATACCACATCTATCAATAAGATCACAATGCTCGATTACCAGCGAAGCTAGCAAAGTTGCTACACTAGATGCCCAATGGTTAATGAATCGCCCCACTGCTTCAATAGCTGTAGCCTTAACTATTCTTGTCCAAACATGCCTCAGTATAATAAAGGACCAGACCATCAAACTCCCCAGGATCTTCTGCGGAAGCCTTGCAAATCTCTAACTGACTAAGACAGAAACTTCTGTTTTGGCACTTTGCCTAAATCATTCCCACTTACCTGAATAATAACCATCTTGACTGGCTAGCTGATAAGAGAAGTTTCTTCACTGTTAGGTATCGAATAGTGCAACATCATACCTCTCCTTCCTGTCCAAATGACATCACCTCTAACTGGATGAAGGACAAAACAGTTTCTTTTTTGCCTAACAACCAATCTTTTAGCAGCCCAGTATACCTAGTAATGACTTGCAGTTATGATAGTTTTGTAACCTACAAAAGAAATATACAAAAAAAAAAAAAATACCACCTGCACAACTAACAATATAACAAAAATCCACAGTTAAGTTGTCTAACAAAAGTCCACATACATACCATAACTAAATGACTAACTAATAAAACTACTCAAACCTTATGATGTCCATTTACCCAAATCTCTTAATACCTTTAACTGACTTACCCTCTGCAGCTAAATATGAGACCCTACCAATTCAAAATGAGAAAGAGAAATATCTATCCTCTACCAGTCCTTGCCTCCTTCAAGCCTTTTTTAACACTGCCTCAGACTGTCCAGGCTGCATGGCTCTACCATCCAGAAACTGAAAAGCTAAACTGCATAAGTTGAATAAAGTCAATTTCTTCCATGGCAAAGCTCATCTCAATGACACAACAAATTATTTCTTTACCCTTCTAAAACCATCTGCTCTTTGCTCAAGACCTGATCTTTCTTGTATATGGCCAAACATAGCATCTACCCTATACCGACCCTTGACACTTCCAAGCCTTTTTAAACACTACTTCAGATTTCCTAGGCTGCATGGGTCTACCATCTAGAAACTGAAAAGCTAAACTGCTTCTGTTGAATAAAGCCAGTTTCCCCCATGATAAATCTCACCCCTCTGGAACAACAGGCTATTCCTTCTCCTTTCATAAACCACCTGCTTTCTTCTCAACACTTGATCCTTTTTGGATTTGGCCAACCAAAGCAAAACTACCCCAATGAATAATATATATCTGTCTGTGTATGACTTTGCTACAATTCACAAATCTTAAATTCTCCTTGAAAAAGAAAAACTACCAAGGTAGCCCAAAAGACAAAATCCTCAAAGAAAGATATCAACATGTAGATACCACTCAGAATGTCCCTCAACAACTGCCTTCAAACAGGGAACCTTCGATCAGTTGACAAGCATCTCATTGTCTTGCAACCTTCCACCACTGTCACTATAAGCCAATACTTTACAACAACCTTCCACAATGCAAACTTCACAGTAGCACTCCAAGTCACTAGGTGGACCTAAATGTAAGGTACTGAAGTAACTAATTTTCACCTGAGCATCATATTCAGTGCAACTAGCCTTTCAGACCAACCTTTCTCCCATAAGAGTAAACTCCTCAGTAAACTCTAAAGTACTATGAAGTTGAATTGTAAGCTTTCTTTATTGACAGACACACTTGGTATAATGGCTGATGTCTTTCCCTGTCATGTATATGGTACAAGGTTTGATCCATCTCTCCTGCCAATGCCTCTATGGACTTTACATGTTGTCTTTGTGGGGCTCTTCCCACCTCATAAAAACAAGATGAATATTTCCATCTCAAACTCAACCAAGAATGGAGTTGTGGGCAGCAGCATAGACTCTAGATGGTGCCTATTTGGAGATGAATAGTGTAAACAACTGGTAGCCACAATCATGTGCAAGCAGTAGTCAGAGAATGGCTCTAAGATCAATAGATACTAGGTTGAAGACCCGGCCATTGACTGCAAAGAAGGTGTAAGAGTTCAAGGAATTATTCAGGATTGTAGCACCTCAGGAAGAAGAGGAAGTAGGTGTACTTGAAGAAGAATGGCAGCTCCTCAAAACAGCATGTAGCCAAGTATGGAAATAAGATGCATAAGAAAATCTAGCAGTGGAATGAAGAAGTCCAGAAAGAGAAAAAGAAAGAAAGAAAGAAAGAAAGAAAGAAAGAAAGAAAGAAAGAAAGAAAGAAAGAAAGAAAGAAAGAAAGAAAGAAAGAAAAATGAGTGCAGAAAAAAGTAGGAAATAGAAGGAATTCTGGTTGGCTAACAAAGATTCTAAGAGAGACAGAAGTTGAAATAGCAAAGACCAAAGCATCAGAGGCATTCTACCAGCCTCTGGAAAGTGACTCAGCAGATGGCACAGTTGCAAGGCAAAATCAGAAAAATAAATAAGATAGACATTCTGCATAAGAGACACCACCAGCAACCTGCTCACTAGTCCATAGGACATCAAAGGCAGATGGAAGGAGTACTCCCAGCAGTTTCTGAATAATGAAAATCCCAGAGATCCACTGCACTAGGCACAGCCTATGATGAAAGAAGAAGAGAAAGCCATCCTAGAAGATATAAGAAAAAGAAGTCAGAGAAAGCAGCAGGTCCAGATGAGGTCAAAGCAAATATGATAAAGATGTTGGGTGAGATGGGGAGAAGTGGCTGCTGAGAGCACTCATAGCAGTACGGGGAGAAAGAGGCACCCAGATCCCAATGGTCAAGAACAAAAAGACATTCTGTGAGCAGTATAGAGGTATCAAACTCATATCATACTGCATGAAAGTTCTGGAAAGAGTAATTAATAAACAAATACAGAGATTAGTAGAAAGTAAGATGGGAGATGAGCAGTTGGTATTCAGCTCAAGATGCAGCACAAGCAAGCCAATGTTTGCAGTGAGATAGTTGAGAAGAAGCCAGAGATGAGGAAAGAGTTCAATTGAGCATTCCCAGACTTGGAGAAAGCATAAGACAAGGTGCCAAGAAAGCTGTTTGGGCAGTTCTGTGGTGGTTTGAAGTCACAGAAACATTGGTAGAATTAGTGCAGGCTATGTGCAAAGACCCAATGATTCAAGTATGGACAGTGTTTGGTCTTACAGAGGGGTTTCCAGTGGAAATGGATGTGCATCAGGGATCAGTTTTGAGCCCACTGCCATTCATACTGGTGATGGACTACATTAGCATACAGGTCAGAGGGAATGCATTAACAAAGTTGCTGTATGCAGACATTGTGGCATTACAGTCAGACTCTGAGCAAGAACATCAACAAGGAATAGGGTTATGGAATACAAAACTGAAGGTACATGGGATGAAACTTAGTACATAAATGCAGTTGTAATGGCAGCAAATAGAGGAAATCAGAAGAAGCTTTGAAATTAAATAGAAGAGAAAATAGTGGAACAGGTTAACAGCTTCAAGCATCTGGAAAGGGTGGATAAGAAGAAGGGAAGTCTGAACGAGGAAGTTAAATCCAGAATTGGAGGGGCTGCAGTCAATTGCTGTAGAGTATCAAGCATAGTTTATGACAGAAGAATGCAAAAGAAGTTGAAAAGTAAGGTATACAAAACATTGGTTCAATCAGTACTACTTTATGATATAGAAACCTGGGCAGTAAAGGCAGAGCGGTTAAGGAAGCTTGAGGTGATGGAGATGAAGTGCCCTGGGATGGGTGCTAAGATACGCATTCTAGAGCAGATGAAGAAATGAGGAAATCAGAGAAGAAGCCCAAATTAGCTCCATTTTCAGAAAAGGTCAAGGAGAACAGATTAAGGTGTTTCTGGCACATGTGCAAAATAGCAAAAGACAATATGGAGAAAACAGTTTGGGACAGACAGGAAAAAGGCAAGAAGAAATGAAGGCATCAGGCAAAGAGATGAATGGACTATGTGATAGAAGACCTGTGGCAGGCATGACTATCAAATAAGGTAGGAGAGTGGCATTGAATCAAGAGAGATGAAAACATTTTACGCAACACCCCAAACTCATGTATGGGAATGGGGGGGTGAAAATGGTGATGATTATTTGTAGACTTGGCTCATGACTGCTGGATTAACCATCACACCAAACCCACTGGGCACCTCTCCAAAATCCTTTTCTTGTGGTGCATTTTGATGCATCTAATCCTGCTCAGTCATATCAGCATGCAGCAATTTCAGCAATCTCACTCTGTCTGTCTCATACAAATCTTTTAACAACCATAACTAATAGTCATTGGCTATCAGGTCATCCAACTTACTCCCCATGTGCAACAGCAATATGATAAGTACCTGTTGTGGTCAATAGGTACATCTTTGGGTGCTGCTTCTCCCATCTCTGGCTGGTTGCTAATACATCTCCTATGATCTTTACACCTCTTTATTCCTGCATTCTTGACAATGACTGAATGCTTCTTTCTCCATATCTGTTGTGCTGTAGACAATGTGCCCTTGATCTTCTGATGTTGTTAGGAAGCTTCCTGAAATACTACTTCCACTTCAGAACAGCTCCCATTTTTCCTATAACTGGGACATCACTAATGTTCTGTAAGACAAAAGAAAGGCATTAAGACTCATTCCCTTCTAGAACCACACCTCCTCTCCAATCATCTCCTGAACCAATCTTTCTGCCTGAGAACACTCCCACTCTACCCCCCCCCCACACACACACACACAAAACAGACCTGCCTCATGCATCTCTTGCATGTATATGTACTATCTACTTGCCCTGCAGTCCATGGTTGAGCCCTCCATCCACTACTCCCCATATCCAACTGGCCTTCTACTTTTTTTTTTTTTTTGCTGTATACCTGGCTGTACTCTTACAAAGTTTCCACCTTTATTTTCTCTTTCCATTCACTTTTCTTTTCTTTTTATAGATGTTCAGGAATGCCTTTCTCCTTTTTTTAGCACCAGTATTGTTATATCTATATGGCCCTGCAACTATATTATCCATCTCCCAACATGCCAACACCTCTATATCACATCTATTGATAGTGGGAGCTCCACCTATCCTACCACAAAACAACGGCAATTTAACACTTAACCTGCATTATATATATATATATATATATATATATATATATATATATATATATATATCTGGAAGCATTGTGCTTTTGGTGCCAGCTCCCACACAATTCATCCTAAATGCATTATCCCCAAGGAGGTGTCCACACCCCTGTCTCACAACTATCTTTGCAGTCAATGACTTGGTTTCTGCCTCCATACCTCTCTACTGCCTCTAGGACATCATTGATTTTTGCTAAAAATATTTTTGTTTCCTGATCCCACTTAGCACTGTTCATTTTGATTTAAAAGGACATGGATTAGATTAAATAAATAATGACAGCAATTAGGTGCAGACTTACCACATTATTAATGCTTATGATTTTGCATTTATATTCTGTCAGTCTTTCAAGTTAATGATACTAGGGTTTTAACTCATTACATTCGACTGATGCCTCCAGGTGCATCTGCAGCTAACTCCTACTGACGCCTCTAGGCATCAAATATTGCTTGATCATGTTTGCATCAATCATTCCAAAACTATGTTACGTACAGTTAAGTTTTAAAAGATTTTGGGCCGGATTCACGAAGGCTTGCACGGAGTCTAAGAGTAGTGTAAGACTCTATGCAGTCAACATGTCTGCTGAGCGATCCAGGAACAGCCGGCAGGGGCGTGCAAGAGTGCTCCTAAAACGACTCTTGCACGGACAGGGTTAGTTTATGTAAATTACCTCATTTGCTGCTAAAAGCTATGCAAATGAGGTAAATTTGTGATCCAGGAAACACTAACCTGTCCGAGTAAGAGTAGTGTTATTTGCAGAAATGTACTCGGCAACTGAGTACCGTTCTGCAAATAGCAAAACGAAGCCATGACAGCTCGAAATAAAGGATGCATCCAGTTGATGAAGCATGCCAATGGCCAAATATATGGCCATTGGCATTTTTATGTGTTGCAAAATTATAAAAAGTATTTTTTTTTTCCTCGATCTCCGATGTTTAAGCATAGTGCAGAGCCGCGCAAACGTGCGGCGCACTAAAAAATCAGAAAATCAAGAATTTAAAAGCCAAAAATATGATTTAATTCGAAATATTCATCTGCCATGCAAGTGAATGGCAGGCTGAAGACAACATGGCTAATGAGTAGTGGGTGCTAAAGGGGGAAGCTCAGTGTGAGAGATGTAACCAAGCATTATTAGGCAATCCTATGCAAATAAGGATAAGGATAGTGAATCCCAATATTTCCTGCTATGTGAACCATGTCCCTAGAGTGTAAGAGTAGGATAAGGGGAGGAACAGAGTAGAAGATGGGTGACATTATGAGGGGGTATGTATCAAAAATACTGTAAGCTTATTGGAGCAGAGTGGCATGTGTTTGCTGTGAGTTACTCAGGACTAGGAGAAGTGTGTCTAGAGATGTCTAAACTGAAACCCAGAAACCGAAGTTGTACACCGTGGCTATCACAAAAGTTTCTTACAAAGCTGCTTACACTGTGTGCGCATATATCCACCTGTGTAAGCCTGTGTAAGGCTGTCTAAGCCTGTGTTAGCGGATGTGCACCCGCCTAAGCCTGTGTAAGCCTGTGTAAGACTGTGTGCGTGCAGTTGCACTTGTTTGTGCGGTGCTGCCCCCTGTGGAAACAGAAAGGGAAAAGGAAGGAAAAGAAGTAGTAGGAAGTTAACCAAGGAGAACTAGCAGAGCTGCAAGGTGAAATCAATCAGAATCAGAGAATTACACAGGCAGTACAGTAGCCCAACCCAGCACTTAAAACTCTGCAAACAACATTCCCCCATGTTTTTTCTCAGAAACACTGCAACACTGCAGTCAACAAAGATAAGTGAAAACTTAAAAAGCTTAAACTGAGACATAAAAATGTTAGGGGCTGCCATTGTTGCTGTAAGGCAACATGTGCAAGATGCTAAGGGTGGTGCCATCATGAATGCTGTTGAGCAACCCAAGTGAGGAGACGGAGAACAGTGTACAGACCCAGGGTAACCTACCAGGGGCTACATGAGCTTGAGATAGTGGAGCGCTATAGAGTGAACAGAGAGCTCCTGCAGCAAATTGCTGAGTTGTGCAGGACACGCATCACACACAGAACCAACAGAGGGGAACCCATCCCAGTGAAAAGCAAGGTATGTGTTGGCCTAAGAATACTAGCAACAGGTCCCTTCCAGAGACCAACTGGTGATATAATGGGGATTTCACAGGCATCAGCATACAGGGTACTGCACCAGTTCCTGAATGCCATGTCAGTGCATGTCAGTGATCATGTATATTTCCCCAATTCCCATGAGGTATTGGCCAGCAATATGAGTCTCTTCCAGAAAATAGCGGAATACCCTGAGGTAGTGGGTGCAATTGACTGCACGCACATACACATCAAAGCACCAGCCGTTGAGCGGGGTAGGGCTTACATCAACCACAAGGGCTTCCACTCCATCAACTGCCAGGTCGTGTGTGATGCCCAGGGCATAATACTGAATGTGTGTGCTGGCTGCCCTGGAAGCTACCATGATTCCCATATTTAGCATCTGACGCAGCTGTACCAGACATTTGCCAATGGGGACATCCCTGATGGTCACCTAGTGGGGGATTCTGGATATACACTGGAGCCGTGGCTGATGACACCCATCAGAAATGCACACACACCTGAACAAGAACTCCATAATGAGGCACACGCACAAACACAAAATGTAATCGAGCATGTGTTTGGGATGCTCAAGTCATGGTTCCGGTGCTTGGACACATCTGGTGGAGCCTTGCAGTACTCACCAACTACATATACCCAAATTGTCATGGTGATCCTGCGAAAACAGCTGCAGCAGGAACAGCATAGGGCAGGGCCAAACAGCCCCACACCATTGCCAAGACCTGTACAGGCACAGCGTGACTCGCAGGAGGAACAACCTGAGCCTGCCCCAGTAGGCAGAAGGAGGCGTGCCCAATATGCCTTGGCCTTGGCAAAGAGGCAATGCATAGCACATACACTGGCTCAGTAGGAACCCTGGAAATGATACCTCTCTCTGACTCGCACATAAAATAAAAGGGATGTCTAACTTGACACTACCTGTTTCCAAACATGTATAGGGAGTGTAGTATGTGCATCTGACATAGGCAGCCCGGCAGCACCACCTGAGGCATGATTGCCATGTTTTAAGCAATATAAAGCAGTGTTAAGCAGCTTTTACCAATATCTAGTATATGTAAACAAAATTGCTCATGCTATGTTGGCCAAGGTCAAGCAAAGTTGCGCAAAGTCAGTTAAACATGCTCATAACTGCTTTACTGTTCCTTAAACAGTCTGCTCTGGCAAGCATGAAAATAAAAAGCAGTGAGAGGGCTTGAACCCAAGATACTGTGCACTATAGTCACAGAACTGAACCACTAAGCCATGATAGCATTACAGTGGCACAGACACTGCAGGACTATTGTACACTAATGCAAACACAAAGCAATGCTGTATCATGCCCCTAATGAGGCAAATGGGTAACCTCCCCCACGCAGCTATGCAGACAGAGAACATCAAGCCAGGCATTGTGATGTGGGTTGTGTAGGCTATGAAGTCACAAGCTAATATATGTGACAATGGATGCTAAGATCTGTAGTACAGTAGTATGCCTCAAGCCAGTACGATAGGCAACAGTACAGACTGTAATGGTGTCCTGTACATAGCAGTGCAGGCACAGCAAATGTGTATAAGTGTCAGGCGAAACCCACATCCTATGTACACCCACAGTAACAATCCGGTGCACCCACGGGTAGAAATGTACAAAGAATAGCTGTCCCCCCTGTATGTAGAAATGTTGATAAGTCTATGCAAAGTGTTTCATGGAAGCCCTGCAGGCAGAGCATGATTCCTGTTGTTCTATGACACAAAGGTGAGCTCTTCTGTAAAAATACACCTTGATTTACCATACACATATAGTATAAATGTGTATACTGTGCGTGCTCACACTCTCCAACAATTGTAGTGGATTTCATTCAGCATCACACTGAAAGGTCATACTGGGCATGCTCACACACTTAAAGAAACAAAGCAAATGTCAGGCAGGAAGATACTGAAAGGTCATACTGGGCATGCTCACACAGGCTAAATATGGATGTGATAATAAAGGATCTATGGACAATTGTGTATAGTCATCTTTACTTCCAGAAACACATTCACAAAGTGGTCTGAAAATCCTGCTATGTGTTCACACAAACTGCCAAGGTCTGTCATGTAGGTCAAAGGAGGTTGCCACTACTCAGCAGTCATCAGACCTGTCAGAGAGTACCACAACACACTTGCGATGAATCTGACTAGGCACGATCAGCAGCTAGAAAGACCAATGAAGTACCTTAACAAGAAGATTACTGGCCTCAAATAGTTGCCCCATGCAACAAGAATAAATGTAACCCAAGCTGTACTCTGTTGCATACTGTCTATGCAGGAGATGTCTGCCCAACAGGCAGGGCCAAGTCATGGTTACACTTAGATCTGTTCTGAGTTACAGCTCAATGTCACTAAATTTACAGAGCCAACTGATATTGGCAACATCCTTGCAGATAGGATCAGTGTTAACTTTACCCCCTCTCACCCATGAAAGAGCACATGTCTATAATGGAAGACTGCAAAGTTGCTGTCATCACAGCTGCACAGGTAAAAAACACTCTCCAAAGCCAGTATCACAGCAGCCATGGGACTAGATAACTTCCCAGGCTGTGTAGTATCTACTTCCCTGAAGTAAACATTAACATGGAAGGTCTGTGGCTACTGAAGGTTCCAGAGGACTGCAAACTATGAGCCATCATTGTAAACACTAAAGATGTGGAAATCCTACAAAAGGGCCTCACTGAGACAGATGGCTGTTGTCCAAGCCATGGGCTGTAGCTCAGTGCCAAAAGGTGCATTATCATCACCTTTGTTAAAATCTCTGTAGCCAAGAACTACAATATAGGTGGTAGTATACCTCACACTGTAAGTGTGACAAGAAACCCTGGGTCACAGGTGGACAGTGGATAAAACTGTGATAAGCACATTCCCACAGTAGTCAGGAAACCCTCTTATGTGGCACACCTCATCACAAAATGTGTCCCATGCAGAATAAAAGAGGACAGTGTTCCCCTCTACTCACAACTCACTAGAACTATAAAAGAGTACAATGCCACTGTTGATATGTACCTCACAAGACAACTACAACAACTGGAAAGCCAGCAGCAATACCTCACAAAGAGCATTAGTGGCCTGAAATACATGCCATACACAGACCATCTCAAAATGCTCCATCCGTACTCCCTTGCATATCGCCTACTGAGAGGTGTTCACTGCCTAACATATAAAGCTATGTCAAACATAGAGCTGCTGGATATGATCCAGGTAAAACACTCACAATCACTCTGACCTTTGGACCCAAAACCATGAGTGAAATACAAAAGGAAGGGGTGTAGCCATTTACCTTATGGATATCCACACCTTCAGGTTACTGGCACAACATGAGGCCTTGGAGACCATGCAAGTGCAACTAACATTGGGCAAAGCTGCCCATCAGATTGTAGCCTGCTACAGATCATGGACACATACTTTGTCTCAGGAACCTCACTCAGTATTCCGGAGAACAATGGCAAATATAAAGGTTCTATCAAACACCATTATATGAGGAGATTACAACTACCCAAACATTGAGTGTGTGAATTACTCGTATACAACGTCCTTTGCCCAATGTGCCCTACAGTTAAGAAACTCTAACACCCTGGAACAGCTGGTCAGCATGCCCGCTACAGGTGACAACATACTGGACATGATCATCACCAACATGGGGTACCAGTGTTCCACAACAGAGATAAACCCCTCGCTGGGAATATCAGATCATGAAGTAATCACACTGGACATCCACATCCCGCAGCCACACCCAGTCAATGAAACCACTGTGAAGACATGTGCAAAAGCAAACTGCACACTTCCCAAGACCAAAGTGGAAAGTTCCGAACACCTCTTGCTATAGGGTAATCGTATGCAATCTGCAGAAACATTTACAAGTGCATCCTATGAGCATCTACAGGGATGCATGGAATGAAACATCACAAATAAAACCAAGATGCACTCCTCCAATAATAGTACAACAAGCAGGTGTTTGTTGTCCATAAATAAGCTAGACAAGAGAAGGAGGAAACGGACACGATAGATCCAACTTCCCTAAAGGAAAGGCATCACTGATTATTATCAGGAAGAAACAATGACCACTCATAAAATAATCCAAGGACGGTTTCTAAAGACAAATAGCCAAGGAATGTAAGAATAACAACCACAAAGCCTTTGGTCGCTATACCAGACATGTAGGTGTCAACTTCCAAATATGCTGTCAGCTACTGAAAAAAGGAATGAAATACACCAAACCAACTTTCATTGCCTATATCCAGGGGGACAAGTTCAGTGTAAATTCCCCCCATCACCCCCAAAAGGGCCTGTGTCCATCACAGAAGGATGCAGAGACCCAGACATCATGGACATGCAGGTAAAGACAGCCCTCACCAAAGCTAAGAACATAGCATAGACTGTATGTTGTCCCAGGCTGCGTCTTACACTAGGCCCATAAGGAACTACACACTTACCTACATTCACTGTCCAGACTCAACCGTACCACAAGCTATGTACCCAAAGAATGGCATACACTAACAGTCATCCAGCTCCACAAAGGGTGTGCCAAAACAGTACCTGGAAACCATTGCCCAATATGTATACTCAGTTGGGTCTACAGAGCTATTGAGCCAATTGTCATGGAACCCAGACACTGAGACATTGGAGATCTCCAGATACTGGACTCTACACAACTTCACCTTGTTAAATGCACAGCCTGGCTCCCAAACCTAGTTGAGTTATTTAAAACAGTTACCATGAACATAGATGGAGGTGAAAGTAATTCACGCAGCCCACCTGGACCTCACTAAGGGCTTACTACACCATTCCCCACTCTGTCATCATGGACAAGTGTACCAGCTTGAACATTAACAGCTATGTCAAAGGATGGGTGGCCAAGTGGCTCGCAGATCAAACACACATGTTCATAGTTGCGGGTGCCATGTCCAACTCTAAGCCAGTCACAAATGGCATCACACAGGTCTTGGCCCTGGGACCCCACCTGTTCAGTAGATACTGCTCAGAGGTACAGGGAAGCATGGCAGGTGTATGACTGAACAGGTTTGCAGATGAATGGTAACTGTGTCCATAATCGACTGTACAACTGACACAGACATCCTCCAGAAGTGTCTTACAGAAACAGATATCTGGTGTCAAAACAATGCCCTCAAGCTGGATGGCAAAGTATGCATAGTCATCCACTTTGGGTAAAACAAAGTACACACAAATGACCACATAGGTGGTAATCCAACATGTACGGAGAAAGTCATTATGGCCCTGGGGACACAGGTAGATAGCAAAGTCACCTTTGATGATCACATGCCCAAAGTGTTTAGACATTCCTTCAATGTAGCCCATCTAATGTCACCTAATGTAACCCACTTCATATAGTCTGATGATGTCACCATCCTACAAATATACCTGTGGAAAGGATAATTCCTAGTAATGTGTATAGCGCATCGTGTTAATGCGTACTCCTGTAGTATCATGAAGTAGTTAGGTAGGGGTTTGAATTCTGCACTGGACAACTGTGTGTGGTCTTCTTGGTAAGGAGCAACCTTTTAGGAGAGTAGTAAGAGACCTCAAGAGCAGTAAACTAACCTTTGTCAAGTCTGATGATGTCACCATCCTACAAATATACCTATGGAAAAAAGAACTCCCGGCAATGTGTATAGCGCATCGTGTTAATGTGTACTCCTCTGGTATCACGAAGTAGTTAGGTAGGGATTTGAATCCTGCACTGGACAACTGTGTGTATGTGTTTGTGTGTGGCCCCTTTGTAAAGGAGCAACCTTTTAGGAGAGTAGTGAAACACCTCAAAAGTGGTAAACTAACCTTTGTCAAGTCTGATGATGTCACCATCCTACAAATATACTTGTGGAAAAGAGAACTCCCAATAATATGTCTAGTGTGTCGTGTTAATGCGTACATCTCTAGTATCATGAAGTAGTTAGATAGGGGTTTGAGTCCTTCACTGGACAACTGTGTGTGTGTTTGTGTGTCGTCTCCTTTGGAAAGCGCAACCTTTTGGGAGAGTAGTGAAACACCTCAAAAGTGGTAAACTAACCTTTGTCAGGTCTGATGATGTCAACATCCTACAAATATACCTGTGGAAAAGAGAACTCCTAGTAATATGTATAGTGCGTCATGTTGATGCGTACTCCACTAGTATCATGAAGTAGTTAGGTAGTGGTTTGAATCCTGCACTGGACAACTGTGTGTTTGTGTGTGGTCTCCTCGGGAAGAAGCAACCTTTTAGGAGAGTAATGAAACACCTCAAAAGTGGTAAACTAACCTTTGTCAAGTCTGATGATGTCACCATCCTACAAATATACCTGTGGAAAAAAGAACGCCCAGTAATATGTATAGCGCATCGTGTTAATGCGTACTCCTCTAGTATCGTTAAATAGGGGTTTGAATCCTGCATTTGGTGAGTGTGTGTGCTGTATGTGTGTGATACTCTTGGTCAATGTGTTGTGGGTTTTGCTTTTACTACTGTATGACATATCCGTATGCATTGCAAATGTGAGCTAGCTGTATGGCAAATACATATACGTACATGTTACCGCAATGATTGCATGTGTGGGAACCCTGCTTTCTCCAAGAACACAGCTGTCATCCTTGCCAGACTGTGCTGCTGCTTCCCAGACCTTAGGTCACATCCGTATGCTTGTGACAAGCTCAGCCACTGCAGTGATCCCTGGCCTAGGTCATCTGTGTCACACAAAGTCATTATGGTACCTATTGGAATGTGTGGGTGAGGGTCTATGGCCGAGGTATATGTCAGACCTGTTCAAACGCAGAAAAGTCTGTCAATGATGACTATTTATAACAGGTGTTGAACAACCTTTGTGGATATGCATGCAGACCCCTTATTGCTTATGTGATCCACCGAGGGATCTCAAAATACCTTTGGAAATGTGATTAACAAAGGACAGATGACATAACACTTGGTTGCATGTACACATCGGTACCTGTTCATCATGTTGTTGGCTACATGTGGTACTGTGGGGATAATATGTTCCATAAAGGTGGATGACTATGCTTAGTTTGGCTTATAGCTTTCCAGCATGGGTTTGACAACAGGCATCTGTCTGAATGATACCCTTGTGGAGGATGTGTGTGTCATCTGGAGAATGCATTATAGGCCACAGTATGCATTACCAGATGTGGACGGACATATCCGTACTGTGACTGCTTGTAGCTAAGAGAGCTCTATGCCAAACAGGAGTGGTGTCAGTAATGGGTGCAGGTGAATACCAGTGGTTACTGGCATAGTATAGTACCTGAAGGATCCAAATGTTGCTGTGTGTCCTACACCTGTGTGTCGGTTGTCAAGACATCATCTAACGATTGGTTATGGTCAGGCTGTGGAATTGATGTATACTACCAGAATGCAAAACAATGACAGATAGTAACAGTATCACCCACAGCATAGTGTCAAACCATGTCATACACACATGTGTAGTCAGGATACGGAATGTTTGTAGTACAATGCATACTGGCCACCAATAGAATCTATGGAGTGTTATTGTGTAATACAGAGCATGTAACCCTAGCCATGTGCCCACTATGCACATACATGCAGACAGTGCGCCTTCACCATGTTCACAACTGTACAACTGCAAATCTGTGCTACACACATCCCACACATACTGTCCACTCTCTAACACATGCTGCCAATACTGCACACATCATCGAAGTGGCACATGGCCAGACAATACACAATTTGAACCAACACTGGTGTAAACAAAACTACAATGACAATCATAGCTTTAATGCATCATGCCTGCTCAGCTACACCTTCAAGCATATCATTACACTCTACTGCTGACAACATGCTAACATTGCTATACTGCTATATAGACACCCTGTGCATCAGCACCATGGTAGCCTGTTCCTGTATCAATGTTACAGATGACAGGAGGCGGCACAGGTTTCATCATATGCACTGGGTGTGTTGTTGGCTTGCCAGAGGCCTACAGTGAGACATCTACTTGACATGTGTGTGTGTGTGTGTGTGTGTGTGTGTGTGTGTGTGTGTGTGTGTGAGGGGCAAGAATACTGGAATGGGCCAATGTTTTTTGCAATGTGTGTGGGTATGTGTTAGCCCTAGGTGTCTGGAGTATGTGTGTGTGTCTGCATGCACCCAGTTCCACCATGTGGCTGCCATATATGGGTATTTGTGGGACAGCCACAGACTGTACCTGTGAGGCTTTACAGATCACCATCTCTGGTCATGGATACGGTACCTGTGTCTGGCAGGGGTGCTACTGACACTATCTGGCAGGGGTGCTACTGACACTATCAAGTACTAAGCCAGACTGGGTTCTATCCCCAGATGTGGATGAATGAACACTGGACACAGGTCCCTGCTGGGACTGTCCAGACTCACATGCACGTGGTCTTCTAGGATGTTCTATGGACAGCCCACCCCCAGCATTGCTGGGGCTGGTACTGGCACTACGGGAGCGGCTGTGGCTTGAGGGACAGTCCGCGGTGACTGCCAGCTGCTGATGTTGCTGGCATATGTCCACGTTGATGTCTCAACCATCCCACACTGTCCTGACACATGGGCATGACATTGCAGAGGATATCTAATGTCTCTCCCCAAACGTCTATCAGTGACCTCGGTGTAATGACGGATGGCACCTGCTAGGTCATGGATACTGTCAATGACGGCGGTGTTATGTGCCCTCTGTGCCCTTAGTCCCTGTCTGGTGTACCGTTCCATATGTGCCTGTGCCTCCATGACAGCCTGGAAAATGCGTGACATTGTCAGACCTGTGGCACATCTGCCAGTGGCATGATGAGTAGCAGTGCTCCTACGAGAACCCCTGGACATCTGCCTATGTGGTACCCTTCCAGACAACTGGGTATGGCTGCTGTGTTGGGATGCATGTGCCATGGATATCACAATGTCCTGGCCAATGCCAACTGTACGCTGTCCCTCAGCTATGGGCATTGGTGATGGATGTATTGGCAGTATGACTGAATGCATGGATGGGGTGGACAGCTGGGCACTGTTGATTGGTGGCCCAATGACAGACCCTGGCAAACACGCCTGTCCCTCCACACACCTATCTTCATTATCACTATCTGGCTCAGTGACATCAGTTTCCCTGCTGCAGTGAACTAGCCCTAACACAGCACCTGTGGGAGGAAGACAGGAAACACACTTTATGACCTGTACATGATGTCGGCACACATGCACACATGCACACATGCACACATGTACACATGAACACATGCACACATGAACACATGAACACATGAACACATGCACACATGAACACATGCACACATGCACACATGAACACATGCACACGTGAACACATGAGCACATGCACACATGCACAGAAATACACTCCTCACTACAGAAGATACACACACACACCACCAACAATCCAAAACATACTCAATAGTGGTTTAAGGTGCGTTACATTATCACAAGGCAAACAATCATATCACATGTGACAGCATGCAGAATATTTGTTGCTCAAGACCATGCAGTGTGAGTGTAGACAGCCCTTGTTATTAACAGTATACATGGCTTTGATGCATGTGTGTTGTTGTTCAGTGATTGGCCTCACCCTAGAACGCAATGTGTACATGGACACAACATTGCTGTGCAAGTATTAAAAGGTCTGCAATGTCCTGTGCACCATCACTCACAGGTATACATACCATGGCTGGATGTGTATCTGTGTGTCACCTAGATATCCATTTCTGATTACAGTGTCTGTGTCTGTAGCAGATAATTGTGGACACAGGTTTAGCACATGCATGCTATGTATACACACAGGATGAGTGGTGCATATATACATGATGGAATACCATTGCTCAACATGGCCATTATACAGTGGTTATGGTGAGTGTAGGACATATTGTGGACATGCCAGTGCCAGCAATGACATGGCATGCTACAACATGACTGCAACATTGAACATCACACATACCCAATGTGTGTCATGTGATCTATACACTCAGTAGCATTACAAGACATATACATGTCACTTTGTACAAATGGTCATTGCTATGCATATTTTGTACAAGTGCATATGTTTGCACACACACAACATTGGGGTGCATAGCAATGACTGCTATATGTAGTACTGTGGTCACTGTAACTGGATGTGGTGTAATACCATGAGCCATCATCATCATGTATCATGTGGTCACTCAAGGCTATTAATGTGTGCCAGACCACCACCTAGCATGCTGTACCTGAACTGCAGTACCATGGCTACATTCACAATTACACAGCCACTTGTTACATGGGTTTGTAAGGTGGCCAATAGGGAGCATTGCCTAACATGAATGTGTTATGTGTTGAAGAGTGTCGCACAGCCCCATGATAGGCCTCTACCCCTCAGGTATATTATGTGTGCTGTGTGGATGACATGTGGGATACTGAAGTGTGACCTTACAGCAGGTGTCTGGATATGCCATGTGTAGCATGTTAAGGTGTACTGCGTATGACAATGTTGTGTATGTTGTGTACATGTGTATCAACTATGCCTATCCAATGTCCACTACGGTGTTGCCACAATTGTGTGCGATTCTCTGTTTATTGCATGTGATTGAGGCAGCTACTGACATTACTGAGATGTGCATAGTCTCACAGCAAACATACACAGCATGCATTATGCGTAGGTGTGTTACGTATACATGGCCCACACCTCACCTATGACATGCACATTTCATTAGCAATATTACATTTTAACACACTCACCAGCATCATCCAGCTGCCTTGCTGTCCCACCAGAGGGACCTACAAGAATATGAGACAGTTTGTCAATGGCCACAACTGTGGCATTGCTACTGTGAGTTTGCTAAACTACAGCAGTACAACAGTCGACAGTCACAGGCATACAGATTATATTCACATATCAGTATTGCACAACACTAGGCAGCACAACTGCTAAACACACAGTATACATCTCACATATGCATAATCTACCAATACAGGTAACAGTAGTCTACAGATAGGGCATGTTACCTGCACGCTCCATGTCAGCATGCTGGGTGGCTCCAGACTCCATGATGACACATGTATGTTGCTGTTCCTGTTGTTGGCCAGGAGCCACCATGCTTATGAGCAGCTCCTCCACTCTGGTGAGGGGGGGATGAATGGCTACCCCACCACCTGTGGCAAGCTGTTGTCTATGGATATCAGACACATGCCGCTGGACATGTCTAATTAAATCACTGCAGTGATGGTGTACCTGCTCATATGTCCGGTTATGCATGCCTATGTCATTTACCCGACGAACAAGATCTTGCCACAATGCAGTCCGCTTATGCTGGTCCTGGTTGGTTCTAGAGAACAACAGGGTGTAGTGCTTCACCAGGCTGCTGTGTATCTCCTGTTCCTCTGCAGCTGTATAACATGGGTTGCATTGGTGGGCCATGCCCCTGGAAGACAATTAAACAATATGTGTGAGCAAGTCATGTGGCACACTTAACATTCTAAAGTACAGATATCAATTAACTGCCATAGATAGCATCCAGTTGGCTGTCAGAGGATACACACATTCAATAACACATATTAGTGCTCAGGCCACAACTGGCTGACAGTGCCTGGCACACTCTATATATCAAACCATGTTCTGCACAGCAGCAAAGAGAAGCCTGTATGTAAGATTATACACCAGTACATGGCATACTGTATGTGACACAATGCACCACCTAGCCACAGGAGGTATATATCAAGCTAATGCATAAAGAAATATGTCATCCATTGCAATGAATGTAAAGTACAGTTACAGTATTACCAGTATACCACCCTAGTCGTTGATGCCAAACCCTGCCTAACATATGTGCACAGTTGTTAATATAGGTGGCATACTGCTGTACTAGACTATACATGTTGCTAGATACACACGTATACCCTGTAACACACATATGATTGAGGGCATGGTACAGGCATAATTACACACACATCAGACATACATACAACACACAAATGTATGCCAACCTAGCTGAGCTTTACCTGTGTACCATACAGTATTGTGTGTCACTACTTACAAAACCTTAGGCCTGAGGTATGTACTCTGTGAGGACTACAGGGAACACACAAAACAGTGTTTCCAAGCAATGTGAACATACACCATACTGTACTGTTTAGGCCTACAGCTTCAGGTAGTACTACAGTTCACATGGGAGTTGGATTTATCAGCAGTACCACTCACTAAGCATACATGTATTGCTTTAGCCTACAATGGGACACCACAGTCGACAACAAGGGATTACATCACACCGTATGCCATACTACTTTTACTGCCTAGCAATAGCATGCACATCTTTTGCTGGGATCACAGCTAGGACACAAACTACCATGACAGAAACAATTTCACACTAAGCTATCACACCTTAACAGACCTTGCCCACATTCACCAACACATTCAACATCACACTCAGTCAACCTCACATAGCAATTATTGCACTAAGTACGTGTGTGTGTGCATCGTGTCATAGGTAGGTAATACACTATTGGCCCTAGGGCCTACAGCAGCCTAGCCATACGCTACCCTGGCCTTTGACACACATGTAATTTAATTTCTCTTGTCCCTGTCAACCAGAGCCACAGAGGTGATTCCCGGGGTGTATTTCCTATCTCCCAACCAATCATCAGGAGTATTCATGACAACTGCTAATGAGGAGCTTTGTTTGCTATTGATAGGTGGTTTGTTCCAGAGTATGGCATGTCTCTGAGATGGGAATCTATCCATCCAGCCTGTGCTGTTTAGTGAGCTGACAAGGTTTAGGGCCCCAGAGCTTATATCTCGGAGGGATTGTAATATGTTTACGTGGAGGATGTCCAACAGCTATGGGTGTGACATAGCTCTTTATGCTAGGCAGAGGTCACCTCTGGGTAGGCAGTATGCAACACAGTCTAGCTGTGGTTTGGTGAGTCAGTCTGCATAGGGCATCTGTTTGAGGCCGTTATTACTCTTTGTGAGGTATGTCTGTGGCCTTTCCAGTTGCTACAATCATCATGTGAGGTACATGACACATGGGGCATTGTACTCTATAATGGGTTTTCAGTGTGATGAGTAGAGGGGAACACTGACCTATATTTCCCTAGATGACACACCTTTTCTGATGACGTGTACCATGTAGACAGATTACATGACTAGTGTGGCACTGTGATTATCAAAGGGGAGGCTACTGTCCACCTGTGTTCCATGTTCCCTTATCCCATCTTCGGTGTTAGGTAGACTGCCACCTATTTGGTAATTAATGGGTGCAATGTTTTGGCAAGAAGGGTTGGCACTGCAGTGTCAACACTGAGCTTCAGTCCATGCCTGGTCACCAGGCATCTATCGCAGTAAGTATGACCCCATGTGTCTCTCTCTCACTATATATATATATATATATATATATATATATATATATATATATATATATATATATATATACACATACATACACACATGCATATAAACATCCATTGCTGTACATATAGATGTACATATAGGCACATATACAGTCCACTTTTCATGGTGAGAATATCAATTATGCGACAGTTGTGAGATATATAGTTATGTAATCATATTGCACAGTATTGTGCAGAATGCATTGAAGGTGTCCTCAGCCCATATAGCTTTAGCAGGCCTCACTGGCTGCAACACTGCAAAAATGACAAATCATACCCACAGCGTTTAACCACCACATGTCATATACCAGCACTGCATGCTGTTTTCTTTGCCACACACTACAACCTACATAGAAATATGCACATAACAACCTTCAACAACATATATATATATATATACATATATATATATATAAAAGAGCAAGACTACCGGCAAACCTAGGGGTAAAAACTCCGTGGTAGGAAACAAATAATAAATAAGTTATTAAATAATCCACGGAGCTACCATGTCAAGCGAAACAACTTCCAAGGGTAAAGGCATATATCAGTCCATGCGAAAAAAGGCAAATTCCAGTATAATATACTGTGTAAAATTCAGGTTTAATATAAATGGATGGTAAGTGCTTTCACTTAGGAGCTTCTTCAGACCAAACGATTTAAATAAGCAAAGAAAACCACACTATATATAAGTAAAAAACACACCCACATCAATTATTCAATTAATCAGGGTTAAAGCTGCAAACCCAAAATAACAACTAACATATCATATCTATTTACATGATATATACTGGAATTTGCCTTTTTTCGCATGGACTGATATATGCTTTTAACCTTGGAAGTTGTTTTGCTTGACATGGTAGCTCTGTGGATTATTTATTAACTTATATATATATATATATATATATATATATATATATATATATACACACACACCCTTCACAAGCAGTTGCATTATGCCCCATGCACATGTACAGATAGATACATACTGTTGTCTCATATGGATGATTCACAGTATGCAGAGTACTCTTCAAACACATCTACTACATGCCAGCAAATACATATGTGTTACATACCTTTCCTTTGTATTTCTTTGTTTCGTCTGTTTTTAAAGGAAATAATTTTTTTGGGGGGTTTTCTCTGTCTGTTAATGTTGCTCTTTCTTTTTCTGTGTCTGTCTGTTTCTGTCTCTTTGTCTTTGTCTGTCTCTCTCTCTCTCTCTCTCTCTCTCTCTCTCTCTGTTGCTGCAATGATATTATTGCATGTGTGGACAGCAAGTACAGCCTGCTTTTCTAGGTATCTGCACATGTGCATGTGATGGCCTCTGCACCAGTTGGTGCCCACCATTTAGTAATTGCATGCAGCCTGCTGTGTGGAAATTGCAGTACTCACTGTCATAGCAGACCACTACTATAAAATGCTAAGTTAGGTAGGCGTAGCCCTTTCAGCTTTCCAAAGTGGGCCCATGCTTGTTTGCTGTGGACACCATTGTGTCAGTCAGAAGGTTGGTATACTTCTTATATCTAGGGTTGTAGCCAGTGATTTGCATGTTGTACTCAAACCTGAATGTTGCTGCTTCTAGTACACACTTGTCAGTGTAGAATTTTACTCACCCCTCCAAATGCTAACACAAGATACATGGGAGTATGTACTTTCTTTTCTAATTAGACAATTAACTGCCATACAAAAGTAGTTATTGCAATGTATTCTTCTGGCACATGAACTGTTTGTGAACTACTATACTGTAAATATTACTTTACTTCACTTCTGAACAGTTTATGTTTTTTTGTGTTGACATTAGCACAGGCTGCTCAAGACAACTGGACAAATTTCAGTACTGAGTATGCCTACCTACATCCTTGGTAGAGCCTGAATTCACAGTTATATTGTTCTTTTGGGTAGGGGTGCAGAAGTACAGAGGGCATTATTTATTATTGTGTGATGTTTATCTTGCTGAACATACAGGGTTGCTGTGTACCTGTTAGTCTATCAAGGTAAGTAGTCTGTCTGCGTGCTCACACCTGTGGACATATCCAGATGGTAGCCCGAGGTTAGCCTATTATTCTTTGTCTGTGCACCACACTGGTCTTTTCAGCACTGGAACATTGGCATTGTCACAGTTGGTTGCTACCAGTACATGGCTACATCCATTGATATTTCTGTGTTGTACTCCTACATAAGGGTATGCTTGTGGGACTCCTTCCAAAGCTATTTGCAGAGTGTGTAACAGCAGAAAAGCTGATATGCATGTGTGTTTCTGCCTCTGCCAGGCCTCTGATACACTCAGGTATATGTTTGAACAGCCTCAGGGAAAGGTACATATAAGTGAGGTATACCTGTAATATATTACAGACATTAAGTTGTGACTGTGAGAGAATCAGAGCATATGTATTAATACACCTTTTCTGACGTGCAAGTAGCGTCTACTCTTACTTATTGATATTATTCATTAAGTGTAATTCCTCACTTTTCTGCCTAACGTCAGTACTTTTCAGAGGGATTCAAAGGGACACAGCTAACATTTGTTTACGAATCAGGGACATCTCTGACAAGCAGTCACAGCTGGGAAGTATGGCCACTGCCCTATTCAAATATGCCAGTGTTTATCCTGCTCTGATACTGTGTGGGGTTTGTAAAGTGCTACTGTAACATTATTTCCTGCTAGAATGGCTGGTTCTCTTTTCACAGTCATGTCATGCAATTCCACAACAACTGCTGGTAAAGATCCGTAGAACAAGATTTGTGTTATGGTATTCCTATTTCCCCTTTACATTCACTCATTGTAATGTATGATATATTTATTACAGCACCAGCTTGTTGTATGTCTACTGTGGCTTAATGGTACTTCATGCAGTGTTGTGTATCCAAGGTCTGGGGTTCGAGACTGACAGAGGTGTTTTATTTTGCTGCTCAGCAAGACAAGGGCCCTGCCATGCAGAGTGACTAAGGCACTTTTAAGTAGTTGTAAGTGGGTTTGTGCGAGTTTGCGTGACACTTAGCAATACTTAGCTAAGTACACACTCGCGCAAACCCGCTAACTACTGCTTAAAAGTGCTTACTCCTGCTAACCCCTGCGCTCATTTCTTTGAAAGAAAAGAAAATGAGGAGATAGGAAAGTGGTGAAAAAGGGCCACAAAGAGCAAAAGACAGTAGGGAAAACAGCCAGGGATGTGCAGGATGGGTGCAGGGAAGGTCCATAGCTGCCCATCTCTTTAACAGCAACAGCTGTGCCTATACTAATAATTTGGATGGAATTTTGAAACCTTCCATCCCTGAGAGAGGGGTGAGGACAACAAAGTATGTTGTACTGCCAATTAAATTTCAGTTTATGTGTCCAGCGGACATGTGTGCAAAATGGGCAGCTATGTATGGGGCGTAATTTTTTTGTGGGAGCAGATTTCCCATTTTCTTCAGGTGAGAGTGGTATGTGGGGTAGGGGAAGTAGGTATATTTGGGGAGGAAGGTTGGGGAGGTAAACAGACAAGACAAACAAGACGCATACAGGAGCAGAATACATATGGGGTGGGTGAACACCATTGATGGGGAAGGGTGTTTGGGAATCGCAAAACTCCGATGAATATAGCTAACGCTTTTAATACCTTTTTTACTGATGCTATACAAACACTAGCTAGTCAACTATCACCAAATAACTTCACTCTACCTTCCAATGAATCAACCTCACCCCTTACATTTCACTTTCAACCCATACCAACATCCTATATTCAAACCCTTCTACAGAAACTGAAACCATGCTCCCCCTCAGCAGACCAACTACCTGCTGAATTCCTACAACTATCCGCCAAAGCCATTGCCTATCCTATTTCTATCCTAATCAATAGAACTATTACTGAAAGTTATATCCCAAGTTTATGGAAAATTTCCCATATTATCCCCCTCCACAAGGGAGGTCAATCCACTGAACTCTCCAATTACCGCCCCATTGCCCTCCTCTCACCTCTGGCAAAAATCATGGAAAAATGCATTCACAGACAATTACTTGACCATCTAACAAAAAATAACTTACTAGCCAACTGTCAGCATGGTTTTAGACCTTCACATAGCACTACTACTGCCCTTCTTTCCTTCACAGATTGTATCAACAAAAAATGTAATCTAAACAAACTCTCTTCAGCCCTATTTATTGACCTGTCTAAAGCTTGTGACATGGTAAATCACCAAATTCTCATCAAAATACTAAAATCCCTGTCACTTGATACATCCTCCATAAAATGGTTTCAGTCCTACCTTGATAAAAGAAAACAGGCCGTACTTTGGCACAAATCCCTACCTACTCACCTGCCCATCAACCTGGGTGTCCCTCAAGGCTCCATCCTTGGACCTCTACTCTTTTCCATATTCATCAATGACCTTCACATGGCAATCCCCCAAGCTACATGCATACAATATGCGGATGACTCTACACTGATATGCTCAGCCCCCTCTTCTCCAGAACTTCTCTATCTTACCCAACAAGTATTTAACACAGTTGAGCAATGGTTCACACATAGATGCCTTCTCCTAAACCCCAAAAAGACTAAACTCCTCCTTTTCTCTCCTACTAAAAAGTCCCTCCCAATGGACTTCTCAGTAAACTCTACCAATAAAACTATTATATACCCTGAACCAACCACAAAACTATTAGGTGTCACCATTGACAATAATTTGAACTTTGACATCCACATTAACAACACTATAAAAACAGTCAACAAAAGCTAGGCTCGCTCTATAGGATAAAATCCTTTCTCCTACCTTCAGCTAGAACCACTATAGCACACACTCATCTAATATCCTCTCTTCTTTATGCCTCTCCTATTTTTACTAACATATCTAAAAATAATCTTAGCAAATTGGAAATGTCCTACAATAACATTGCTAGATTTGCTACAGGCAACCCTTTTAGAACCCATCACTGCCTTAATTTAAAGCAACTAGGATGGCTCGAACTTCAAAATCTAATTAAATTCCATCAACTAACTATAGTCCATAACACTCTGTACAAATCTTCCAAAACGCCTATTCTTTCCACGCTAATCACTCCCTATAAAAACCTGGAATCCTTAAGGTCTTCTCAGAAACTTCTAATACATACTGCTAAAACAAACAATAAGGCTGGTGACTCACTTTTCTCTAACATAGTTGGAAAAGCCTGGAATCTTCTACCAAATGAACTCTCCACACTTCCCTCACTATCCTGCTTCAAAAATAATTTGAAATTGTTCCTCAAAACTCACTGGTTATGCCCCTGTTCCAAACCTGACTAGTCTATATGTGTCTTGAAATTTTCTTTTTTCTCTTATTGCCCTGTCTACTCACACACAGCAACTCCTCCTTATCCAACTAATTTACTAAACTATCTCTAACATACCTTGATTGTATTACCATTCCTTTGTTATGCCTGTATTTCTGCACTGTAAATATTACTGTGTTAACCTGTAATAGACACTGTTAATAGTTTTTATTTTGTCTAAAGTTTTATTAGTTGTGATTGTGTTAATTTCATTGTCCTACATAGGAGCTTATCTCCCCAGGCCTCTACTGAAAATGGACATGTATCTAGTTAGACTAGCCCGATAAACAAATGCAAAATAAATAAATAAAAGTCCATGAGCCCACAGATAGCAACAGTGGAACTGACATCCCCACCCATGGGCAGTCACCACTGCACCTTCACAGCCTGGAGGGTGGCTGTGCTGGGGGCTGCGTAGGAGGGGCAGGCTCACCCATGAGTCATGCCACTCTTGCCTTGAGCTGGCATAGAGGATTGGCAACTGTATGCTTGATCTCCCTATGCACCACAGCCCAGACCATTCGGAGGGTGATAGGTGGCCCTCCTCTGGCCACACTTGCATGGGGGGTGAGCCCCATCCCCTGCAGTGCTTCCACCCAAAGGTGGCACAGGGCCACCAGAGGAGGAGGTCCCGGGCTGGGCACCCGGACATGCTGGTGCCAGGTGCCATCACCAGCTGAGGTGGGAGAGGAGGGTCCACGGGGATCGGCCTTCCCATACGTTCTATGTTTAGCAGGATTTAATGACAATATGGGTTAGTAACAGACAACAGCATTCCAAATTAGTTGTAACAGCATGCAGTAGTATTCCCACTAACCCAACACACAAGAATTCCAACAGTTGAACAGCAAGCATAACACATGCATATTTAGAATATCAGTGGACATTCCAACAGCATGCAGGGTTGATTGGTGGCAACAGGCCACCATGATTGTGGTATGTGAACAGGGCACATGCATCAAAGTACATGCAGATATTTATAAACCAATAGGACATATGTCCCAACAAAGTTTGTCAGATTACACATACCCATTTAGGTGTGGAATGGCATTATTTATGACCATAAAGTAGGGTGTAAAAAGATCACTCCATTAACAACTTATATATACTTATAACTTTACTCTACATTCCTACTGACTGCCGGTATATATCCCCTACATGTATTATTACACTAGGCAGTGTCCATTAAATTGTGAAATGGGTTTTGATAGTTGTTTATATACCTGACCTGTATCTGACATACAAACTGTTCAAGATGCAGATGTTACTGCTACGTATTTATATATTTCATTTATATTCATATATCTACATATCTGGCTGTCTTCAGGTGACATTAACAGCTACATTTAAACAGACCCCTACATTTCTAGCAGCACACTGACATTTGTGGGGAACACAATCACAAGCTACTCATGTGCCAGATTAACCTGTACATGCTAGCCATGAACCAACAGTTGAGGACTGTATATATGCTTAAGAGCTACTGGCATTCCCTTCATCCACTTTATATGGACCTACACAAGTGTGGATTGACAGCACTTAATACAACTGTACTATTTCCATAATGCAAGGGTACAACAACATATCAAAGAAAGTGACACGGACACAGTCCAGGAATTATACCTTTATTAATTACATTACACACTTTTGTAGTGGCTCTCATTCATTTCATATTTTGGTGCATGCAGAATACTTTTATTCCAGACTTATTATACCTTTATTAATGGGTAACAACACTTTTTCATGCTCTCTCACTTATTTTATATTACAATGCATGCAGAGACTTTATTCAATACTTATTATACCTTTATTAATGGGTTACAACACTTTTTTCAGGCTATTTCACTTATTTTATATAATAATACATGCAGAATAATTACTAACCTGCCTGGCGGCGCAGCCTTAGCAGCCTATCTGCATAGGCTTGCCGATTCACAGCACAGACACCTGCAGCTGTGAAGTAAATGAAGGGATATTGAGACATACCTATCCATTATATAGACTACAATAGCATTTCTTACATACTTCATTCCATGGCTACCTACTCAGTAGTGGGGCATCTTGCATGTCACGGGCCTCCTGTATCCATCGGTTCAGTTGGTCCTGCTTCCATCTCTTCAGATCTGCATGTTGGTGATGGACCTGCTCATCAGTCCGAGGGACGCCTGTGGCACTGGTGAGATCATGAGCTAACCGGTTCCAAGCCTCCGCTTTGTACTCTGTCCCTTGAAACTGGCCCTGCAGGAGTCTTGACTCATGATGGTGGACAAGGAGTCAAACCATGTATTTTGACTCCTCGATGCCCCACCGTTGCACTTGAAAGTGAATGGCCTCTCCAGCACCGGCCATTCTGACTGCAGATGGGAGCTACAACCAGTTATGGAGAGTATTCCCACCTATGGAGCTTAAATATGCCTCATTTCCCACACTTATTTGTGATTGGCCATTTTTGAAAATTCTCAGCTAACAGCAAACCTGCTTAGCAATGGTTAAACTTCCTTTTATAAATATATGTATGTTAACAGTGCATGTTTATGCTATGCTGTCATGGCTTAGTGGTTCAGTACTTTGACTATGGTGCACAGTGTCCCGAGTTCAAGCCTTGTCATTGCTTTTTATTTTACTACAAACAGGTTAAGGGGTGTGGCAGTGTTTAGGCGACTTTGCTCAACTTTGCTCTACGTTGCTCCACGTTGCCCGACGGTACTCCGCGCAAACCTATTGCGCTAGGTAAAGCGCTGCTTAGCTATGGGCAACTATATTGCACTAGTTAAAGCACTGCTTAGCTATGGGCAACTATATTGCACTGGGTACAACGCTGCTTAGCTATGGGCAACTATACTGCACTGGGTACAACACTGCTTAGCTATGGGCAATTATATGTCAATATCCTTAATGCTGCTCACCTTCTTATATTTATATATATACATTTTGTTCACTAATACATAGGCCATTTCAATGCTTTTTACTAAAATTTCATTCATATATGTCAGGAATTATTTTATATACTAATCTAAAACATAAAATAGAAAGGGGAGTGGTGGGACTAGAACCAGGAGTGCCTTCTCTTTGTGCAAAGGCTCTACCACTACGCTATTGCTATTTGGCTTAGTTTGCATAAACATTTCTTATTATGCTCTTCGATGTTGAAATTGCTAAGTGTAGCTAAGCAATGGGCACACCCGCGCAAACACGCGCAAATACGGGCAGCTATATCGGGAATTATAAAAGAAAAATTAAAGGGTTACATTTTACAATTACAAAGGGGTTTAGTATGTGGGGATGTGCAGTGTTTGCTATGTGTACATTTCAGTGGACTCGCTCATTGCACTTGTCATTTTCACATTTATATAGTTGCAGGGGAGTGCGTGGATATTTGGACTGCTCGGCAGTCCGACACGCCCCCTGCAGTCTTACACGCTCCATGTTAGCCTTCCAGTTGAGTCAGAGCACCCTCATGAATATGCATGATGTGCTGACGTCTTCCTGTTAGACTGCCGTTTCCGTGTGAGACTTATTTAGTCTTACATGGAGGATTACTGAACCCCACCCCCTTTATATTAAAGCCTACACAGTGGCAAACTCAATTGCATTAATATTTGGCCGCTGTCTAATGCAGTTAAATAGATATTAACTGTTTCTTTTATGATAACAATTTATATAGATATAATTTTCATTTTAAAGCTCTCAGTTAGATGAATAAAATGCTGCTGACAGTACATGAGTAACTTGAGTGGCTGCTGAGATAATGTAAGTTGTTTACAAAATATTACAAATGTAACAGTTACTGTGTTTACTGTCACTTATAAAATGTGGTTTAAGACCTACAACCTAAAGAATACTACCATTATAAAAATTGTCTGTGCTGAAGAGTTTGCCATTTACACTTCTTTCATAACCCCTATGGTTCTAGAGATATGGACATTTGTTTGAAATGTAAGGATATCATTTGATTCTGTCAAAAGGCTTAGGCGCCGCCCATTGGAAGTTGCAGTGCAAATTTCCTGAGCTCCATTGGAGTGAATGAGTTAAGCAGTGCCCCAATCATTCTTGATTATTACTGGATTTTTTGTTAGTAGAGGAGGATTTTGCAAGCCGTTTTATCAGTCTCTGCCTCAAAACTAAGATTTTCTGTCAAAATATTGCTTGCCGAAGTTGCCATCCATAACCAGCATTCAGTTTTCTAATTTGTGTCATTTAAAAATTTATATTACCAACCTGATCCTAGCAAATCAGAGTTACTAGCAATCATACCTCTCAACTGTTTAGATTTTTGCAAAATGTCCAGATTTTTGCCTTACATTTTCAGTCTGTTCCTCATAAAATTTTCGTTTTCTAGCAAGTCACTTAGTATTAAAGTCACTAAATAATGACATACATAATGATATATATTTGAATTTTGTACTTCATATCCTTCAGAAAATGCAGGCTAGCACAAATCTTATTGCTCTATCAAACTTGTAAGTTTCTAAGAGCAATATTTAAAAATTGTCCCTATTTGGGGACCTTTGTCCCCCCATCATTTTAGGCTATGTCCAGATTTCTTGCGCTAAGAGTTGGAGAGTTATGCTAGCAACCCCATTCACAGCTCTCCTTGCTAATGATTGTGCCAAGAACTCTTACCCAGGAAATCATTAGGTACATGCCCCCTTAACCCCCTCAATCCCCTCATACAGAGTTGTGTGTTTTATCATTTATATATATATATATATATATATATATATATATATATATATATATAGAGAGAGAGAGAGAGACAGAGACAGATACAGAGAGAGAGAGAGAGAAAGAGAGAGAGATATTTGGTTTGCCATCTCCATCCAGCCATCCAAGAACCATGTACCTTACCCCACTTGCTGAGACACTCAGCTGGCCTACCCCTTCCTGCCTTGCTACCCAATGCTGTCCTACCTCACATCATCAGCCAATCAACTCCTCTCCTCACACAAACTTATTTCCTTAGTTTGTGTCATTCCTCATTTTTCTTGCTCCTTAGGATAATTTTCTTTTTCTTTTTTATTATTATTTTAGTTAGTTAGTTAGTTAGTTAGTTAGTTAGTTATAAAAAAGCACTCAGAAAATAGGCCACAATGAGCTAGCCTACCACATGCAATGACATCTTTTGCACAGCTCTTTTCATGGCTCAGTGACTGGCAGTTGAGCCATTTGACTAAAGCTTCCAGGACATACCACCATGCACCACAAAAGCCTGTAATGTTAGAGAAGGAAACTGACCATGGTAAGGGGCAGAAGTCATACATAACAGGGGCTAACACTTACTAATGGCATTTTCCTTTTTTATAACATTGCCCAAAAATTGCCTTACACAATATTGCAGATGATGATGGAAAGGGGAACCCCTTGACCACGACTAAAATCAAACCTGCTGCATCCATTTATTTATGCTCTGATTTCTCTCTATCTCTATTTTCTTTTAATATATGTAATACTACCCCCTCTCTACCCTTCACAAATTGTTGGACAGCTGGCTAGCTAGCCCTACACACAGCACCCAATGTTTCTATGCCATATGGTACCATATGATTAAAACTACACATTGCATCCAGAACACACTTAAGTGACTTTCAGAAAAGCCTTACAACAAAACCAACTTGCTTCTCAGTCAACTAAACCTTCAGTCATATGTCAACCAAGAGCTCAAGCAGGTCTGGTTCTAGTCACTCGAGCATTGGCAAGATGTTCTGAAAGACAAAGGGCCAGAGTCTAAAAGCCAGTTGTGGGCAGAGCAGCATGCCAAAGAAGTCTTCAGTGCACCAGCTATGGATGTGATTTCAGAAGGTATGCTTCAAGCAGTTTGAGTTAATTATTCAATGTAGGATAATTATGGATTACTTGCATGCCCATCGGATTACAAAACATATTGTGCATCCCCAACACAACTTAAATGTGACAAACTAAAATGTTGATTCTGTTCATAGGTTCATAGGTTGATACTAGGCTATCTGCCCTAGGACATTTATAAGCCTAGCCAGAGTGTGTTTGGCTTTTGCCACCCTTTTAGATTAGTTGACTGTGCCTCTGTATAGTAGGTCACAGAAAATAGCCCTTTTGAGGTTAGTTTACTGTGCCTCTGTCTAGTAGGGACACAGAAGAGATCCCAGGGGTAAACCTACGATCTCCCATTCACTCGTCAAGATTTCTCTTGAAGAGGGTCATTGAGGGACACTGCCTAGCATGGATTGGGATTTTTTTCAGAGTGAGGGGAGCCTCTGGGATATGAATCTGTCCCTCCAGCATGTCCTATTTATTTCTATGCTGAGGTTTAAGTCCCTGGAGCATGTAGCTCTAAGGGATTTGGATTTCCTGAGGTGGAGCATGTCCATTAATTCTGGGTTGGACATGGCTTTATACGTCAGGCACAGATCACCTCTGATTAGGCAGTAAGCAACTGAGTAGAGCTGGAGTTTCTTTAGCCTAACTGCATAGGGCATCTGTTTGAGTTCCTTGATCCTCTTGGTGAGGTACTTTTGGGGTCTTTCCAGTTGCTGCAGGTGTCAGGTAAGGCACATCCCAAATGGGGCATTGTATTGAATTATGGGCCTGATGAGTGATGAGTAGAGGGGCACAATGACCTCTCTTGATCTAGATGTGAACCCTTTCGTGATAAGGTGGGCTATATAGAAGTTCTTTCTAACCACTTTGGCGACGTGATTATCAAAGGAGAGATTGCTATCTACTTGGGTCCCCAAATCCCTAATTATTTCTTCCATACTTAATGGATTACCACCTATGTGGTAATTTGTGGGCACTTTGTTTTTCCCAAAGGGGATGACTATGCACTTTTTGGCATTTAGCTTTAGGCCATGGCTCTGGCACCAGTTATCCGTCTCTGTGAGACCCTTTTGGAGGATGCTTGTGTCAGTCGGTGAGTCAATTATGGCACCCAGTTTGCAGTCATCTGCAAACTTGGTCAGCCATAGTCCTCCCATGTTAGCCTGTTCCTCAGAGAAATATATACTGAACAAGAGAGGTCCCAGGACTGAGCTTTGTGGGATGCCACTTGTAATTGGTTTAGAGTTTGACATGGCACCTTCAATTCTGACCATGTGGGCTCTATCCCTGAGCCACTTTGCAACTCATCTTGTGACATAGGGGTTGATATTTAAGCTGGTGAGCTTATTTATGATGCCCGAGTGGGGTATTGTGTCGAAGGCTTTTGCGAGATCCAGGTAGGCTGTGTGGACTACCTTCTCTTCATCTATGGCCTTGGTGACTATTTCAAAGAAGTTGACCAGGTTCAAGAGGCAAGATCTGCCCTTAACAAAGCCAAATTGGGTAGGATCTAGTGTTTGGAGGTTCCCAATGTCTTTGTTTATGAGTTTCATGATGATACGCTCCATAGCTTTACAGACCAGGCTAATCAGGCTTATAGGGTGATAGTTTCCGGGGTCCGTTGTGGCACCACCTTTGTGGAGTGGGACCACTGTTGCTGTACGCCATTCCTTGGGTACATATCCTGTAGTAAGGCTGAGATTGAACATTGACTTTATGTGAGGGTTCAGTTCTTCTTGGAGTTCATGTAAGACGTAGCCCGGGACACCGTCCAGTCCCATTGATGCTGTGTTTTTTGCTTTGGAGAGGGCAGCTCTCACCTGTGCATCTGTGATGTCAGGGAGGATACACTCTGTTGGGATAGACATTTACTCTTTTGGGGGGAAAGGGGGGGGGGAGTTTGCACTGAACCTGTCTGCCAGGATGTTGGCAATGTCTGTGGGTTCAGTGTATTTTTTGTCATTTTGAACTAACTCAGAGCATATCTGGGAGTTGCCATCCAGGTTCCTGACATAACTAAAGAAGGCCTTGTGATTACCTTTAGCATCTTGTGCAATTTCTCTTTCGAAGCTGGCCTTAGATGATTTTATGAGGGATCGTAGTTTCTTGCTAGTACTGATCAGAGATGCCTTCCCTTTTTGGGATTTTGCTCTGTCATGTAGTAGCTTCCTCCTTCTGTTGTATAGCTTATTTATGGCTGGGGTCCACCAGACAGGTCTCCTGCCTTTGGAGGAGTGAGTCTTGGTTTTATTTGGGATAGCACGATCCATGCATTCCTGTAGGTGTCCATAGAAAGCGTTTGTAAATGATTCTGTGGTTTGAAATCCTTGGTGAATGCCATACTGCAAGGAAATGAAGCTATTCCCATTGAATCCTATTGAATCTCTAAGAATGCTAACCCCCCAAAAAAATGCTACCTGCAGTGACTGGATAACGACAGATTGCAGTAATGCAAGCTATGGAGGAGTAAATGGTAGGGCATCTTAGAAGGCATCCAGCTAGATACAGAGCTAGACCGCAACTAAGCCAACTCTCAGATCTGGGACATTGCAATGGCATATGGGAAATGTTGCTGGAGAATCACAGGCAGCTGCCAGTCATATCCTGACACAATTCTTGGCAGCAATGTGCACCAAGGTAGATGCATGCATGTAGCTTCTATCAACCCCATGGAGTGGTGAACTGCCACATACCATTTCTGTAACTGTGGAAACTTTTTCCATATTCTTGGTACAATAGACAGCACCCACATCCCTATTAAGACCCCCGTGCACCCAGAAGCAGAAAGATACATCAGTAGAAAGGGGTGGGTAACCATTCCTGAACTTAGAGGTGGTGTGTGCAGCAGATGGCAGCATAACAATGATCATGGCAACACACCCTGGAAGTGTCTGTGTTGCTGCCATGTGGAAGGAAAGTAATCTGAGGGCTACATTCCAGCAAAGTGAAATATCTGTGGGACGACTAGTGGGTAAGTACAGGGACACATTTAGGATTTAAGCTAAAGGCATCCCCGTCAACGTTATTCATGATGACAACATATGTGTTTCTACTCCCCACAACAGGTGACTGTGGTTATCCACTTGAGGCATAGTTAATGACCTCATACAGAGAACCATCCAACCCTGCAGATGAGGCCTACAATAGACAGCATGCAACAACACAAAATACCATAGAACATGTCTTTGTTGTACTGAAAGCCAGGTTCAGAAGTCTGAACACATCTGGGGGTGCACTACAATACACACCTGAAAAGGTAGCATGGATGATTAATGTGTGTAACAGGCTACACAATATGCTAACAAGAGCAAATGGTGGTCTTCCACCTGCAGGTGTGGGTGACCTACCCCAAGAACCCCAGATGTCTGAAGATGACATTCCAAAGCTATCAGAGGAGGAGTAGGAGAACACATGGGGCAGAAGAAACAGGCATGGGCAATGGAGGGTGTGATCACAAATCTAGCCCAGGTGACATGGTAGGGTCTGACACACACCTTTGAGTCAAGACAAGTCACACATCCAGAAATACACACATTAAACAATGATGTTCAGGTGTTGCCCCACCATAGCAGCACAGATTGCATCTAATGTCAGTTAGATAGTTAGAAATGCTACATCTAAAGAAATCCCAATCCCTCCACAACACACACTCCAGAGACCTCAACATCATTACCACAATCAACAGAATATGCTAGAGGGACAGGTTCCTCACCCAGGGACTGACCATGCTCTGGAATAGACTTCCCATACATGTCAAGCAGAGCACCTTGCTGTCCCTCTTCAAGAGAAATCTTGATGAGTGGATGGATAATAGAAAATTCACTATGGGGATCACTCCAGTGGCTCTACTTGATAGAGGCACTGGGAACTAACATTGGGTGGCACAATGCCAGGGCACTTCTATGGGCTAGGCTTGTAAAGGTTCCAGGGCTATTAGCCTAGTACACACCTATGAACCTGTGAATCTATGAATTATCCAGTAGATGTACACACTAAGCATCAGACATAACAACATAATTCTACTATGTAACAGTATGAACATACACAAATCTATTATGACACAGACCATCAACTCAGACCACAAATGACATATGTATGCATGCAGACTCATATTGGTGTATGCATGTATAGCAGACAATGATGGACATACCTCTGTGAAACCCATTACTATCTGTCCACTATCAAAAATGCAAACAAAGAATTAAATGGGGACACACTTCAGAGCTGTTGTCAATATCACAAGCAACATATATCAATGTAAAGTATGTATAAAGGTTAATATACTAAATGGAGTCACCGATAGTTAATAAAAATGTCAGAGTCCCAAGGCTTCATGATTTTACAACAACCACAGACAGATGACAAAATCAGTGGGAATGCACAGCAATCACCATTGCCATGGAGTGAGACTGACACTACAAGATATAGTGGCTCAACTGTAAGTGTTACTTTAATGCAGTCTAGGGCACCCACACTGATGGATCTCACCATGGTCCTGGCTGCCCCTACCATGTATAGAAACACTCAGACCAGGTTGATCCACAAAGGACACTGATGGGGTGATGCCAGCATATGAAGGAGGGTGGATGTGAGTTGACTGGTCATGACTGCCAGGCCAACAATAGATTGGCCTGCAGCAGATCTGCATGTGCACATTGCAGCATGAACATGGACATCCAATAGGAAAGGGATGGTCTTCTGCAAGGGAGCCTGCCTCAAACATAAGATGCTTGGCTTTTCACAGTCAGGGCACGCAGACCTCTGCTCATACTATGGCAATGCTGTAGAAAGATTGAAACCAGATTTTCAAAGGACCATGCTGCAGACAACATGCTATCATTCTGTGCAGCCAGTGCTTCCATAACCTCACCATGTCTGTGCTCCTGTCCTTCATGCAGCCCACACACCTGGTGTACAACACTATTCTTGGCATGGGCAATTGCACGAATGTCAGAACCATGACATCGCTGAGAACTCTCATTTGCCCATAGGAATAGGTGGACACCCTCTGATATGTGCCCATGCACACCAGCTACATGTATTTGTCTACTGAGACTGGTAGTATCAACATGTTGTGGGGGAGTTTCAATATCACTAACAGGCTTAACATGCAGCCATGGTCCACATGCCTCATTCAGCTTGCAATTTAATGTTCTCACATTGTCAGAATAGCTGGACAAGTTTTCCTTCATATCTGAGGCTACAGCCACATCCATATGACTGTCACCATGGACCAGACTGTATCACCAAATCTGTGTCCTGTGTGCCAAGGTCCATGCTACCATAATGAGATACATCAGATCCCACATCTGGATTAGTGGAAGGGCTAATGGAGGATAAAGGCAATGGATGTGCTGAAAGAAGAGACAGATGACACAGGTCAGGAAAACATGCTTATATTACATGCTGGATATAATTACTGACATATGTCACATATATATCACTATAATGTTACAATGTCCTCACGTTTTTGCTCATTTCTAAACTTTTTTCTCTGATACCATTAGTACTACAAAGTAACATAAGAAATATTGTCACCCTCTGCTATCAGGCAAGTACCCTTTCATTCTGATTTACTTCTCCTTTCCCCCATTTCTCAACTGATATAAATATTTCAGTAGTCTAAATAACATGTACGTCTTTATCCTCCTTCTTAGCCTCCTTTCCACCCCTCATTCTCTTACCTTTCTCTCCAACAATTACTTCAACTATTGTTATAATCACTCTTCTCCCTCTCCTTACACCCTACCTAACTTTTCATCCTCATCTCTAAAGTTTAGATGTTTTATGTCCACATCTTCAGTTGATAAAAAATCTAATTGTTTCTTCATTTAAACTTGTTAAGGACTAGTGACAATATTTTACAGCTATGGCAAAATTTATCTTACATAAATTACACAACCCTATAGTGATTCTATTCCTGGGAGATACTATCTTCTTTTTCATCTTTCGGCTGCTCCCATTAGGGGTCACCACAGCAGATCAACTCTTTCGATTTCTTCCTGTCCTCTGCATCTTGCTCTGTCACACCAACCACCTGCATGTCCTCTCTCACCACATCCATAAACCTTATCTTAGGCCTTCCTGTTTTCCTGTTACCTGGTAGCTTCATCCTTAGCATCCTTTTCCCAGCATCCCTCCTCATCACATGTCCAAACCAACATAATCTTACCTCTCTGGCTTTGTCTCCAAACCTTTCAACCTGGGCTGACCCTCTAATATACTTATTCCTAATCCTGATGATCCTCGTCACACCCAGTGCAAATATTAACATCTTCAACTCTGCCACGTCAAGCTCTGACTCCTGCCTTTTTGTCAATGCCACTGTCTCCAACCCATATAACATATCTGGTCTCACTACCCTCTTGTAGACCTTCTCTTCCACTCTTACTGGTACTTGTCTGTCACAAATCACTCCTGACACTCTTCTCCACCCAGTCCATCCTGCCTGTACTCTCTTCTTCACCTCTCTTCCACACTCACCATTACTCTGAACTGTTGATCCCAAGTATTTAAACTCATCCACCTTCACCACCTCCACTCCCTGCATCCTCACTATTCCTCTATCCTCCCTCTCATTCACACACACATATATATACTGTCTATATATTCTGTCTTAGTCCTGCTGATCTTCATTCCTCTTCTCTCTAGAGCATATCTCCACCTCTCCAGGGTCTCCTCCACCTGTTCCATACTCTCACTAAAGATCACAATGTCATCTGCAAACATTATAGTCCACGGGGACTCCCGTCTGATCTCGTCTGTCAACCTGTCCATCACCATTGCAAATAAGAAAGGGCTCAGAGCTGATCCTTGATGTAACCCCACCTCCATCTTAAACGCATCTGTTACTCCCACCACAGACCTCACCGCTGTCACACTACCCTCCATGCTTCCACAGGTATGTCATCTGGCCCAACAGACTTTTGGTTCTTCATCCTCTTCATAGCTATCCTTACTTCCTCCTTGCTAATCCACTGTACTTCATGATTCACTATCCATACATCATCCAACCTTCTCTCCCTCTCATTCTCTTCATTCATCAGCCCCTCAAAGTACTCTTTCCATCTGCTCAACACACTCTCCTCGCTTCTGAGTATGTTTCCCTCATTATCCTTTATCACCCTTACCTGCTGCACATCTTTACTAGCTCGGTCCCTGTGTCTAGCCAGTTGGTACAGATCCTTTTCTCCCTCCTTAGTGTCCAACCTTCATACGCCTTATCCTTAGCCTTTGCCACCTCTCTCTTTGCCATGCACTTCATCTCCTTATACTCTTGTCTACTTTCTTCATCTCTGTGAATCTCTGTGAAAATCCCACTTATTCTTCACCAACCTCTTTCTCTGTATACGCTCCTGTACTTCTTCATTCCACCACCAGGTCTCCTTGTCCTCCTTCCTCTTTCCAGATGTTACACCAAGCACCTTTCTAGCCATCTCTCTTACTAGCTCTGCTGTAGTTACCCAGCTATTTGGTAACTCTTCACTGCCACCCAGTGCCTGTCTTAACTCTTCCCTGAACATCACCTCACAATTACCCTTTTTCAATTTCAACCATTTGATCCTTGGTGCTGCCCTCACACTCTTCCTCCTCTTCTTGATCACCAATGTCATCCTACAAACCACCATCCCATGCTGCCTAACTACACTTTCCCCAGACCACCACTTTACAGTCTCCAATCTCCTTCAGATTGGCCCTTCTACATAAGATATAATCCACCTGTGTGCATCTTCCTCCATTCTTGTATGTCACTCTATGCTCCTCCCTCTTGTTAAAATACATATTCATCACAGCTATGTCCATCCTTTTCGCAAAATCCACTACCATCTGACCTTCTGCATTCCTTTGCTTAACACCATACCTATCCATCACGTCCTCATCCACTGCAATAGCTACCAAAATGCAAGAGCCTATCTTGTCTGTGATTCTGTGTCTAGGAGATACTGTAATAGCTACCAAATGCAAGAACCTATCTTGTTTTTCACACGGTATCTATTTGTGATATCTACAACCCTATGCCAGAACCTGCCTTGTTTGTTATAATATATATACTCGTCATTTATTTTAATACTTTGTATAATTTTAAATTTCCTATTGTCTTTGTACTGTGGAGCTCTCCCCAGGCCTCTGCTGAAAATGGGTTTCTGATTCTGTTGGACTTTCTCGGTCAACAAATGCCAATAAATACATAGATAAATAATGACTTAACAGGAGGCCTTGTTCGGGTATAGCCCACAGAATCTATATAGCAGGGAGTTGACAATTATGTTACAGATGCAACATACATTACATATGTGAGGAATACAAGCATAACTCACACCTGACATGTCCTCATGGGAATCCATCACAGAGGTAATGGTTGAAATGAAACTGGTGTAAGGAGAAAACAGCATAAACACATCATTATTAAGACCATACTTGACAATATGTACCATTCCAAATTATGTAAACACATAGTAGGTAATACATGCACATACCTGTTGGTCATGACTGACATGCTGATGGTGCTGTCCTCTGCAGGAGTAGAAAGACACATTATTAATGAAGGACAACAACAGGAGTAACAGTAATGGTGTGTATGAAACAGAAGTAATAGCATACCACTGACTCCCTGCCAATATGGTGAGTTTTCTACTGTAATGCAGATCCTGCAGTGGCCAAATGCAAGCAAAGGAAGCACAGTCATTTATGCATGCAGTGACATAGGCGCGTGATGACATATACAACAAACTAACAGGTCATGGTGATACTCACGTGTCATATTGTACACATGTTGGCCATATATCCCTGTGTAGAAAAATAGCAATGTTAATTTCGGACAACACAGTTGTGCAACATAGTGCTGCAGCCTATGAACATTGTAGGAAACATTCCTGGCCACTTGGTAGGTGCACCTATACTACTCATGTCCACAGGAGATGTAACTGTAGTTTACAATGCCAAGAAAATGTCAATATGACAGTATACAGCACTGGCATGACAGGAGGTAGAGGCAATAAAAGATAATGGTCACAGTAACAGGATATAGAGTCACTTACCTGTCATGTCCTGCTGATGTGCAGAAGTGGATGGACTTGTGCAAATGAATGCAGACAACATTAGACATGTTGGCTGTACTGTCATGTATGTACTGAAGTTGTATGTCAATATGCCATTACATTTACATTTACATTGGTCATTATCACTCTGTGTGGACCCATGTGCATGTAGCAAATCTGCTGCTACAACACAAAAATGAACATACATGAATATGCACACAAGAGCAATATGGACTGACTTACTCTATATGCATCAGTGTTATGCAAAGTACCATATACATGTGTGGCCTGGAACACCTGCTTAAGTCCCACCCTGGGTCTGCTGCACTCCCCACTTGCCATATGCAGTGATGAGAGAAAATGTGTTATCTCATCAGGGGTGTCAATGGTAGGCCACCACTGGTGGCATCCCTCAATCTCTCAAAACATTGTTCCTGGTAGGCCACACAAAGGATCATGTCAGATTAGCATCCATGACAGGCCTCACAAGGTCTACTTTGACATCCCATAGCATTAATCATGTTGATGAGGTCGGTCAACACTTCACTCCTCCATACTGTATTTCCTGCCCATCCAAGGAGTATCCATCCAAGTTAGCACAATGCATCTATTGTAATTTCATTTTCCTGTGCAGGACAATTGTCACTCCTAGCTCTGTTTACCATCTGCAAGACAGTTATATGCGCATGTTTACATTATTATGAGGGCAGGCTATACTTCTTCTTAAGTGTAAGCCATAATCCCTATTACTACCCCTTCCCTACACATTCATAGCTCTGATTTGTTCATAGGTTCATAGGTTCATAGGTTCATGCTAGGCTATCTGCCCTAGGGCATTTATAAGCCTAGCCAGAGTGTGTTTGGCTTTCGCCACCTATTTTAAATTAAATTTGCTATGCCCTTTTTCGAGGTTAGTATACTGTGCCTCTGTCTAACAGTGACACAGAAGTGATACCCGGGGTAAACCTATGATCTCCCATCCACTCATCAAGATTCCTCTTGAAGAAAGTCAATGAGGGATTCTGCCTAACCTGGACTGGGATTTTATTCCAGAGTGTAGGGAGCCTCTGGGTTATGAATTTGTCCCTCCAACATGTCCTATTTATTTCAGTGCTGAGGTTCAAGTCTCTCGAGTGCATAGCTCGATGGGATTTGGATTTTCTGAGGTGCAGCATGTCCATTAATTCCGGGTTGGACATGGCTTTATACATCAGGCACAGATCGCATCTGAGCAGGCGGTATGCCACTGAGTAGAGCTGGAGTTTCTTTAACCGGGCAGCATATGGCATCTGTTTGAGCCCTTTGATCCTTTTGGTGAGGTACTTTTGGGGTCTTTCCAGTTGCTGCAGGTGTCTGGTAAGGTACATCCCAAAAGGGGCATTGTACTCAATTATGGGCCTGATGAGGGATGAGCAAAGAGGCACGATGACCTCCCCTGATCTAGATGTGAATCCCTTCATGATTAGGTGGGCTATATAAAATGTTCTTCTAACTACTTTGGCCACGTGGTTGTCAAATGAGAGATTGCTATCAACTTGGGTCCCCAGGTCCCTAATTACTTCTTCTGTACTTAACGGATTACCACCTATCTGGTAATTTGTGGGCACTTTGTTTTTGCCAAAGGGGATGACTATACACTTTTTGACGTTTAGCTTGAGGCCATGGCTCTGGCACCAGTTGTCTGTTTCTATGAGGCCCTTTTGGAGGATGCTTGTGTCAGCTGGAGAGTCGATTATGGCACCCAGTTTGCAGTCATTTGCGAACTTGGTCAGCCACAGTCCTTCCGTGTTAGCCTGTACCTCCGAGAAATATATACCGAACAAGAGAGGTCCCAAGACTGAGCCTTGTGGGATGCCACTCATAACTGGTTTGGAGTCTGACATGGCTCCAGCAATTCTAACCATGTGGGTTCTGTCCTTGAGCCAGTTTGCAACCCATCTAGTGACGTAGGGGTTTATATTTAAGCTGGTGAGCTTATCTATAATGCCCGAGTGGGGTATTGTATCGAAGGCTTTTGCGCAGTCCAGGTAGGCTGTGTGGACCACCTGCCCCTCGTCAATGGCCTTGGTGACTGTTTTAAAGAAATCAACCAGGTTTAAGAGGCAGGATCTGCCATTAACAAAGCCGAACTGGGTAGGATCCAGTGTCTGTAGGTCCCCAATATCTTTATTTATGAGGTCCATGATGATCATTTCCATAGCTTTGCAGACCAAGCTAGTCAGGCTTATGGGGCAATAGTTTCCAGGATCTGTTGAGGCACCACCTTTGTGGAGAGGGACCACTTTTGCTGTACGCCAATCTTTGGGTACATATCCTGTAGTAAGGCTGAGATTGAACAGTAGTTTTATGTTTGGGTTTAGCTCTTCTTGGAGTTCATGTAGGACGCAGCCCGGGACACCGTCTGGTCCCATTGATGCTGTGTTTTTTGCTTTGGAGAGGGCGGCTCTTACCTGAGCATCTGAGATGTCAGGGGGCAGCACTCTGCTGGGACAGATATTTGCCCTTTTGGTGGGGAGAAGGGGGAGAAGTTTGCTCTGAACCTGTCAGCTAGGATGTTGGCAATGTCTGTGGGTTCGGTGTATTTTCTGTCATTTTAGACTAATTCTGAGCATATCTGGGAATTTCCACCCAGGTTCCTAACATAACTAAAAAAAGCCTTGTAATTATCCTTAGTGTCCTGTGCAATTTTTCTCTCGGAGCTGGCCTTAGACGATTTTATGAGTGCCCATAGTTTTTTTGCTAATACTGATCAGAGATGCCTTCCCTTTTTGGGATTTTGCTCTATCATGTAGTAGCTTCCTCCTTCTATTGTATAGTTTGTTTATGGCTGGGGTCCACCAGACAGGACATCTGCCTTTGGAGGATTGGGTCTTGGTTTTATTTGGGAATGCAAGATCCATGCATTCCTGAAGGTGTTTATAGAATGCGTTTATAAAGGATTCTGCAGTCTGGGCCGTATTTTCCACAGGCCCGGGGGCTTTGAAGGATTCCACCTTGGTTTTAAGGAGTATGAAATTTGCTTTAGAGAAGTTTTTCACTGTGGTTTTCTGGGCAGGGGGTGGGGTCGGGATGTGAATATCCAGTGAGATTAGTTTATGGTCTGCTCTTACCAGTGAGGGATATACTTCTGGTCTGGAGCATAGAGTCCCCATGTTGGTGATGATCAGGTCCAGTATGTTTTCCCCTCTTGTGGGAGTGGTAACAAGTTGTTCCATAGCATTTGAGTTTATAAATTCTAGGAACTTTGAGCTAGGGTGTTGGAGCTAGAGTAATGCTCCCAGTCTATGTTTGGGTAGTTGGAGTCACCCAATATAATGGTGTTTGGAGAGACCTTCATATTTTCCAGTGTTCTCAGGAAGGCCGAGTGGGGTTCCTGGGTTTGGGAGGGTGGTCTGTAGCAGGCTATAAACTGAAAGGCAGTTTTACCCACTGTTAGTTGCACATGGATAGTCTCTGATGCTTCGTGCTGTGCCACCAACCTGGAGGTGTGGGTATCTTTGACAAATATTGATACTCCCCCTCCTTTTGTGGTTCAGTCCAAGTTTTGAGGCCGAAAAGCATGGTATGAGGTATAACCTGGTAGTGCTGGGGTGCTCTCAGGAGCCTTGAACCAGGTTTCTGTTACTGCACAGATATCGAGGTTCTACATGCTAAGGAGAGTTTTGAGTGCGTGCATCTTGAGGTTTAGACTTCTGGCGTTGAGTAGCATTACTCTTAGTTTCTTATCCCCTGTGATACTTATGGAGGTGGGTTTGTCTTTTGAGCCTTGCCTAAAAAAGGCACTATGGGGGTAGCAAGAGCCTTTGCCAATATCCGAAAGCCCAAGGATGACAGGTGCAAGCCGCCTCTAGCGAAGCATCGTGGCTTGTCGAGCATATCATCCCAGGCTGACAGGCGTTGGATCCCCTTTGAATGACATCAATACTTAAGCCATTTGTTGAAATTGATAATCGTGTCTTCATATTGTGGCATCATTCTTGGTGAGGGTAAGATGCTACTCAAGGTTAGGGTCATACTGGCCTGGGCTGCATGCTCAGAGAGCTCCTCTATGTCTCTTTTCATGTTGTCCAGGGAGGTACGTCTCAGGTCATTCACACCAGCAAGGACAATGAATGAGTCATATTTGTACTTGCCTTGGAGTGACCTGAGTGCTTGTGTTATGTGGCGGATCCTAGCGCCCGACAGGCAGCTCACCGTGATCTTCTCCTTGTTCAGCCTGGTGAGCAGGACGTCAGTGTGCCTGACGATAGAGTCACCTATTACAAGTGTATCAGGTGTGTTGTTTAGCCTTAAGGGTTGTGACTGTTCGGCACACTGGCTTTGTGAGCTATGTGTTGCACATGTTTTGTTTTGGGGTAGCGGTTGCTTGAGTGTCTGCTTTGGAGGTCTCTGCTGCTTAGGCAGATTTTTATTTAGAGCCTCCGAGTATGTTTTTGTGTGTTTATGTGTTTGGTTTGCTGTCGTGGTAGGTCTATGTGAGACTGGAATTGTAGTGAGTGTGGTTTCCTTCTCCTCCTGACTGGTTACACCAGTACTGAGTTGTGAGAGCTTAGCCTCCAGTTTGGCTATATGGTTGCATCTCTCACATGTGTTGGAATTTGTTGGAAGGAGAAGAGGGTTGTCTGTGTACATGAGGCAGTTGTAACATTGCCTCAAGATTCCCAGATTCACCAGCTTGTTTAACTGCATTTCCAGCATGCAGTCTCAGGCAAGATGAATTAACTAGTGAGCAGGTGTCAGGGTTAGAGTGTGAAAATAGCTGAAAGTTGCAGGATTGAATCTCAAATCAATCTGTGTTCAGTTCTCCTCCAATCTGTAATAGACTGCATCTGAAACATTCAAAACTGTGTATGAAAATTCTGTAATGTTCAATTTAAAAGTTAGAGAATATGAGCTGAGTGATATATATCAATGTTATCTCGTACTTACATAATTCATACTTACTTTTTACTTTTTGCAGGTGATGAGCATGCTAGAAATCAAGCCTGTGCACTGAGTGGATGTACAGGCTGGAGGAGAGGTAGGGAGAAAGCTATGTTAATCACTTTGTCATATTTTGGAAATAAAATAGATCTGATCATTGTTACAGGATTATAGATTTATTTACTATTTTTTTTTTTGCATTGCCATGTATACTGCTTCTAATGCAGGAACACCCACCATGCATCTCTAAGGTAATTGCAATAGTCAGACAATCTCTGTGATTACAAGTATGAGTTAGTAGCAAGCCATGTTTGTGGAAAGTAGTTTTGCCTTAACATCACAGCCTAAATGACAGTCATTTATGTGTAATGCAACTGTCCCAATGCTTTTGTTTCTGATTTTCACATGCAAGTTGATAGTGCTTTGCATATTTGTAATGGAGGTATTGGCCCACTTGTATGTGTAGATGTGGTTCTTTATGACCACTCTGTTGTGTGTAGTCTGCCTTTTCATATAGTAAATGGGTGTCTGTCGTGTCAGTGTTTTCACTGTTGTTGGTGAACTATGTCTGGTATGCCCTTCAGTTCAACATGAGTATTAGCTTGTTTACAATTCACTTGTATCCTGTGCTTAGGGATAGTTGTGCACATAGGCATCTCTGATGGTTGCTAATGCTAGGAGCATTAATAATAATGTTTCTTTATTCAAAAATGTGCTAGATTCCCATAAGACTGATGCTGTTATTGTTTGTTAAACATGGTTAAAGAACAATGACTGGAAACCAGTTCTGTCAGGGTATAAATGTTTTTACTGTAACAGACATTCTAACAAAAAATTAGGTGGAGGTGTTGTGATAGGGATTAAAGATAGTTATGAGACCTGTGATTATTACATCCTCAATGATAACACCAGTACTATAGATTGTGTAACGGTGACAATAAAGATAACCCTGAAACATATAGCAATTGTTGGAGTGTATAGACCAGCAAAGTCAAATGTGGATGACCAAGAGGAATTCATACATTCCTTGCCAGAAACACAGGAAGGAAGAATAATATTAGCTGGGGACTTAAATTTACCAGAAACAGGCTGGAATAATATTGATTTAACAACATTAGTAAGGAAATTAGTCACAACATATATTCAGGAACAACAATTGCTTCAGGTTGTAAAAAAAAAAACGTTCCATGGGACGGAATATACTAGACATTGTTTGTGTTCCTAAAGAAATTAATGTTACTTCAAGTCATGTTTTACCACCATTGATATGCAGTGATCATGGGGTTATAAAGGTTAATTTGTTGCTAGATAATTCTGCCAAACTGAAATCTAAACCACTGCACAGAAGGTTAATTACAGATTATATGGAAGCAAAACAGTCACTATGTAAAACTAACTAAAGACATGCTGCAAGTGGATTGGACACGCTAAAATTGGTCCTAGGCATGAGTGCGTGTGTGCGTGTGTGCCTTCTGTGGAAGGTTGGGCGCCAGGCTGACAACTCGATACTGTAAAACTCCACTGCCAATTATGAGCAAACAAGGTGATCCGCTGTGGCGACCCCTAACCGGGAAAAGCCAAAAGAGAAAGAGAGAGAGAGTGAGGTGTTCAGTGGAAAAACTGCAGATGGAATGTGAAAAGCTTTAAAAGAGAAATTGTTTGAGTGCAAAATATAAAAAAAAAATGTTTAACATCGGGATTTAGGCATACAGCATCAGGGGGATATATTTCCATAAGAGCAAGATATCTGATTAAGGTGAAAGACAAAAAATATAAGAAATGGAAGAGAGGTCGAACTACATCTTTGAAAACTGAAATAAACAAGCTGGACAAACAGATTAAGCAAAGTGTGAGACAAGATCAAGAAGAATTTGAAGAAAATGTATATAAAGATATTGAGCATAACATGAAACCTTTTTATAGATACATAAGATGCAGAAGGAGTAAAGACACACAAATGGATAAACTGTGCAGATTCTAAAATTTATTATCAGACACAACATATTATAGACATATTTACAAAATATTATGCAAAGCAGTTTGGCTCCACAAAAAGGGTGGTAAGTTGTCCTAGTGACATCCAGATAACCACAGATACTGGAATCAAATCAGATTATATTGAAAAAGAACTGTGCAAACTGGATCCAAACTAAGCACAGGGAGGCAATGGAATTAGTAACAATGACCTGAGAACACTTCAGCAAGAACTTATGGTACCATTATATCTATTATTCACTAGGTCATATAAATATGGGGAGATTCCTCAAGATTGGAGACATGCACTTATTAAACCTGTCTTTAAGGGAATGGGGGTAGGACAAACCTAGAGTCATATAGACCCTTAAATCTACTTTCATGTTGTGGAAAAATAATGGAGAAGGTAATATTGGATAAGTTATTGTCAGAACTGGATAGGTTGGGACTTGAAACCATATATCAGCATGCATATGTTGAAAATAGATCTATTACCACCTGTAACATGATGTTCTATGACAATATAATAACAGCTATGAATGAAAGATTGTGCTGTGATGTAATTTATATAGATTTAACTTCAGCATTTGACAGGATCATACACAAAACACTAATCAATACATTATTAGAACTAGGTATTGATGTACTCTTGATAAGATGGATAGTTGCATGGCTTACAAATTGGACATGGCAAATATCACACAGCAAATGGACAGGTGAAGTCCTTGGTTACAGTCAAGGTGTCCCACAGGGCTCTGTCCCAGGTCCTTACTTGTTTAGATTGTATCTTTCAGACCTAGGGCCGGATTTACGAAGGCTTGCACAGAGTGTAAGAACAGTATAAGACTGCAGACAGGCAATATGTCTGCCGAGCGATTCAGCAATAGCCAGTAAGGGCGTGCATGAGAGCTTCTAAAGCTACTCTTGCACAGACAGTGTTATGGTATGCAAATTACCTCATTTGCTGCTGAAAGCTATGCAAATTAGGTAAATTTGTGATCCAGGAGCCACTATCTTGCCCGTGTAAGAGTAGTGTTATCTGCAGAAATGTACTCCGTTGGTAACGGAGTACCATTCTGCAAATAGCTAAACGGATCAATGACAGCTCCAAATAAAGGGTGCATCCAGTTGAGGAAGCATTGCAATGGCCAAATATAAGGCCATTGGCATTTATATGTGTTGCAAAATAATAAAAAATAATATTTATTTTTTTACCCCCGATCTCCGATGTTTACGCGTAGTGCAGCAGAGCGCAAATGTGCCGCACTCTAAAATCCAGAAAAAAAAATTAAAAGTGAAAAATAGGCATTTTATTACAAATATCCATCTGTCATGCAAGTGAATGGCAGGCTGAAGACAACATGGCTACTGAGTAGTGGTTGCTAAGGGGGGAAGCTCAGTGTGAGAGATGTAACCAAGCATTAGTAGGCAATCCTATGCAAATGAGTATAAGGATAGTGAATACCAATTTACCCTGCCATGTGAACCATGTCCCTAGAGTGTAAGAGTAGGATTAGGGGAGTAACAGAGTAGAAGATAGGTGACATCATGAGGGGGGTATGTATTAAAGACTGTAAGCTCATTGGAGCAGAGTGGCATGTGTTTGCTGTGAGTTACTGAGGACTGGAAGAGGCATGTCTCTAGTTGTCTGAACTGAAACCCTGAAACCGAAGGCGTACACTGTGGCTACCACCAAAGTTTCTTGCAAAGATCCTTACACTGTGTGCGCACGTGTGTGCACCTGTAAACCTGTGTAAGCCTGTGTGTGCCCGTGTAAGCCTGTGTAAGACTGTCTAAGCCTGTGTGCGCATATGTGCACCCGCCTAAGCCTGTGTAAGCCTGTGTAAGGCTGTGTGAACACATTTGCGCTCATCTGCGCGTGCGTGCGCTTGTTTGCGTGGCGCTGCCCCCTGTGGAAACAGAAAGGGAAAAGGAAGGAAAAGTAGTAGTAGGAAGTTAACCAAGGAGAACTAGCAGAGCTGCCAGGTGAAATCAATCAGAATCAGTCAATTACACAGGCAGTACACTAGCCCAGCCTAGCCCAGCACTTAAAACTCTGCAAACAAAATTCCCCATGTTTTACTCGGAAACACTGCAACACTGCAGTATACAAAGAGAAGTGAAAACTTAAAAAGCTGAACTGAGACAAAAAAATGTTAGGGGCTGACATTGCTATTATAAGGCAACATGTGCAAGATGCTGAGGGTGAAGCCATTGCGAATGTTGCTGAGCAACCCATAGTGAGGAGACAGAGAAGAGTGTACAGACCCAGGGTAATCTACCATGGGCTACATGAGCTGGAGATAGTGGAGCGCTATAGAGTGGACAGAGAGCTCCTGCAGCAAATTGTTGAGCTGTGCAGGCCACGTCTCACACACAGAACCAAAAGAGGGGAACCCATCCCAGTGGAAACCAAGGTATGTGTTGGCCTAAGAATACTAGCAACAGGTCCCTTCCAGAGACCAACTGGTGATATAATGGGGATTTCACAGGCATCAGTATCCAGGGTACTGCACCAGTTCCTGAATGCCATGTCAGCACGTCGGTGATCATGTATATTTCCCCAATTCCCGTGAGGTATTGGCCAGCAATATGCGTCTCTTCCGGCAAATAGCGGAATATCCTGTGGTAGTTGGTGCAATTGACTGCAGGCACATACACATCAAAGCACCAGCTGGTGAGTGGGGTAGGGCCTACATCAACCACAAGGGCTTCCACTCCATCAACTGCCAGGTCGTCTGTGATGCCCAGGGCATAATACTGAATGTGTGTGCTGGCTGCCCTGGAAGCTACCATGACTCCCATATCTGGCATCTGATGCAGCTGTACCAGACATTTGCCAATGGGGACATCCCTGACGGTCACCTAGTGGGGGATGCTGGATATGCACTGGAGCTGTGGCTGAAAACACCTATCAGAAATGCACACACATCTGAACAAGAACTCCATAATGGGGCACCCGCACAAACACAAAATGTAATCAAGCATGTGTTTGGGATGCTCAAGTCATGGTTCCGGTGCCTGGACACATCTGGTGGAGCCTTGCAGTACTCACCAACTACATGTACCCAAATTGTCATGGTATGTGCCATGCTACACAATATGATCCTGCGAAAACAGCTGCAGCAGGAACAGCATGGGGCAGGGCCAAACAGCCCCCCACCATTGCCAAGGCCTGCACAGGCACAGTGTTACTCGGAGGAGGAACAACCTGAGCCTGCCCCAGTAGGCAGAAGGAGGTGTGCCCAGTATGCCTTGGCCTTGGCAAAGAGACAATGCATAGCACATACACTGGCTCATTAGGAACCCTGGAAATGATACCTCTCTCTGACCCGCACATAAAATAAAAGGGATGCCTAACTTGACACTACCTGTTTCCAAACATGTATAGAGAGTGTAGTATGTGCATCCAACATAGGCAGTCCTGCAGCAGCACCGGAGGCATGATTGCCATGTTCTAAGCAATATAAAGCAGTGCTAAGCAGCATTTACCAATATTTAGTATATGTAAACAAAATTGGCCGTGCCAACTAGCGCAATGTTTGGCAACACTGAGCAATGTTGGGCAAGGTCGGCAAAGTCATGCAAAGTTGAGCAAAGACAGGTAAACATGCTCATATCAGCTTTACTATCCCTTAAGCAGTCTGGTCTGCCCAGCATGAAAATGAAAAGCAGTGACAGGGCTCAAACCCAGAATACTGTGCACTATAGTCACAGTACTGAACCACTAAGCCATGATAGCCTTTCAGTAGCACACACACAGCAGGACAATTGTACAGTAATGCAAACACAAAGAAATGCTGTAACATGCCCCTAAAGATGCATATGGGTAATCCCCCCCCCCACAGGCCTATGCAGACAGAGAAGATCAGGCCAGGTGGTGTGATGTGGGTTGTGTAGGCTATGAAGTTGCAATCTAATATATGTGGCATTGGACGCTAAGAAGTGTAGTACAGTAGTATGCCTCAAGCCAGTATGATAGGCAACAGTACAGACTGAAATGGTGTACCATACATAGCAGTGCAGGCATAGCAAATGTGTATAAGTGTCAGGTGAACCCCTCATTGTATGTACACCCACAGTAAAAATCAAGTGTGCCCCTGTGTAGAAATGTACAAAGAATAGCTCTCCCCTCTGTATGTAGAAATGTTGATAAGTCTATGCAAAGTGTCTCATGGAAGCCCTGCAGGCATAGCATGATCCCTGTTGATCTATGACACAAAGGTGAGGCCTGCTGTAAAAATACAACTTGACTTTCCATACACATATAGTATAAATTTCTATACTGGGCGTGCTCACACACTCCAACAAATGTAGTGGATTTCATTCAGCATTACACTAAAAGGTCATACTGGGCATGCTCACACACTTACAAAACGAAGCAAATGTCAGGCAACAACATACTGAAAGGTCATACTGGGCATGCTCGCACACTTATGCTAAATACAGAGGTGATAATAAGGGATCTATGGACAAATGTGGATAGACATCTCTACTTCCAGAAACACATTCACAAAGTTGTCAGAAAATCATGCTATGTGTTCACACATACTGCCAAGGTCTGTGCATGTAGGTCAAAGGAGGTTCCCATCAGTCATCAGACCCATCAGAGAGTATCACAACACACTTGCAATGAATCTGACTAGGCATATTCAGCAGCCAGAAAGACCACTGAACTACCCTAACAAAAGGATTACTGGCCTCCAAACAGTTGCCCCATGCAACAAGACTGAATGTAACCCAATCTGTATCTGTTGCATGCTGTCTACTCAGGAGATCTCTGCCCAACAGACAAGTCCATGTCATGGCTACACTCAGATCTGTTCTGAGTTACAGCTGAATGGCACTAAATATACAGACCCAACTGATATTGCCAACATCCTGGCAGATAGGATCAGTGTTAACTGTACCCCTCTCTCACCCATGAAAGAGCACATCTATATAATGGAAGACTGAAAGATTGCTGTCATCACGGCTGCACAGGTAAAAAACACTCTCCAAAGCCAGTATCACAGCAACCATGGGACCATATAACTTCAAAGGGTGTGTTCCACACAAACCAAACTCAAGAAACTACACTAGACGAAGTAAAACCACTGGAAACACCACGCTGGACACAAAGCTGAAATAAGATTAGCGCTTTCGTTTATGCCAAATAGATAAACTTCTTCAGATAAAAATACAGAGGAAATGAACATTTAAATACAAAATCCAGAATGACATCACATCCTGTCCATAAAATCAAATAAAATATCCATATTACAAAACATTAGATATTTCATATTATTACTAAAAAATATTATACAAAGCATAATTCCTATCGAAATAATGCCTTTAATTTAAGTAAACTCATAATAGAAATGGTGTCATTTAATCCAGGAGACACCGAAGCGTTTAGTTTCAACTGCCATATTAACTCTCTTTCTTCTAACTGCAAGGGAGTAGGGCCCCCTCTTCCATTATCAAAAATCTTTTCTATAACTAAAAAATAGAATTCATGGTCAGGAAAAGTCATCACATGTCTTGCCAAAGCATTTGTTGAATTACATCTAGAAATGGCATAGACATGTTCATAAATCCTATTTTTAATAGCCCTATCTGTTTTCCCTATATAGTATGCAGGGCAGTTATGGCACATTGCAAAATAAACAACCCCTTTACTATTACAGTTGAACTTATCATTCAAATAAAATCTTTTCCCATTGACCTTGAAGAACTTAGTCACAAAGATATATTTACACATATTACAAGCGCCACACTTTGACATACCAAAGTGTGGTCTATATTTCGCTTTTTGTTTTAGTTCTAAAATACTTTTTAAATTTCTCCCTTTCCTAAAGGTAATTTTTGGTGATATACCTAAACATTCTAAGATGTATCATCCAAAATAAAGGACCGATTTTTAATAATAATTGCCCTAATCCAGGATGCATCCTTCGAAAAAGTTGTTATGAAATTTGTCCCAATGAAATCTTCACCGAGTTTTCCATCAGATGTTAAAGGCAAGATAACTGGATAGGAATTATTATCAATGATGGAATCTTCATTCAGATGTCCATCAACTTTTTCAACTGTATATTTCAGAATAGGTGAAAAAGTACCCTGTTCCCTTTTAGATGAAACTTCTCTTATAAGTTCATCAATTAATAAGTACGGGTATCCTCTAGTTGAAAACATATCCTTTAACAAATTACATTCCTCAAAAAAATCACATTCAAGTGTCAACATCCTAGCTGCCCTGACCAATTGCCCTTTCACTACCCCTCGTTTTTGATGTAGGGGGTGGCAGCTAGAAAAATGGAGGAAAGCATTAGAATAAGTTACTTTTCTATGGACTCTGGATGTGAAGATATCTAATTCATAGTTCTTAGCTAACAAGACATCTAAATAGTTGATAAAATCAACCTGAAAGTCATATGTGAACTCAAGAAAATCAGTGGAACTGTTCATTTCCACCATAAGGGATTCCACTGACTCTCTGTCACCATTCCATAAAATAAAGATGTCATCAAGGTATCGTGTATACCATACAGCTTTCTCCTTAAAAATAGGAACTTCAAAAAGGAAACTCTTTTCCCATGCTGCCATGACTGTATTAGCAAAAGTGCCCCCACATGGGGAGCCCATCGCTATTCCAGTAATTTGTTAAAGGATATGTTTTCAACTAGAGGATACCTGTACTTATTAATTGATGAACTTATAAGAGAAGTTTCATCTAAAAGGGAACCGGGTACTTTTTCACCTATTCTGAAATATACAGTTGAAAAAGTTGATGGACATCTGAATGAAGATTCCATCATTGATAATAATTCCTATCCAGTTATCTTGCCTTTAACATCTGATGGAAAATTCGGTGAAGATTTCATTGGGACAAATTTCATAACAACTTTTTTGAAGGATGCATTCTGGATTAGGACAATTATTATTAAAAATTGGTCCTTTATTTTGGATGATACATCTTTAAAAGAATGTTTAGGTATATCACCAAAAATTACCTTTAGGAAAGGGAGAAATTTAAAAAGTATTTTAGAACTAAAACAAAAAGCGAAATATAGACCACACTTTGGTATGTCAAAGTGTGGCGCTTGTAATATGTGTAAATATATCTTTGTGACTAAGTTCTTTGAGGTCAATGGGAAAAGATTTTATTTGAATGATAAGTTCAACTGTAATAGTAAAGGGGTTGTTTATTTTGCAATGTGCCGTAACTGCCCTGCATACTATATAGGGAAAACAGATAGGGCTATTAAAAATAGGATTTATGAACATGTCTATGCCATTTCTAGATGTAATTCAACAAATGCTTTGGCAAGACATGTGATGACTTTTCCTGACCATGAATTCTATTTTTTAGTTATAGAAAAGATTTTTGATAATGGAAGAGGGGGCCCTACTCCCTTGCAGTTAGAAGAAAGAGAGTTAATATGGCAGTTGAAACTAAACGCTTTGGTGTCTCCTGGATTAAATGACACCATTTCTATTATGAGTTTACTTAAATTAAAGGCATTATTTCGATAGGAATTATGCTTAGTATAATATTTTTTAGTAATAATATGAAATATCTAATGTTTTGTAATATGGATATTTTATTTGATTTTATGGACAGGATGTGATGTCATTCTGGATTTTGTATTTAAATGTTCATTTCCTCTGTATTTTTATCTGAAGAAGTTTATCTATTTGGCATAAACGAAAGCGCTAATCTTATTTCAACTTTGTGTCCAGCGTGGTGTTTCCAGTGTTCCACACAAACCACAGAACGAACAGGCACCCCACTGACGTACCATGTGCAGTCATAGCCTCACCCCATGCTTTGTGCCTGTTGAATGGGGCACAGTGACAGTTACCCCACTACAGAAGGGTGGAGACACCACAGACCCCAAGAACTAGCGGACCATTAGCCTGACGAGCCCGCTCTTCAAGGCCATGGAAGGTATCATCATACAACATATAAAACACTACATTTGTAATCCCCAAACCCTGGAACACAACCATGTTGGGTTTGTAAAATGCAGATCATGTCACATAAACCTGATAGATGACATTGAAGCAGTCAACAGAACCGTCGACAAGGGCAAGGTGGTTCACACAGCCTATGTTGATCCTGCCATGGCTTACAACACGACTGCACACACTGGAAATATAGGTAAGCCCACTGAACTAGGTATAAATTGCTATGTCACAAGATGTGCTGCCAACAGGCTTACTGACAGAACACACACTGTGAAAGTAGCAGACTCCAAGTATGACTTTGGACCAGTGATGAGTGCAGTACCACAAGGTCCATTCCTGTGTCTTGTCCTGTTTAGTATGTACTTCCCTGAAGTAAACTTTAACATAGAAGGTCTATGGCTACTGAAGTTTCCACGGGACTGCAAACTAGGATCCATAATTGTAAACACTAAAGATGTGGACATCCTAGAAAAGGGCCTCACTGAGACAGACAGATGGCTGTTGTCAAAGCCATGGGCCCCAGCTCAATGCCAAAAGGTGCATTGTCATCCCCTTTGTTAAAAACTCCATAGCCAAGAACGACAACATAGGCGGTAGTATACTTAACACTGAAAGTGTTGAATTTCAGGTAGTCATCCAATAGAGGCTGTCCAATTCAAAAATCCACAAGTCTCAGCCGTTCGCTTCAACAGTTTATTAAAAAACACACAGCACAAAAGCCACTATTGGATGACTACCTGAAATTCATCATTTGGTGCAGTGTGTGTTTTTTGTGGATAACACTGAAGGTGTGATAAGAGACCTTGGGTCAGAGATGGACACTGGACACAACGGTGATAATCACATCCCCACAGTAGTCAGGAAACCCTGCTATGTGGCACACCTCATCACAAAATGTGTCTCATGCAGAATAGAAGAGGACATTGTTCCCCAATACTCATCACTCACTAGAACTATAATAGAGTACAAAGCCACTTTTGCTATGTACTTCACAAGCCAACTACAACAACTGGAAAGCCTGCAGCAATACCTCACAAAGAGCATTAGTGGCCTGAAATAAATGCCATACACAGACTCAAAATGCTCCATCAGTACTCCCTTGCATATTGCCTACTCAGATGTGTTCACTGCCTAACATACAAAGCTATGTCAAATGCAGAGCTGTTGGACATGCTCCATGTAAAACACTCACAATCCCTCTGACCTTTGGACCCAAAACCACGAGTGAAATACAAAAGGAAGGGGTGTACACATTTACCTTATGGATACCCACACCTCCAGGTTAGTGGCACAGCATGAGGCCTTGGAGACCATGCAAGTGCATCTAAGATTGGTCAAAGCTGCTCATCAGATTGTAGCCTGCTACAGATCACCTACCTTGTCACAGGAACCTCACTCAGTATTCCTGAGAACAGTGGAAAATATCAAGGTCCTATCAAACAGCATTATATGAGGTGATTACAACTACCCAAACATTGAGTGGGAGAATTACTTGTGTACAACGTCCTTTGCCCAATGTTTCGTAGAGTTTAAAAGCTCTAACACCCTGGAACAGCTGGTCACCATGCCCACTAGATGTGACACCATACTGGACATGATCATCACCAACATGGGGTACCTGTGTTCCACAACAGAGATAAAACCCTCGCTGGTAATATCAGATTATAAAGTAATCACACTGGACATCCACATCCCGCTCTCCCCACCCAGTCAATGAAACCACAGTGAAGTCATTTTCAAAAGCAAACTGCACACGTCCCAAGACAAAAGTGGAAAGTTCCAAAGACCTCTTGCTATAGGAGAATGGTATACAATCTGCCAAATCAGTTACAAGTGCATCCTATGAGCATCTACAGGGATGCATGGATTGAGACATCACAAATAAAACCAAGATGCACTCCTCCAAAAATAAGAAAACAATCTGGTGGTCATTGGCCATAAATAAGCTAGACAACAGAAGGAGGAAACTAACACCCGATAGAGCCAACTTCACTAAAGGAAAGGCATCACTGATCATTATTAGGAAGAAGCAATGATCACTCATAAAATAATTCAAGGACACTGTCAAAAGACAAATTGCCAAGGACTGTAAGAATAACAACCACAAAGCCTGCCATAGCTTTACCAGACATGTAGGTGTCAACTTCCAAATATGCTGTCAGCTACTGACAAATGGCAAGGAATACACTGAACCAACTTTCAATGGCCACATCCTGGGAGAAAAGTTCAATGTAAACCTCCCCCCATCACCCCCAAAAGGGCCTGTGTCCATCACAGAAGGATGCAGAGCCCCAGATATAATGGACATGCAGCTAAGGACAGCCCTCTCCAAAGCCAAGAACACAGCATCAATGGGACTGGATGGTGTCCCAGGCTACGTCTTACACTAGGCCCAAAAGGAACTACACCCTCACCTACATTCACTGCCCAGACTCAATCGTACCACAGGGTATGTACACAAAGAATGGCATACACTAACAGTCATCCAGCTCCACAAAGGGGGTGCCACAAAAGAACCTGGAAACCATTGCCCTATATGTCTACTCAGCCTGGTCTACAAAGCTATTGAGCAAATTGTCATGGGACCCATAAACAGAGACATTGGGGACCTCCAGACACTGGAGTCTACACAAGCTCGCCTTGTTAAAGGCAGATTCTGCCTCCTAAACATAGTTGACTTACTTTAAACAGTCACCAAGGACATAGATGGAGGTGAAAGTAGCCCACACAGCCCACCTGGACATCACTAAGGACTTTTCCCACCATTCCCCACTCTGTCATCATGGACACGCTTACCACCCTGAACATCAACAGCTATGTCACAGGATGTGTGGCCTAGTGGCTCTCAGATCAAACACACATGTTCAGAGTTGCAGGTGCCATGTCCGACTCTAAGACAGTCACAAATGGCATCCCACCGGTCTTGCTCCTGGGAACCCACCTGTTCAGTGGACACTGCTCAGAGGTACAGGCAAGCACAGGAGGAGTATGGCTGAACAGGTTTGCAGAAGACTGCTAACTGTGCTCCATAATCAACTCCATGGCTGACACACACATCCTCAAGAAGGGGCTTACAGACACAGATACCTGGTGTCAAAACAATACCCCAACAAGAATGCCAAAGAATCCATAGTCATCCCGTTTTGCTAAAACAAAGTGCAAACAAATTACCACATAGGTGGTACACCAGTATGTACGTAGAAAGTCATGAAGGCCCTGGGGACACAGTTAGATAGTGAACTCTCCTTTGATGATCACATGGCCAAAGTGTTCAGACATTCCTACTATGTAGCCCACCCATTGTCACCTAATGTAACCCACTTTGTCTAGTCTGATGATGTCACCATCCTAGAAATATACCTGTGGAAAAGAGAACTCACAGTAATGTGTATAGCGCATTGTGTAAATGTATACTCCTGTAGTAACATAAAGTAGTTAAGTAGGGGTTTGAATCCTGCACTTGACAGGTGTGTGTGTGTGTGTGTGTCTGTCTGTCTGTTTGTGTGTGATCTCCTTGGAGAAACACAACCTTTTTGGAGAGTAGTCAAACACCTTAAAAGTGGTATACTAATCTTTGTCAGGTCTGATGATGTCACCACCCTACAAATATACCTGTGGAAAAGCAAACTCACAGTAATGTGTATAGCATGCCATGTAAATGCGTACTCTTGTAGTGACATAACACAGTTAGGTAGAGGTTTGAATCCTGCACTTGACAAGTGTGTGTGTGTCTGTCTGTGTGTGATTTCCTTCGAGAAGAGCAACCTTACTGGGGAGTAGTCAAACACCTTAAAAGTGGTATACTAATCTTTGTCAGATCTGATGATGTCACCACCCCACAAATATACCTGTGGAAAAAAGAACTCAAAGTAATGTGTATAGCATGTTGTGTAAATACATACTCCTGTAGTGACAGAAAGCAGTTAGATAGGGGTTTGAATCCTGCACTTGACAAGTGTGTGTGTCTGTTTGTGTGTGATTTCCTTGGACAGTAGCAACATTTTTGGAGAGTAGTCAAATACCTTAAAAGTGGTACACTAATCTTTGTCAGGACTGATGATGTCACCACCCTAGAAATATACCTGTGGAAAAGAGAGCTCACAGTAATGTGTATAGCATGTCGTGTAAATGCGCACTCCTGTAATAACATAAAGCAGTTAGGTAGGGGTTTGAAACCTGCAATTGACAAGTGTGTGTGTGCTCTATGTGTGTGGGACTGTTGGTCAATGGGTTGTGGGTTTTGCTTTTACTACTGTATGACATATCAGTATGACACCAGTATGTGCATTGCACATGTGAAGTAGCTGTGTGGCAAATACATATACGTACATGTGACTTCAATTATTGCAAGTGTGGGAACCCTGCTTTCTCCAAGAACACATCTGTCATCTTTTCAAGAGTGTGCTGCTGCTTTCCAGACCTTAGGTCACATCTATATGCTTGTGACAAGGCCAGCCACTGCAGTGATCCCTGGCCTAGGTCAACTGTGTCATAAACACTCATTACGGTTTCTATAGAATTGTGTGAGTGAGGTTTTATGGCTGAGGTAGATGTCAGACCTGTTCAAACACAGCAGGGTCTATCACTGATGGCTATTCATTATAGGTGTACAACAACCTTTGTGAATATGCTTTCAGACCCCTCATTGCTTATGTGATCCACCGAGGGATTTAAACATACCTTTGGAAATGTGATTATCAAAGGAGAGATGACGTACCACTTGGTTGCATGTACACATCAGTACCTGTTCTTCATGTTGATAGCTACTACCTATGTGGTACTGTGGGGATACTATGTTCTGTAAAGGTGGATGACAATGCTTTGGTTGGCTTATAGCTTTACAGCATGGGTTTGACAACAGGGATCTGTCTGTGTGATACCCTTGTGGAGGATGTGTGTGTCATCTGGAGAATGCATTATAGGCCACAGTATGCATTACCACACGTGGACGGACATATCCCTACTGTGATTGCTTGTACCTAAGAGAGCTATATGCCAAACAGGAGTGGTCTCAGTAATGGGTGCAGGTGAATACCACTGGTTACTGGCATAGTAGAGTACCTGAAGTGTCCAAATGTTACTGTGTGTCCTACATCTGTGTGTCAGTTGTCAAGACATCATCTAACGATTGGTTATGGTCAGGCTGTTCAAGTTGTGTATACTACCAGAATGCAAATCAATGACAGATAGTAACAGTATCACCCACAGCACAGTGTTTAACCATGTCATACACACATGTGTAGTCAAGTTCCGAAATGTGTGTAGTACATTGCATACTGGCCACCAATCGAGACTATGGAGTGATACTGTGTAATACAGGGCATGTCACCCTGCCCATGTGTCCACTATTCATGTACATGCAGACAGTGCACCTCCACCATGTTCACAAATGTACACCTGCAAATCTGTGCAACACACATCCCACACATACTGTCCACACTCTAACACATGCTGCCAATACTGCACACATCAGCCAAGTGGCACGTGGGCGGACAATACACTATTGGAACTAACACTAGTGTAAACGTTACCACATTGACAATCATAGCTTACATGCATCATGCCTGCTCAGCCACATCTTCAAGCATATCATTACACTCTACAGCTGACAACATGATAACATTGCTATACTGCTATAAAGTCACCCTGTGCATCAGCACCATGGTAGCCTGTTCCTGCATCGATGCCACAGATGACAGGAGGTGGCTCAGGATTCATCATATGCACAGGGTGTGTAGTTGGTTTGCCAGAGGCCTATAGTGAGCCATACAATCGACACGTGTGTGTGTGTGTGTGTGTGTGTGTGTGTGCGTGTGTGCGTGTGTGCGTGTGTGTGTGTGTGTGTGTGTGTGTGTGTGTGTGTGAGTGAGGGCCAAGAGTACTGCTATGGGCCAATGTTGATGTAATGTGCACGTGTATGTGGTAGCCCTAGGTGTCTTGTTTATGTGTGTGTGTGTCTGCATGCACACAGTTCCACCATGTGGCTGCCATATATGGGTATTTGTGGGACAGCCACAGACTGTACCTGCCAGGCTTTACAGATCACCATCTCTGGCCACTGATATGGTACCTGTGCCTGGCAGGGGTGCTACTGACACTATCAGGTACTAAGCCTGACTGGGTGCTATCCCCAGAGGTAGATGGATGTACACTGGACACAGGTCCCTGCTGGGACTGTCCAGAGCCACATGCATGTGGTCTTCTAGGACAGTCGATGGACAGCCCAGCCTCAACATTGCTGGGGCTGGTACTGGCATTACGGGAGCAGCTGTGACTTGAGGGACATCCGCGGCGACTGCCAGTTGCTGATGTTTCTGTCATACATCCACGTCGACGTCTCACCTGTCCTGCACTGTCCTGACACATGGATATGACATTGCGGAGGACATCTAATGTCTCACCCAACGTCTATCAATGACCTCAGTGTAATTATGGATGGCACCTGCTAGGTCACAGATTCTGTCATTTAAAGCGGTGTTATGTGCCCTCTGTGCCCTTAGCCCCTGTCTGGTGTACCATTCCATACATGCCTGTGCCACCATGACAGCTTGGAACATGCATGAGGTTGTTAGCCCTGTGGCACATCTGCCAGTGGCATGATGGCCAGCAGTGCTCCGACGAGAACCCCTGGACATCTGCCTATGTAGTACCCTTCCAGACATCTGGGTATGGTTGCTGTGTTGGGATGCATGTGCCATAGATACCACACTGTCCTGGCCAATGCCGGCTGTACAATGTCCCTCAGCTAAGGGCATTGGTGATGGATGTATTGGCAGTATGACTGTGTGCATGGATGGGGTGGACACTTGTGTACTGTCGATTGTTGGCTCAATGACAGACCCTGGCAAACATGGCTGTGCCTCAACACACCTATCATAATTATCACTATCATGCTCAGTGACATCAGTTTCCCTGCTGCAGTGAACTGGAGACAGGAAACACACTTTACAACCTGTACATGATGTCTGCACGCATGCACACATGCACACATGAACACATGAACACATGCACACATGCACACATGAACACATGAACACGTGAACACAAACACATGCACACATGAACACTTGCACACATGCACACATGCACATGTGAACACATGCACACATGAACACATGAACACATGCACACATACACACATGCACACATGAACACATGCACAAATGAACACTTGAACACATGCACACATACACACATGCACACATGAACACATGCACACATGAACACATGCACACATGAGCACATGCACACATGCACACATGAACACATACACACATGCACACATGCACACATGCACACATGAACACATGCACACATGAACACATGAACACATGCACACATATACACTCCTCACTACACACACACACACACACACACACACACACACACACACACACACACACACACCACCAGCAATCCAGAACATACTCAATAGGGTGTGAAGGTGGGTTACAGTATCACAAGCCAAACATTTATATTAAACATGACAGCATGCAGGACGTGTGTTGCTCAACAGCATGCAGTGTAAGTGTAGACAGCCCTTGCTAATAACAGTATACATGGCTTTGATGCATGTGTGTTTTGTTCAGTGTTTGGCTTCACCCTGGAACACAATGTGTACATGGACACAACATTGCTGTGCAAGTATTAACAGCTCTGCAATGTCCTGTGCACCATCAATCACATGTATACATGCCATTGCTGGATGTGCATCAGTGTGTCACATAGATATCCATTTCTGATTAGAGCATCTGTGTCTTTAGCAGACAATTGTGGACACAGGTTTAGCACATGCATGTTATGTATACACACAGGATGAGTGGTGCATGTATACCTGATGGAATACCATTGCTCAACATAGCCATTGTACAGTGGTTATGGTGAGTGTAGGACATACTGTGGGCATGCCTGTGCCAAGCATGAAATGGCATGCTACCACAAAACTTCAACATTAAATATCACACATACTCAATGTATGTCATGTGACCTATACACTCAATAGTATTACAAGACATGTGTGTCACTTTGTACAAATGGTGATTGCTATGTATATTGTGTATCGGTGCATATGTTTGCACACACACAACACTGAGGTGCATAGCAATTAATGATATGTGTAGTACTGTGGCCACTGTAACTGGATGTGGTGTAGTACCATGTGACATCATCATGCAGCATCATGTGGTCACTCAAGGCTACTAATGTGTGCCATACTGGCACATAGCATGCTGTACCTGAACTGCAGTACCATGGCTACATTCACCATTTCATGGCCAGTTGTTACATGTGTTTGTACATTGCACAGTAGGGGGCATTGCCTAACATGAATGTGTTATGTGTTGAAGAGTGTCACACAGCCACATGAGAGGACTCTACCCCTCAGGTATATTATGTGTGCTGTGTGGATGACATTTGGGATACTGAAGAGTGACCTTACAGCATGTGTCTGAATACACCATGTGTAGCATGTTAACATATACTGCGTATGACACAGTTTTGTGTGTTGTGTGCATGTGTATCGAATCTGCCTATCCAACGTCCACTACAGTGTTGCCACAATTGTGTGGGATGCTCTGTGTATTGCATGTGTTTGAGTCAGCTACTCATGTTACTGAGATGTGCATAGTCTCACAGCAAACATGCACAGCATGCATTATGTGCTGGTGTGTGACATGTACATGGCCTACACCTCACCTATGACATGCACATTTAATTAGCAATAATAAATGTAGAACACACTCACCAGCATGGGTCTGCTGCCTTGCTGTCACACCAGAGGGACCTACAAGGATATGAGACAGTTTGTCAGTGGCAACAACTGTGGCATTGCTACTGTGTGTTTGCAATCTTACAGTAGTATGACTGTTGAAAGTCACAGGCCTGCATATTATATTCCGATTTATTATTATTGCACAACACTACGCACCACATCTTGTAACTACACACTACACATCTCACATAAGCATGATCTACCAATAGAGGTAACAGTAGTGTACAGCTATGCCATGTTACCTGCACACTCCATTGTCAACTTGCTGGGTGGCTCCGGTCTCCATGATGACGCATGTTAGTTGTTGTTGTTGCTGTTGCTGGCCAGGAGCCACCTGGCTCAGGAGCAGCTCCTCCACTCTGGTGAGGGGGGGGGGTGGATGGCTACACCACCACCTGTGGCAAGCTGTTGTATACGGATATCAGACGCATGCTGCCGGACATGTCTAATTAAATCACTGCAGTGATGGCATACCTGCTCATATGTCCGGTTATGCATGCCTATGTCATTTACCCTATGGACAAGATCTTGCCACAGTGCAGTCCGCTCATGCTGGCCCTGGCTGGCTCTTGAGAACAGCATGGCCTAGTGCTGAACCATGGTGTCTGTTATTACTTCATCCTCTGCTGGTCTGTATGAGGGATTACGATGGTGGGCCATGACCCTGGAAGACAATGAAACAATATGTGTGAGCAAGTCAAGTGGCACACTTAATATTCTAAAGTACAGATATCATTTAACTGCCATATATAGCAACCTATTTGCTGTCAAAGGATGCACACTTTCAATACTACATATCAGTGCTCAACCCACAACTGCCTGACAGTGCCTGGCACACTCTATATATCAAACCATGTTTTGCACAGCAACAAAGATAAACCAGTATGTAAGATTATACAACAGTACATGGCACACTGTATGCGGCACAATGCACCACCTAGCCACAGGGGGTATATATCAAGCTAATGCATAATGTAACATGTAATCCATTGCAATGATTGTAAAGTCCAGTCAAAGTATAACCAGTATACCACACTAGTCATTGATGGCAAACCCCTGCCTAACATATGTGCTCATTCGTCAATATAGGTGGCATACTGCTGTACTACACTATACATGTTGCTAGATATGCACCTATATCCTGTAACACTCATATGACTGAGGCCATGGTACAGGCATATACACACACACACACACACACACACACACATCAGACATACATACTAGACACAAAGGTATGGCAACACACATGACCTTTACCTGTGTACCATACAGTACTATGTGTCAGTAGTTAGAAGACCTTATGCCTGAGGTATGTCATCTGGAGGACTACAGGGAACAAACAAAACAGTGGTTCCAGGACATGTGTACATACTCCATACTGTGCTGTTTAGGCATACAGCTTCAGGTAGTACTACAGTTCATTCAAAGGTTGGATTCACCAGCAGTAACACTCAATAAGCATAGATGTACTGCTGTAGCCTACAATGGGACACCCCAGTTGGCACCAACACACTATGTCAGACTGTCTGGCATACTGCTTTTTGTGCCTAGCAATAGCATACACATCTTTTGCTGAGATCACAGCTAGGACACTAAATACCATGACAGAAACAGTTTCCCACTTAGCTATCACACATATACAGAACTCTGACACATTCACCAACACATTCACCATCACACTCAGTCAACCTCACAAAGCAATTATTGCAACAAGTACATGTGGGTGTGTATCAGTTTCATAAGTAGGTTATAGGCTATTGGCCCTAGGACCTATAGATGTCTAGCTATATGCTACCCTGGCCTTTGACACACAGGTAATTTCATTTCACATGGCCCTGTCAAGCAGAGCCAGAGGTGATTCCCATGGTGTATTTCCTATCTCACATACAATCATCAGGTTTATATACGACGACTGCTAATTAGGAGCTTCGATTGCTATTGATTGGTGGTTTGTGCCATGGTATGGGATGTCTCTGAGATAGGGATCTATCCCTCCAGCATGTGATGTTTATTGAGGTGACAAGGTTTAGGTCCCTAGGGCATGTAGCTCATAGGGATTGTGATCTGATTACGTGGAGCATGTCCAACAGCTCTGGGTTTCACATAGCTTTGCATGTTAGGCAGAGTTCACCTCTGGGTAGACGGTATGTGACACAGTCTAGCTGTAGTTGTGTGGGACGGTCTGCATAGGGCATCTGTTTGAGGCCAGTATTACTCTTTGTGAGGTATGTCTGTGTCCTTTCCAGTTACTGTAGATGTCTTTTGCGGTACATACCACATGGGGCATTGTACTCTATAATGGGTTTTATGTGTGTGGAGTAGAGGGGAACACTGACCTATACTTCCCTGGATGACACACCTTTTGTGATTATGTGTGCCATGTAGACATGTTACATGACTAGAGGGGCACTGTGACAATCAAAGGGGAGACTACTGTCCACCTGGGTCCCAAGGTCTCTTATCACACCTTCAGTGTTAAGTAGACTACCACCTATGTGGTAGTTAATGGGTACTGAGATTTTGCAAGGAGGAATGCCAATGCAATGTCAACAATGAGCTTGAGTCCATGGCTTTGTCACCAGGCATCTGTTGCAGTAAATATTACTCTCTCTCTCTCTCTCTCTCTCTCACTCTATATGTAAATATATGTATATATATACACACATACATATAAACATCCATTGTTGTACATATTGATATACATATAGGCACATATACAGTCCACCTTTCCTGGTGGGAATATTGAGTATGGGAAGGTTGTGAGGTATACAGTTATGTCATAATATTGTGTTGTAAAAAGTTATGGAACAAGGTGAACGCCCAATCCAAACAGCAAATAAAGCAATAAAAATATAACAAAGGATAAGGGCGAAACCCAGCTCTAAAAAATAATAAAATAAAATGTCACTAGTATATCTCATCCAATCGACACTGTTTCTTCAAAAAAATAGGCATCCAAAATAAAAAATCCGTTTTTCTTTATTGTAAACAGGTACCAGAGTTAGCGCTTTCACCTTGCGGTTTCATCAGACTCACTACAAAGTACAAACCAATGAGTCTTTAAATACTTATAAAGGCGGGAAAAAACACATAATTAAGGTTCTTAACAACAAATTCAGTACTTAGCAACCAACTCATCCAATAAATTCATCTATAAATCAATATATACACATCATTAAAACATCATTAATAAAACATATTAAAGTCTAAAACTTTCTGACTATCAATCTATAATAAAAACATATCGATTTAATACTTCATTTAACTTTGAGTCTTCTCATCCTTAAAAAAGGTTTTAAAGAAACCTTGGCATTAAGTCAGGCCAAATCTGATCTTAGCTTTAAAATCCAGGCATTTTCCCTACTCTCAGTAATGGCCCAAATATCCCCACCTCTATTAGAAACATTAATATTCTCTATAATCCTGAAACTAAATGTATGTGTACAATCTGTGTCCATAACATGTTTGGCTAATGCATTTGTAACATTTTTAACCCTAATATTGTACAAATGCTCACATCGTACGATCCCTCAAACATCTGTTCGTCTTGCCAACATAAAATGACGAACAGACATGGCACATAGCCAGATAAACGAGGTCCCTGGACATGCAATCACCTCTAGCCTTAAAGGTGTAAGAAATGTGGGTTGTAGGATGTATAAAAACTGAATCCCCACAAATGAAGTCGCAAAAATTGCATTTACCACACTTCATAGTTCCAAATGGAAGTGTGGTTCCAGGATTATTGGGCATCCTGTCACATAACAACCTCTTAATGTTTCTTTTATTCTTATACCTAAATCGTGGGCTGTCACCAACAATGCCATGGATGTGTGGGTCCACCAACAATATATCCCTATGCTTCCTTACCACATCCTTAATACTACCCACATCTTTAGTATAAAACAAAGAAAAGGCAGTGGAGCCATAGATATTGGTGTTAGTGTGACCTCGTGTATTCATCCCAAGGCTTGATTCAGAGAAATACGGGGCAGCTGCTTCAGACCTCAACTCTAATATATTCTCATGCCCTTTTATAATATCATCCATCTTATAACCCCGTAATGCCAACCTCCTATCCAAGTCTGATAAATCCTGGCGAAACCCTTGCTCAGTAGGGTTATACCTAGAAGTCCTCATACTCTGTCCCCTGACAATGTTATGAAAAATATAACCAGGGTGCATGCTATGTCTATGTAAAATAGAATTTTTATGACATGGCTTTCTATAGACCCCAGTATTAATAATGCCATTAGAAAGGCGCTCAACAAATATGTCCAAAAAAGGAAGCTTGTGGTATGAAAACTCATAACTAAATCTAAGATACTCAGTACAAACATTCAAATCTGTTATATAAGATACTAGCTGCTCAACTGACCCCTTCCATAGCAGGAAGAGGTCATCTACAAAGCGCCTATAGAACGTAACATGAGCTGCGAAGCTAGGATGGGGAATCATATAATCAGCCTCCCATTCAGCCATGAACAGGTTGGCGTAGCTATTGGCACAAGAAGTGCCCATAGCTACGCCATCCAACTGTATAAATAACTCCTGTTCAAAGCCAAATACATTAGTATGTAAAACAATATCCAGAAAAGTTAATAAAACACTAATCCTGTCTTCACTATATCCTGAATGGTTACTAAGATGTCGCTTTATATAATCCAAACCTATTCGGTTGGGGATAACAGTGAACAGGGAATTCACATCCAAAGTAACAAACAAATAATCTTGATAATCAGATACATTCCTCAGATGTTCATAGAGATCAACTAGGAACTGCTTGGTATCTCTTAAAATCAATCGATGAGCATCGAGAACAGGTCTCAAAAACTTCTCTAAGTATAGGGAAAAAGGCTCTGTCAACCACCCACCACCTGACACAATAGGTCGAAGTGGTGGGTTGACTAAGCTCTTATGAATCTTGGGAAGCCCCTTAACAACCGGGACTAAAGGATGGGGTACTTCCAAAAAAGAATGCAAAGAATCATCTATAAGACCCCTATTCAACAAATCCTCCAAAACACCACAGATCTTCACACTATAATTAGCTAAGGAATCATACGAGACACGTTCATAAAACTTACAATCATCCAGCATTTTCCTAACAGCATCCAAGTACTCTCGTGTGTCCATCACCACAATTCCTCCTCCCTTGTCTGCTGGCCTCAATGTAATAGAATAATGCATGAGCAATTGGTTTCATGTTTTTCATTACCAGTCGTAGACAGTCATTTGTGTCAGATGTTAGATTCCGTTGGTCAGTTTGAACGGAGACTTTTGGGACAGAAGAGACAGAAGCTACATAGGGACATTGTGGATTTTAGATGTGGTAACATCTTTACTTGGCCTCGTTTTAACCAGGGACAAGTGAATAATGTCACTGTTGACCGGGACAGCTTAACTAAAACATCTTTGGATACACGTGAATCTGGACTAATGGGACGAGTGGAACTCCAAAGTGATGGAGTTGTTCCTGACACTGATATTAGAACTGATAACAATGTCTCTGGGACTATTGTTACTGATAATTCAGATTTGAATGTTGTTAATGAATGTATGAGACCTGAAAGTACTGTGAATCATAATACTAAGGTTGCTAGTGTTGTATCTGTAGTGAATAATGTTAAGAATGCATCTGTTGGCAGTAATTTCAACAATGTTAGTGTTACAACTACTGTGGATCCAGTGGTGAGGAGTAAGACGAGGAGACCAGGTTTTGTACCTGAAGCTCCCCTCTCTACCCCTCCCCATGGCATTGAGCCATCTTTACGCTTTGACAAGTCACACCCTTTTCCCATCAGAACAGATCAGAGGGATGTGAGGGTGAGGTCTCAAAGCAGGGGGAGGCAGAAGAGGAAATTGCCGGCTGGAGCCCCAATGAATATGAACTTGAAGAAGATGTGGCAGGGGAGGGAGACTCTTTAGTATTCAACATTTCCTCTCGTGTGCTTTCCGGTGCTGAGGAATCTGTTTTAGCTAAGGGGTTATCCTTTATCCCCAGCACATATAGTACCATTGAAGAATCCTTACGTGATTTTAAACTTTTTGTCAGGAATCTATCACTGAAATTGATGTTTAATAGCAACAGTGATGATAGAATTGTTCATAGCAGTTTTAAGAAACCTAGTGTCTATATCCCCCCTATGCACCCATTATTGGGAGCCTTCAGTAAATTGGTTGAGGAAGATATTTATAAGATGTATGATATGAGACATAGAAGGAAGGACAATTTGACACATAGTGAAAGAACAGCCCTTAGAACACTGATGAATGATTATTCTATTACATTGAGGCCAGCGGACAAGGGAGGAGGAATTGTGGTGATGGACACACGAGAGTACTTGGATGCTGTTAGGAAAATGCTGGATGATTGTAAGTTTTATGAACGTGTCTCGTATGATTTCTTAGCTAATTATAGTGTGAAGATCTGTGGTGTTTTGGAGGATTTGTTGAATAGGGGTCTTATAGATGATTCTTTGCATTCTTTTTTGGAAGTACCCCATCCTTTAGTCCCGGTTGTTAAGGGGCTTCCCAAGATTCATAAGAGCTTAGTCAACCCACCACTTCGACCTATTGTGTCAGGTGGTGGGTGGTTGACAGAGCCTTTTTCCCTATACTTAGAGAAGTTTTTGAGACCTGTTGTCGATGCTCATCGATTGATTTTGAGAGATACCAAGCAGTTCCTAGTTGATCTCTATGAACATCTGAGGAATGTATCTGATTATCAAGATTATTTGTTTGTTACTTTGGATGTGAATTCCCTGTTCACTGTTATCCCCAACCGAATAGGTTTGGATTATATTAAGCGACATCTTAGTAACCATTCAGGATATAGTGAAGACAGGATTAGTGTTTTATTAACTTTTCTGGATATTGTTTTACATACTAATGTATTTGGCTTAGAACAGGAGTTATTTATACAGTTGGATGGCGTAGCTATGGGCACTTCTTGTGCCAATAGCTACGCCAACCTGTTCATGGCTGAATGGGAGGCTGATTATATGATTCCCCATCCTAGCTTCGCAGCTCATGTTACGTTCTATAGGCGCTTTGTAGACGACCTCTTCCTGCTATGGAAGGGGTCAGTTGAACAGCTAGTATCTTATATAACAGATTTGAATGTTTGTACTGAGTATCTTAGATTTAGTTATGAGTTTTCATACCACAAGCTTCCTTTTTTGGACATATTTGTTGAGCGCCTTTCTAATGGCATTATTAATACTGGGGTCTATAGAAAGCCATGTCATAAAAATTCTATTTTACATAGACATAGCATGCACCTTGGTTATATTTTTCATAACATTGTCAGGGGACAGAGTATGAGGACTTCTAGGTATAACCCTACTGAGCAAGGGTTTCGCCAGGATTTATCAGACTTGGATAGGAGGTTGGCCTTACGGGGTTATAAGATGGATGATATTATAAAAGGGCATGAGAATATATTAGAGTTGAGGTCTGAAGCAGCTGCCCCGTATTTCTCTGAATCAAGCCTTGGGATGAATACACGAGGTCACACTAACACCAATATCTATGGCTCCACTGCCTTTTCTTTGTTTTATACTAAAGATGTGGGTAGTATTAAGGATGTGGTAAGGAAGCATTGGGATATATTGTTGGTGGACCCACACATCCATGGCATTGTTGGTGACAGCCCACGATTTAGGTATAAGAATAAAAGAAACATTAAGAGGTTGTTATGTGACAGGATGCCCAATAATCCTGGAACCACACTTCCATTTGGAACTATGAAGTGTGGTAAATGCAATTTCTGTGACTTCATTTGTGGGGATTCAGTTTTTATACATCCTACAACCCACATTTCTTACACCTTTAAGGCTAGAGGTGATTGCATGTCCAGGGACCTCGTTTATCTGGCTATGTGCCATGTCTGTTCGTCATTTTATGTTGGCAAGACGAACAGATGTTTGAGGGATCGTGTACGAGAGCATTTGTACAATATTAGGGTTAAAAATGTTACAAATGCATTAGCCAAACATGTTATGGACACAGATTGTACACATACATTTAGTTTCAGGATTATAGAGAATATTAATGTTTCTAATAGAGGTGGGGATATTTGGGCCATTACTGAGAGTAGGGAAAATGCCTGGATTTTAAAGCTAAGATCAGATTTGGCGCCTGGACTTAATGCCAAGGTTTCTTTAAAACCTTTTTTAAGGATGAGAAGACTCAAAGTTAAATGAAGTATTAAATCGATATGTTTTTATTATAGATTGATAGTCAGAAAGTTTTTAGACTTTAATATGTTTTATTAATGATGTTTTAATGATGTGTATATATTGATTTATAGATGAATTTATTGGATGAGTTGGTTGCTAAGTACTGAATTTGTTGTTAAGAACCTTAATTATGTGTTTTTTCCCGCCTTTATAAGTATTTAAAGACTCATTGGTTTGTACTTTGTAGTGAGTCTGATGAAACCGCAAGGTGAAAGCGCTAACTCTGGTACCTGTTTACAATAAAGAAAAACGGATTTTTTATTTTGGATGCCTATTTTTTTGAAGAAACAGTGTCGATTGGATGAGATATACTAGTGACATTTTATTTTATTATTTTTTAGAGCTGTGTTTCGCCCTTATCCTTTGTTATATTTTTATGTCATAATATTGCCCAGTGTTGTGAGGAATGCATTGAAGGTGTTCTCAGCCCATGTAGCTTTAGCAGGCCTCACTGGCTGCAACACTGCAAACCTGACGAATCATACCCACAGCGCTCAACCACCACATGTCATATACCAGCACTGTATGCTGTCTGGTTTGCCACACACTACAACCTATATAGAAATATGCACATAACAACCTTCAACAATATATATATATATATATATATATATATATATATATATATATATATATATATATATATATATATATCCACCTTTCACAAACAGTTGCAGTATGTCCCTTGCTCTATGCACATGTACAGATGCTAATATATCTGACACAGACAGATCTCTCCGTATGTGTGTGCCATACACACACAAGGACCACACTGTTGTAAGTCCATGTACCTCACAGCTGACCTGTTGGGCCTTGCTGCAACATGAACATGTGTCACATGTGAACACACAGTAATATTAGCAGGTGTATATATAGCTGCAAATGCTAAATTACCATACTAGACTGGTACAGCTGTTGCCAATGCTAAGCTACACGCTGATATGACTATCATGCATTTGTTACTCTGTCACATCCATGGTTATATAGTTGTATGCGCTACTCCCCCAAACAGACATTGTCTACACTACTGTACAGAACACAGATAACATGGTTCAGATGTTTGACATTTAATGCTCAGCTACATATATCACAGTTATGTCCCACTGCACACAACTACACACTGATTTGTCCATGGTAGTAGTTATGCAGAGCATCTGTGCATAGATACGTACTGCTGCCACATACTGATGTTTCAAAGTATGTAGAGTGGTCTTTAAATACATCTACTACATGCCAGTAAATACATATCTGTTACATACCTTTCCTTTGTATGAGTTTGTATTTTTTAGTTAGCTGTCTCTTTGGCTGAATGTAATTAATTTTTTTATGTTTTATTTATTAATTTATTTTTTTATTAGTTTATTATTATTGTTTTTTTCCACTGGTGTGGGTGGGGGTGTGAGCCTCTCTCTCACTCTCTCTGTCGCTGTCTCTCTCTCTCTCTCTCTCTCACCATCTGCAATGGGATGATTGCATATGTGGCCAACAGGTACAGCCTGCTTTTATAGGTATCTGCACATGTGCATGTGATGGCCTCTGCACCAATTGGTGGCCACCATTTGGTAATTGCATGCAGCCTGCTGTGTGGTAATTGCAGTACTCACTGTCATAGCAACCCAATGCTATAAATTGCTATGTCAGGTAGGCATAGCCCTTTCAGCTTTCCAGAGTGGGGCCCATGCTTGTTTGCTCTGGAGACCATTGTGTAAGTCAGAAGGTTGATATAGTTCTTATATATGAGGCTAGGGGTGTAGCCAGTGATATCATTGTTGTACTCAGACCTGAATGTTGCCACTTTCACTTCACAGTTGTCAGTGTAGAATTGTACTCGCCCTTACATATGCTAACACAAGATACATGGGAGTATGTAGTTTCTTTTGTACTTATACAATTTACTGCCATACAAAAGTAGTTATTGAGATGTATTCATTTGGCACATTAACTGTTTGTGAACTGCTATACTGTGAATATTTATCCACTCACTTTTGAACAGTTTGTGCTTTTTTAGTGTTGACATTAGCAGAGGCTGCTCAAGAAAACTGTATAAATTTCTGTACTGAGTATGCCTACCTACATCCTTGGTAGACCCTGAACACACAGGTTTATTGTACATTTGGGTAGGGGTGCAGTAGGACAGAGAGCATTATGTATTAATGTGTGAACTTTATCTTGTTGGACTTAAAGGGTTGCTGTGTACCTGTTAGTTTACCAAGGCAAGTAGTCTGTCTGCATAGCTCCCAACTGTGGACCTATCCAGATGGTAGCCAGAAGTTAGCCTGTTATTCTTTGTGCATCACACCGGTCTTTTCAGCACTGGAACAATGGCATTGCCACAGTTGGTTGCTACCAGTACATGGCTACATCCCTTGGTATTTCAGTCTTGTACTCCTACATAAGGGTATGCTTCTGGAACTCCTTCCAAAGCTATTTGCATAGTGTGTAACAGCAGAATAACTGATATGCCTGTGTGTTTCTGCCTCTGCCAGGCCTCTCAAACACTCAGGTACATATTTGAAAAGACTCAGGGTAAAGTAGGTCGAAGTGAGGTACACCTTTACAATATTAGAAACATTAGTTTGAGGCTTTGAGAGAACCAGAGCATATGGATTACTACACATTTCATGAAGTACAAGCGGTGTCTAACTCTTACTTTTTGCCATTATTCATTAAGTGTAATTCGCCACCTTTCTGCCTAACTTCAGTAGCTTTCAGTGGGATTCAGAGGGACACAGATAAAACCTGTCTCGGAATCAGGGACATGCCTGGAAATTAGTCACAGTTGGGAAGTATGGACTCTACCTTAATCAGATATGCTAGTGTTTGTCCTGCTATAATACTGTGTGGGGGTTGTAAAGTGCTGCTGTAACATTATTTCCTGCTAGAATGGCTGGTTCTCTTTTCACAGTCATGCAATGCAATTCCACAAGAACTGCTGGTTAAGATCCACAGAACAGGATTTGTGTTATGGCATTCCTATTTGGCCTTTACATTCACTCATTCTGATGCATGATATATTGGTTTCAGCACCAATTTGTTGTATGTTTACCATGGCTCAGTGGTACTTCATGCAGTCTAATGTGTACAAGGTCCGGGGTTCGAGACTGACAGAGGTATTTTATTTTGCTGCTAAGCTGAACAAGGGCCCTGACATACAGAGTGACTAAGGCACTTTTAAGCAGTTGTAAGAGGGTTTGCGTGGGTTTGCACCATGCTTAGCTAAGCAAACACAAGCTTAGCTAAGTGCACACAAATGCACACAGGTGCACACTTGCGCAAACCCACTAACTACTGCTTAAAAGCACTTATTCCCGCTAACCTCCGCACTCATTTTTTTGAAAGAAAAGAAAATGGGGAGATAGGAAATTGGTAAAAAAGGGGCAGAAAGAGGGAAATACACTAGGGAAAACAGCTCGGGTTGTGCAGGACGGGTGTAGGGAAGGTCCATAGCTGCCCATTTATTTAACAGCAACAGCTGTGCATATACTAGTAATTTGAATGGAAATTTGAAACCTTCCACCCCTGAGAGAGGGGTGAAGACAACAAAGTATGTTACACTGCCAATTAAATTTCAGTTTGTGTCCAGCGGACATGTGTGCAAAATGGTCAGCTATGTATGGGGCGTAATTTTTTTTTTTTTTGAGAGCAGATTGGCCATTTTTTTTTCAGGTGAGAGTGGAATGTGGGTTAAGGGAAGTAGGCATATTTTGGGAGGTAGGTTGGGGAGGTAAACAGACAAGACAAACCAGACACATACATGGGCGAAGTATGACACATGGGATGAGTGAACACCATTGACAGGGAAGGGTGTTTGGAAATCGCAAGCCCATGAGCCCACAGATGGCATCAGTGGAACTGAGATCCCCACCCATGGGCAGTCACCACTGCACCTTCACAGCCCGGAGGATGGCTGTACTGGGGGCTGCGTAGGAGGGGCAGGCTCACCTGTGAGTCGTGCTACTCTTGCCTCGAGCTAGCATAGAGGATCAGCGACTGAATGCTCGATCTCCCTACGCACCACAACCTGGACCATTCGGAGAGTGATAGATGGCCCTCCTCTGCCCACGCTTCCATGGGGGGGATGAGCCCCATCCCCTGCAGAGCTTCCACCCGAAGGTGGCACAGGACCAACGGAGGAGGAGGTCCTCGGCTGGGCACCGGAACTGCTGGTGCCAGGTGCCATCGCCAGCTGAGGTGGGACAGGTGTGTCCGCTGGGACCGGCCTTCCCATACGTTCTATGTTTAGGAGGATTAATGATAATATGGGTTAGTAATAGCCAACAGTATTCCAATTTAGTTGTAATAGCATACAGTAGTATTCCCATTAACCCAACACACCAGAGTTCCAACAGTTGAACAGCAAGCATGACACATGCATATATAGAGCAACAGTGGACATTCCAACAGCATGCAGGATTGATTGGTGGAAACAGACCACCAAGATTGTGGTATGTGAACAGGGCACATGCATTGAAGTAAATGTAGATATTTATAAACCAATAGGACATGTGTCCCAACAAATGTTATGAGATTAGCATACCCATTGAGGTGTGGAATTGCATTGTTTATGCACATACAGTAGGGTGTAAAAAGATACCTCCATTAACAACTTATCTATACTTATAGTTTACATTACATTCCTGTTGACTGCAGTTAAATATCCCTTACATGTATTATTACACTAGGCAATGTCCGTTAAATTGTGAAATGGGTTTTGCTAGTTCTTGATATACCTGACCTGTATCTGACATACAAACTGTCCTAGATGCAGATTTTACTGCTACATATTTATATTTTTCATTTCTATTTATGTATCTACATATCTGGATGTGTTCAGGTGACATTATCAGGTATATGTTAACATCCCCCTACATTTCTAGCAGCATACTGACATTTCTGGGGAACACAATAACAAGCTACTCATGTGCCAGATTAACCAGTACATGCCGGCCATTAACCAACAGTTGAGGACTGTATATATGCTTAACAGCTACTGGCACTCCCTTCATCCACTTTATATGGGCCTACCCATGTGTGGGTTGACTGCACTTAATACAACAGTACTATTTCTATTATGCAAGGGTACAACAACATAGCGAAGAAAGTGACACGGACACACTCCAGAAATTATACCTTTATTAATTACATTAGACACTTTTCTAGTGGCTCTCTCAATTATTTGATATATCAGTGCATGCAGAGGTCTTTTATTCCAGACTTTTTATACCTTTATTAATGGGTTACAACACTCTTTTTCAGGCTCTCTCACTTCTTTTATATGACCACACATGCAGAATAATTAGTAACCTGCCTGGTGGCACAGCCTTAGCAACCTATCTGCATAGGCTTGCTGATTCGCAGCACGGACACCTGCAGCTGTGAAGTAAATGAAGGGATATTGAGACATACCTATCCATAATATAGACTACAATAGCAATTCTTACATACTTCATTCCATGGCTACATACCCAGTAGTGGGGCATTTTCCATTCCACGGGCCTCCTGTATCCACTGGTTCAGTCGGTCCTCCTTGCGTCTCTTCAGGTCTGCATGGTGGTGTCTGACCTGCTCACCAGTCTGAGGGACACCTGTGGCACTGGTGAGATCATGTGCTAAATGGTTCCAGGCTTCTGCTTTGTACTCAGTGCCCTGAAACTGGCCCTGCAGGAGTCTTGCATCATGATGATGGACGAGGAGCTAAACCATATATTTTGACTCCTAAATGCCCCACCGTTGCGCTCGAAAATGAAAGCCCTCTCCAGCACCGGTCATACTGTCTGCAGATGGGAGCTACAACCAGTTATGGCAATTATTCCCAACTATGGAGCTTAAATATGCCTCATTTCCCACACTTATTTGTGATTGGCCAGTTTTGATAAATCTTAGCTAAGAGCAAACCTGCTTAGCAATGGGTAAACTTCCATTGTTATGTATGAGTGTGTTGGAAATGCATCCATATTTAAAGCTGTCATGGCTTAGTGGTTTAGTATTGTGATTATGGTGCACAGTATCCTGGGTTTGAAGCCTCTCATTGCTTTTTATTTTACTACTGGCCAGACCGGATAAGAGCTGTGGCTGTGTTTAGCCAACTTTACTCAGCTTTGCCCAACATTGCTCGACGTTGCTCTACGCTGCCCAACGTTGCCCAACATTGCCCAACATTGTGCTAGTTAGCACGGTGCACAGCTCTGCGCAAATATGTTTTGTTTGCACTAGTTGGCAAGATGCGCAGCTCCACACAAAACTATCGTGCTAGTTAAAGCAGTGCTAAGCTATGAGCAATTATACTTCACTGTGCTTAATACTAGTGGACTTTGCTTAGCAGTGCTTCACATTGCTTAAGATACGTTACTTATGCATTTATCAGTATGCATGACCATTCCACCTTCTTATATATATAGATATATATATATATATATATATATATATATATATATATATATATATATATATATATATATATATATATATATATATATATATATATATATATATATATAAAATATCATTCACTAACACATAAGCCATTTCAATGCATTTTACTGGGATTTAAAAGGTAAATGTCAGGAGTTATTTTTATGCACACATTTCCTACAGAAAATAGGGAGGGGAGTGGCGGGACTCAAACCGGGAATGCCTCCTCTTTGTGCAAGGGCTCTACCACTAGCTATTGCTATTTGGCTTAATTTGCATATCAGTAGTTTATTATCCTCTTCGATGTCTACACTGCTAACTGTAGCTAAGCAATGGGCAAACCCGTACATACACACGCAAATACGGGCGGGAATAATAAAAAAAAAAGGTAAGCTTTACATTTTTAACTTGTACAGGGATTTAGAATGTGGGGGAGTGTAGTGTTGGGTATGTAGACATTTGAGCGGACTCGCTCATTTCAGCTGACATTTGCAGTTTAGGCACTTGCAGGGGCGTGGATATTTGGACTGCTCGGCAGTCTGACACGCCCCCTGCACTCGTGCATGCTCCATGTTAGTCTTAGAGTTGAGTCAGCACGCTCTCATGAATATGCATGATGGGCTGACATCATATGCTTAGACTGCAGTTTCCGTGTAAGACTTAGTTAGTCTTACACGGAGGATTAGTGAATCATGGCTCTAGTTGTTTTCTTCTGAGGTATTCTACAGTCTATATGCAGATGACCTGAAATTGGGTAAACTGAATATATGTGTTACAGATAAGGCATGCCTGCAAAATAACTTGACTAAATTGACCATTTGAGCACAGGAGAATAATATGCTGATAAATACATTAAAAAATTAGCATTTGAGATTGGGGAGGCATAAACTGAAAGGTGAATATTTAATACAGCACACAGTGATTGAAACTGCAGACTCATTTAAGGACCTCGGTATATGGGTAGATTCAGCTATGAGTTTTTGTAATCATATCAACCAATTGGTTTATAATAGTTATGGAACTATAGGTTGTATAAAAAGATTTATAAAGTCTAGGAAATCAAAAATTATGAAGTCATTGTTTGTTAGTTACATTAGACCCAAACTTGAGTATGGAATAACAATATGGAAACGCTATAAGAAAACAATCATAAGTAAACTGGAAAGAGTACAGCGGAAATATACTAAGAGCATCGATGGATGTGAACATTTAAGTTATAATGAGAGACTAAAATATCTGAACTTGTACAGTGTCTCTTACAGATATCTAACAGGAGATCTTATTCAGGTATATAGGGCATTTAGGGACAACTACCTCTGGGAATGTTTGGGGGTTAAAAAGTACTAGAGAATCATCAGATAACCTCTGTAGAAGATTCTATAGGAATGAGACGTGTACTAATTGGTTCTCTGTCAGAGTAGCTGATGCATGGGACAGACTACCAAACTACATTAAAGCAAGTACTAGTTTAGATATTTTTAAGAACAACCTGGACACTTAATATAGGAACAAGTGTTTTGGTATATTGGCAAGCTAGAAGGGCATTAATGCCCGTGCTTGAAATATTTGTATGTATGTATGTATGTAGGCATTACTGTTCAACATTTTCAACTGTTTCTTACATAATCAGCATCATGCTATTTGCATTCTGCAGGGTCATTCATAGTAATTGCTTATAAATGTATGTAGGGCACTGATACATGGACCAGCAGTATTGCTTATAGGACATAAACTATGTTTTCATATGTTACAAACTATTACTGTGGTTATGATTGCACATTATTTCTAGTGTGTTGTGTTGCATTCCAAAAAATTGATGTTGGGTTAGCCAATGACCATGTTGCCTTGCAAGATCTTTTGCATATGGATTTTATATTTTCCACTGGATTGTCATCTCACTGCATCTTCATTATAGTAATATGTCAGTTGATATCTGGTCATATCACTCATTACATGTACAGACACCTGCATTAAAGCTGACATTCATGCACCCAAATAAATGTGCAAGGCACACATACAAAACTGGAAACATGGAAATAGTGATATTTTCTTAGACAGTCTAATGGCTAATGTGAGGCATACATCACAAGTAGGTTACAGTAGTTGTATTATGTTGTCATTTCACTGTATTTTTTTCCAAGGTAGACTCGTGGGTGTTGCAGGACACAGTGTCATGGCACACTTCTCCTCAAATGTCAGGATATGTAAGTTTGCTGACTGCGCAAATGCTTGTCCAGCATAATGGAGACTGATAAACGAGTGTTCAGATAATGGGAGGATTTCCACTGGTAAGTTATGTTATGCATGTCATGGCACGGCCTGGAGTAACCTGCTCACATTCTGTGATGGATATATTTGGACCTGTATTGAAAACATCCATAAGTATAGATAACAGGGCACAGGGAATGTTATGCATGCATGAATAGCCATCTGCTAACAGCAAGTAGGTTTATTATACTTCTCCTGTATAATCATTTTAGACCATTTCATCTGAGAATTTGGTTTTGATGACACCTGCAATGTATGCAGATATACCTTTATTGTCATGTACTGAATTCACATGTTGATGGGATGGTGCTTAACATTTGTTATATATCAGATGTGTCAGTTTGTGTTTAATATCAGCTTATGATTTTCACAGAAAAGTGAAGCCTGCTAAAAATTAGTTTTTTATTGTTATAGTTTTGATTCATTTACCTACATCGCATACAGTGGCACACTTGACTATGGCCATACCTTTTTCTATGGCTTCATACAGACTGCATTCTGCCTGTGTATTATGTCACAGTGGGTATGTTATGTAGCAATCTAGTTGCAGATATGCATATGTACTTTCTTTCTTGTCTTGTGATTCACCTTGACAGAGCATGGGACCTATGGACACTCACTCATCAGATGTCAGAGACGAGCACATGCCAGATCACTGCCAGAGTCCTCTGATGATGATGATGACCATGACAGAAAAGATGATAATGATGAAGAAGCTGGATATTCATGAGCCATCATCCCTCATCCCTGTTGTACCCTAGAAGAGACAGCTCCTCCAGCACAACAAGATAATTATCAGGAACAGATTCGGGAGGAGATGAGCAATGCCTTTTGGACATGACATGATGGGAAATCTTTTCCAAGATATGACACTGGCTATGTAGGACTCATTCAAGGAAATAGCCAGGGAGATCATTTGTGATGCTCATCACTATCAGGTATGTCAGGTATGGCCTTCAGGACTGTAAACATTGTCTGTGTGATCCACTTGTGTAGTGCTGCCACCATGGTGTTTACCATATAATTGATTGGACTGTATAGGTGCACTTGTGCATGCATAGCATTTTACTGCTATGCTTATGGGATACATGTCCAAATGTAAACTGCAGAAATTACATGACATTTAGCATTATGTTGCAATGGGTGAATGACACATATTACCACATTAGACATTCATTAAACATGCTGCTGTCCATGAGTTTTGGTGGTTAACATGCTGCTACTACTGTAAGAGTTCCACTGTATACATGTATAGGATTGACATTAACTCACAAACAACATATTGTCCATATGGTATGGGTATAATTTGTGGGTTACTATATCATGTCTGTTCAACAGACAGACATGTCCACGCATCTGTATTTTGGAAGACACTTGTGTTGTCACACTGACATACTGTCCTTGTGTGTGGTATGCGTTGGCAATGATGATGACATATTCTATCATATAAATGCGTTTGCTACATATGGGCAGTCCGATTTTACTGAATGCATAGATCACCAATGTACCATTCATGTGTATTCTGCATGAATAAATATTCATTAACATTACAGTATGCCTTCTCTGGTCTGTGTTACATTTCTGCATCCATTCCTTATTCACTTAAATTTGCACATTTCAGCAACTGGTATCCATATTCACTGATTTATGCACGTCTCTGCACATATTACGATGGATAGAGAAATACCCTTGCACCTTAGAACTGTAAGCAATCAGTGACTATGTCTACCAGTTGCTGAAATGTGCTGTAATGGTGGTCACAGGACTGTTTTTTGCTCAATTATACCCCTGGTCAATGATATCTAAACACAGATGTTTATTCCACATGTTTTCCTTTGGCCAGACGATATATACGTGTATGTGACACTGATTCTTAGCTTGTTTACCTATGCCTGTTTCTGTTATATGATTGCATAACACTGTGGGTATATGATTTATTCATGGCCATTTTTTTGACATCTACAATGCTTTCTGCCCATGTGATATACATTTACATTTCTTTTACTGTAGATCACTTTAATGTAGTTTAGGTTGACCTCAACACTACCCTATATATGTACACATGCGATTTGCAATGTGTTCCCTAACATACTGTTGTCCAGCTTTGCTGTTTGCTTAAGTAGCTTTGTTGCCATGTTCTCCTTGATCTCGGCCCATGTTGCCCACCTCACTTCCACCTTTGTAAGTATGTCATATATCTTGCACATATGCATGGTATATGTTCTCTTTTGTTAGAATTTCCATCCATTTTCATGTAGTTGTTTTGCTAGAAGTTCAACTTGTGCCAAACCTATGGCCATTATTCAGATGCATGGCATGTGCACACAAGTTACTGGCTACTGCTTACAATAATCCTTATTCCTGTTATACTTGTGTGCTACATATTAACCAGTATACTTTGTCAAAATCCATGTGCACAACCTGGTATTTGTTATATAGCATTAATCATAGATTTCTGACCATATATTAGTACATGTTATTGATGTGTGTATGTGTATTGACATTGCTTTCTGATATTTTCCTCTTAGGCCAATGAAGGTTACACATACATGTCTACATCTGTGTGTTACCTTTTACATATCATATGTCTTTGACATATGCATTCCATTGCATGTATGCTTCAGTTATGTGCACTTACTTGTGTAGTGTGGTTGCTTGGCACTGTGCTTGGCTGTTTGCCTTTCACAAGAATGGTCAGAGGTTTGATTCTATCCTCTACTAGTATTTTCCTGTATGTCATGGCTGCATTTGCTTATGTGTGCCATGCCGTTTGGCTTACACTTACCCTGCTGACAGACTACTTGGGTATTGGAACGAATATCAAATGTGTACTGTGATCTCTATTTATTATCTTACAAAACATAACTGCCATCGGTCATACACATTCAGGTATGATTGCCACACAGGTTTGCAACCTGTCATACTGTAATAGAGCATTGCTACATATGAATTTCTTCATATCATCATGGCTTGTATGCATCTCAACCCTGTTTGTCAACATTCCATTACCCATGCTGTAGACTGTGCCACCTGTGTAACTTACCTTTCCTTAATGTTTGTTTCCAGTCTTTGTCTGCATGCCTTATGACATTTGTTATATGTGCAAACCTGTTTTGTTGGCCTTTTCCTCCACTTTCCTTGTCTTTACCTTTCATTTGACTCTCCAAAAAATAAATAAATAAATAAAAATGAGGCCTAACCTCACCAAAATGAAAAAAAAAAAAAAAAAAAAAAAAAAAATTGCCCATCTCCCTCTGACTGTCCCTCAGATTTTCCTATTCCAATATACTTCTTGTGTGTCCCTCTTCTTCACCCATACCTAAGGGCACCCACAGGCAGGTGCAAGGGGTTGCACTTACATTCCCATGGAAATGGCTGGCCAAGAGATTAATTTTCTTTAAAATAAAAACAATACTTTTTTTTTTTTGTTAAGGGTGAAGATGGTTTATGTCTTCATGTTCCATGTCTGCACAGAATTTGAATTCCAGAAGACATTTGGACTGAAAACAAAGGTACAAGTGAGAAGTAGGTGTGTGTGTTTAAGTGCTTAAGATGTGTGTATGTGTGAGAAACAGGTAGGGGTGTGTGGATGTAAGAAGTAGGTACGTAGGGATGTTTATGAGTATATATAAGAAGTAGGTAGGTAAAGGTGTGTGTGTGTGTGTGTGTGTGTGTGTGTGTGTGTGTGTGTGTGTGTGTGTGTGTGTGTGTGTGTGTGTCTGTGTTTGTAAGAGGGATGTAGTGGTGTGCTTTTGTGTAAGAAAGAGGGGGCCGGGGTAGGAATGTGTGTGTGTGTGGGGGGGGGGGGGTCATACCATGCAATAATCCAGATTTTTGCCTCATATTTTCAGTTTGTTTCTCATAAAAGTTTGTTTTTTTCTGGCAAATCATTGAGGACTGAAGTCAGAAAATAATGGCAGACATTTGAGTTTTAGACTTTATATCCTCAGAAAATGCATACTAATGCAAACGTTGCTGTTCTATCCACTTTCAAAGAAAGTAGGTGGATGTATGTGTGTCATACCTCTCAACTGTACAGATTTTCACAGACTGTCCAGATTTTTGCCTTATATTTTTGGTCTGTTCCTCATAAAAATTATGTTTTTTTTTGACAAATCACTGGGATGAGCTAAGGATTAAAGTTACTAAATAATTACATTTATTGGAGTTTCAACCTTCATATCCTTTAGCAAATGCATTCAGACACAAATCCTGTTATTCTAACAACTTTCTAAATGTGCCCCTAGTTTTGGGCCTTTGTCTCCAACATTATAACAGGCTTTGTCCAGGTTTCTTGTGCTAAGAGACCGAGAGGTGTGTGGGTGTGCATGTGTGTGTGTATGTATGCACGCGTGTGTGTGTGTGTGTGTGTGTGTGTGTGTGTGTGTGTGTGTGTGTGTGTGTGTGTGTGTGTGTGTGTGTGTGCGCGTGCGTGTAAAAGAGGGAGGTAGCATACCCTTCAACTATCCAGGTTTTTGTAGAATGTCCAGATTTTTGCCCCTCATTCCTCCTAAAATGGATTGAAGTTGCTAAATAACAGACATTTGAATTTTAGATGTCGTACCCTTTAGAAAAATGCACACTAACACAAATTCTGTTATTCTAGCATTTGTTTTTAGTTCATGAGAGTGATATTTATAATCTGTCCCTATTTATTTTAGGCTTTGTCCAGATTTCTTGCACTACGTGGTGTGTGTGTGTATGTGTGTGTGTGTGTGTGTGTGTGTGTGTGTGTGTGTGTGTGTGTGTGTGTGTGTGTGTGTGTGTGTGTGTGTGTGTGTGTGTGAGAGAGAGAGAGAGAGAGATAGAGTGAAACACCTTAGTTAGAGTTAGCATGTGGAATTTATTTTCAAGTGCATTTTTAAGGAATTGTGACCTTCAAGGGAAGAGAAGTTTACTGCTGCTCATGCTAAGTCTACTTAAAGTGTGTAACTGTTTTGTTCAGCAAATGGTATCACTATTGTGGTACAGATTTTTAAAGCAGTGAAGTAGCACAGCAGGTGGCATGCTTGTATCTTAATGTGGAGGGCTGTAGGTTCTACTCCCACCGCATGTGGATTTGTGTTTTAAGAGGGTGGAGTGCTGCAGTCCTGAGTATGCCTTCCTTTGGACAAGATGCCTAGTAACTATAAACCTGTTTTTCAGCTTGCCACCCATTGGCAGTTGAATATATTTTGCTGCACAGTGTCTTTGAGCCCCCATCTCAACCTTACTAAGATTATTGGTTATATGTAATTTTGAAACGTATTTTGGAAAGACTTAAAAGTAAAGATTGCAGCTATAGGACATATTTTTTAGTATTTGCAACAGTCAATAGAGCAAATTAAATGCAGTCAATGAAATTATGTATTGCCTTCACATAGTCCTCCATTGCTGCAAATAATCTGGAATAACTACATAATTAGAACTACACAGACTGTCTCATATAGAAATGCATGTACCTCCATATCTATTGCAGGAGTCAGTTCTAGGCACATTGTGGTGCTGCAAAGAGCACTTTTGACTAACATCTAAGATTGAAACCGTACTCATTTCATGAACTTTAATCATACTTTGGCTTAGGAATGAGGTCCATTTCCATCATGGTATTAGAAACCCAAAAGACTCAGAGAAATAAAACCAGAATAGAATGTATAAAAGCTTAGTAAACCTGATTCCATTAAACTGGGGATTTTTGAGCCCAAGTCTTCAAAGATAAAAACAGAAGCATTAAATAGTCACATCACCATAAAGAAAGACGTACCTTATGCTCCATACTAAATAAAAAACAGTAGCAACACCAAATAGATCCAAAACGCCAAACCACTCAGCCGCTTAACAAAAAACGATGATTTAATATATTCTTTAAGTGCGCTCTATTACATACACTTTTCGTTGAAGTAATAACTCCAACTTCTTCAGAAGACAGACAAAACGCTTAACAGTTGGTAGAAGCACGTTTTTAAACTTATCACATGTCAATCAAACAATTATTCAATGAAAATAATGAGTATGAATCAAATTAAAATTAAAATTGATGAAATTTAAAAGCACAAACACACTCTGAAAAGCTCTCTACTAATAGATATAATGAATCTCATGTTACTATAAGGAGACTTAATGTCAATCCCAAACGTTGCATGAATAAGCACCGATGGTATTTGAAATGGTGATTCTTGAAAGTAGGAATTCTTAAAGGTTCTTAAGAATTAAATGTAATAAATACAATGAAATATACTGAAATAAGATGAAATAATTAAATATAATAAACAATTTACAACAACAATGAAGTGTCATATTATTATGGTTCTAAATATCATATTAATAAATAAATTATGCAAGCTTAATAAACATACCCTATTTACCAAAAACAGTTAAGGTGTATATAATATGGATACTAATTCATCAAAAGCAAGTAAGTTTGACAAATTACACATAAGTACCGTCGATGACGGACCCAACAATAAAGCACACAATAAAGCTACTAAAAACCTTTATAAAGGCCTGTATGGTAAATGATAAATAGCTGTATGTATGTTAAGAAGCTATTTATATATTAAAACATTGTTATTATTTAATATTATTAATTCTTCATAAATAAATTTATAAACATTTATATAAAAAGGCCCTTATATTAATACAATTGTATATATATAACTAAAAATATGTGACTGATGTATGTTAAAAATTAATATTGAAAATTAATATTAATAATTTTCATCTCTCAAGGTTTTTTAATCTAAGTATACATTTGATAGAGGTCATCTCATTGATACCTGGGTATTGGCTGGCGTTGGTTCTAAGCTGCCAAATAAGTTCTTTTCTTTCTAATAAAAGGGACTCTGGTCCCCCTCTATCATCCTTCCTTATTTGGTCTATAACACGAAATAAGAACTCGTGTCCTTGGTTCTCACTGTGGTGCCTGGCTAAAGCATTGTCAAGTTTATTTTTGTTTATACAATAAATATGTTCATAAATCCTTTCGGCAAGTCGCCTATTGGTCTTGCTGATATAAAATGCCAAGCAATGGACACATTTAGCCAAATAGACAACTTGTTTACTTTGGCAGTTATACTTGGCCTTAGATTTAAATGTAGTATCCCTTATTGAAAATTTGTTGCCTTCATCTATGTATTTGCAATAAGAGCACATATTGCACTTATGCATGCCAGCTTTACTTGTAAACACTACTCGATTAGCTTCTAAGATCCCTTTTAAATTGAGTGCCCGTTTAAAAGTTATTTTCGGTTTACTCGGGATTAAAGGTCTAAACTGACCGTCATTGCTCAGTAGTTCCCAATTTTCTGTCACTATATTACTAATCGTGTAGGCATCCATACTAAAAGTGAGAATGAAACTACATTGGAAACTAGTTTGATCCTTAATAATATGCTGTACATCAGTTCTACTTCCAACTGTATTGTAGTGTAAGTTAAGTAAAGGGACGTATATACCTGTCTCTCTTTTAAATTTAACTTCATCCAAGATATCCTGAATGAACCGTAATGGGTAACCTCTTTGGAGGAAGAAGTTGGTCAAGGTGGAGCACTCTTCCAGAAATTCATCATCCCTAGAGGTCATTCAAGTGTGTATAATCCGCCACTACACCCATCGTTAGTATTGTTCGAAAAAATCATTGAACTTGATTTGAGGAACTTGAAAGACTGTAACATTAACCAACACTATTGCAAATCGAACATAACAAGGGAACAAAGGGATATACTAAATCTCCTGAAACAAGCCCCAATAAGAATCATGAAACCCGATAAGGGCAGAGGCCTTGTAATAATGTCCACTTCTGATTACAACACTAGAATTTATAATATACTTGAATCTAACACCTACTCAAAAGTATCTACCAACGAGATGAACATAGCTTATATGAGAGTAAGGTCCTTCATTGAGGAATTGTACATTGAGGCCAGAATTGATAGTGAGATGTATTATTTTTTAATGCAGCCTGCACCTAGAACCCCTGTGCTTTTTGGTGTACCCAAAGTGCACAAAAATGTGATCGATCCACCTATGAGGGCCTTAGTAGATGGTAGAAACAGTATCACATATACATGTGCAAAGGTAGCAGATAAGATCCTGCAAACGTATATTAAGAAGGAAGAGCAGATATGCAAAGACTCCTGCTCCTTCCTCGAATCTATTAACAACTTAAACTTTTTAGCTGAAAGCTACTTTATTACAGTGGATGTGAAAGATCTCTAATCTTCCATCCCACATGATATTGGTATTGAATGGACAACTCACATGCTAAGGACCCTAGGAGCACCTGAACATGAGATTAAACTAGTGGAGAATTAATTGATACAGTTCTATCATATAATTTCATAATGTTTAACAAAGAGATCTTTCACCAAGATATTGGGGTGGCTATGGGCTCCCCTTGTGGGGCTAGCCTGGTGAACTTGGTGATGGCCTTTTGGGAAAAATCTTTTGTACTAATTAATAATGAATTCAAAGGAAGCATCATCTTTTATACCAGGTTCCTGGATGATATTTTCATCCTCTTTGATGGAACCGAATACCAATTGAAAAGACTAATAACTCTTTTCAATAATAGTACAAATTTCCTGAAATTTACACACAAGTACAACAAGAACATAATTGAGTATTTGGATGTCCAATTAAGAAAGGACTATTCTAATAACAAATATGTGTCCAAAATATACCGGAAGGAAACCTACTCGAATACGTTCTTGCATTTTACCAGTTGCCACCCCAATCAGCAGAAAAAGTCATTGATCAAAGGTCAACTGGTGAGAGCAGCCAGAATGACCTCTAGGGATGATGAATTTTGGGAAGAGTGCTCCCCCTTGACCAACTTCTTCCTCCAAAGAGGTTACCTGTTACGGTTCATTCAGGATATCTTGGACGAAGTTAAATTTAAAAGAGAGACAGGTATATACGTCCCTTTACTTAACTTACACTACAATACAGTTGGAAGTAGAACTGATGTACAGCATATTATTAAGGATCAAACTAGTTTCCAATGTAGTTTCATTCTCACTTTTAGTATGGATGCCTACACGATTAGAAATATAGTGACAAAAAATTGGGAACTACTGACCAATGACGGTCAGTTTAGACCCTTAATCCCGAGTAAACTGAAAATAACTTTTAAACGGGCACTCAATTTAAAAGGGATCTTAGAAGCTAATCGAGTAGTGTTTACAAGTAAAGCTGGCATGCATAAGTGCAATATGTGCTCTTATTGCAAATACATAGATGAAGGCAACACATTTTCAATAATGGATACTACATTTAAATCTAAGGCCAAGTATAACTGCCAAAGTAAACAAGTTGTCTATTTGGCTAAATGTGTCCATTGCTTGGCATTTTATATCGGCAAGACCGATAGGCGACTTGCCGAAATGATTTATGAACATATTTATTGCATAAACAAAAATAAACTTGATAATGCTTTAGCCAGGCACCACAGTGAGAACCAAGGACACAAGTTCTTATTTCGTGTTATAGACCAAATAAGGAAGGATGATAGAGGGGGACCAGAGTCCCTTTTATTAGAAAGAAAAGAACTTATTTGGCAGCTTAGAACCAATGTCAGCCAATACCTAGGTATCAATGAGATGACCTCTATCAAATGTATACTTAGATTAAAAAACCTTGAGAGATGACAATTATTAATATTAATTTTCAATATTAATTTTTAACATACATCAGTCACATATTTTTAGTTATATATATACAATTGTATTAATATAAGGGCCTTTTCATATAAATGTTTATAAATGTATTTATGAAGAATTAATAATATTAAATAATAAAAATTTTTTAATATATAAATAGCTTCTTAACATACATACAGCTATTTATCATTTGCCATACAGGCCTTTATAAAGGTTTTTAGTAGCTTTATTGTGTGCTTTATTGTTGGGTCCGTCATCGACGGTACTTATGTGTAATTTGTCAAACTTACTTGCTTTTGATGAATTAGTATCCATATTATATACACCTTATCCGTTTTTGGTAAATAGGGTATGTTTATTAAGCTTGCATAATTTATTTATTAATATGATATTTAGAACCATAATAATATGACACTTCATTGTTGTTGTAAATTGTTTATTATATTTAATTATTTCATCTTATTTCAGTATATCTCATTGTATTTATTACATTTAATTCTTAAGAACTGTTAAGAATTCCTACTTTCAAGAATCACCGTTTCAAATACCATCGGTGCTTATTCATGCAATGTTTGGGATTGACATTAAGTCTCCTTATAGTAACATGAGATTCATTATATCTAATAGTAGAGAGCTTTTCAGAGTGTGTTTGTGCTTTTAAATTTCATCAATTTTAATTTTAACTTGATTCATACTCATTATTTTCATTGAATAATTGTTTGATTGACACGTGATAAGTTTAAAAACTTGCTTTTACCAACTGTTAAGCGTTTTGTCTGTCTTCTGAAGAAGTTGGAGTTATTACTTCAACGAAAAGTGTATGTAATAGAGCGCACTTAAAGAATATATTAAATCATCATTTTTTGTTAAGCGGCTGAGTGGTTTGGCTTTTTGGATCTATTTGGTGTTGCTACTAGTTCGTATTCTGTTTTTTCTAAATAAAAAACAACCAAAACTTCTGTAACTGGAAAATGCAGTTTTCTAGGTTGTGCTGGTTCCCTCAAAATCTCGTTTTTTTCCCAACGGAAACAGATTCTTTTTTTTTTTTTTTTTTTTATCTGCTTGGCTTGATGAATAATAAATGGTCCAGTATTTTGGTAAACTGAAATTAAACCTGATTTAGTAAGTTACATCTGCCATGTCAAAAGTGGGACTGGCATACTAATATTAGCTAAAAAATGTAATTTCTTGGTGTTTATCCCAACATTCATAGTCTAGCCTTCCATATGTCTTAGCACAGTGAGTTACTCCCATATTGTGCAGTACAATATACATTTGGTGTTCATTCATTCAATTATTTATTTTATTTATTTAATTTTCTTGACAAGTTAGTCCCAATAAGCCGGGTCTATTTTCAGAAGAGACTGAAAGTGATATTTGTAATGACTAGAGTTAATTTGGTCTTTACTCTGGGAGAAGCACGTATGTGCCCACATTTGTTACTGCTGGCTTATATTTTATATTTTATAATTAACTATGGAATAATTATCTGTGGCTTCCTAAGGCAGACGATACAACACTGACTGGCCAAGGGAAAGTAAGGTGAAGAAGGAGTTCTGCACAGGACTTGAAACTAACATTCCATTTTTTTTAAAGTTGTGGTTATTCCAGTACCTCTCGTGGCCTTCTTCTTGTTTTTAGAAATTAAAATAATGATTACTGAATAGAAATTAGGGAAGCTAAGAAATTGTGAGAATCTGTAAATTTTCTCCATGTAAATTCATGTATATATAGCATATACATTTCGTGGGGTTCTTTTATTTATTTATTTATTTATTTTTTACTGTTTCTGTATTAGAAAAACATTTTGGATACAAGTACGTGTTTGGTAAGTCAAGGATTACATTTTAAAAAACACATTTTTCCACTAGGGACACCAGAAGGCTGTTGTTTGTTGAAAAGAAAGAGAAGGTAATAACAGAGGATTTGGATGGTTTGAAGTTCATTGTTACTTATCTTTGTGTTGACAATTTGCCTAGAATAGTGCAACCTTTAGTGATTAAGAAAGAACAAGTAGCCATGTGGGAAGAAGCATGGCTGGATAGTATGGAATATACTTTGGATGAGTGCGTCTCTTCTGTACCTACTGTGCATTTGGTTGTTGGCATTTCTGCCTTTCAACGTATTCCTTATTTAGCAGCTTGTGCTTGCAGAACATATGCTGATGTTATATGGTAGAACCTGTAAGCTATATGGATCAGAAGAGAAACCTATGAGTGCTATAGAACTCATTAGGTGCTGAACCTGTATGGAATCTGTTTCAGAAGACATAATCTTCTTTCTTAGATCCAAGGCCTTGGAATATTAACATTTCCTCTGGGAAGTGCTATGATCTCTCGGTTGAGGTTGTATAGGCTTTACAGATAACATTATGAGGATTAAAAGCATTGAGCTTTTCCTACTTCAAAAGGATCCCAGTTTGATATGACTCTAATATGTTAATGGACCATTATTTTTATTATGAACTATCATATAGACCACTGTGAGTCCATTTTAGAATTAAGAAAAATGAAAGGTTTGTACTTGAGCTGGAACTGTACTGCCCTCATATCTAATGGGGATGTAGTATATTGATCTTGTCAATTTATTTTTAGGGGATAATATTTCATTCGTTACATGGGCAGTCCAAGTTAGGTTACAAATATGAGATGCTTAGCCATTGTAAGACTTGTATGCCAGGAATGCAGAACATGTTTTAGTTAAACTATGTGAAACACTGGAAGTGTTGGAAATAGGGGCATTATCTGAGTGTTAGCTCTTACTTTACTTTTGAAACAAACTGACTCAGTCCTTAGCTGCAAGAAAGGTCCCAAAGTTGTGGAAAATTTACAGGTTGTCAAAGGAAATACTTGTGTATCCTAGATTTGAATGTTTCTATATGGTTTTCTTCTAAGGAAAAGTAAAAAAAGGAAGCTTGCAGTACAAGAATTAAATGGAAGTAGCAGATGGGCCTACTGGCCATACTGGAAAATGGGTTAAAATAGAGATACAGAGGAAAACTAGATTTAGGATCAACCCTTCTGGTTAGAGCATGAAGTGCTGAAGGACAGAATGCAAGTGGAATGTTTAATGGTCTTGCCTATCTACTGGACTTTAGAAGAAAAGGAATGCATAGAATGGGTTCATTTGCTAAAAATATTCTTAACATGTACGGTTTGGGAATTAAATAGTTATCGGTAGAGCATTGTAGGTTGAGCTATTTGTGTGAGACAGTAAATGAAGAATTATTCAGTATCATACCTCCAGTTCTTCTTCATTGGATTCTAATTCTGTATATTGCAAATATAAGTTCTAATGAAGTTCATTTTTTTTAGGAACAAACATGCTAAGCCATTTAATAAAGTGCTAGATGTGTGGAGTACACAGTGGCATGTTTTTATTTACTTATTGCAAATATAAGTTATTATGGGGGATCAGATGATTTGAATAGTAGGTTCTGAATTATTAAATGCCATTTTGGGAAACAGGTTGAAGATAATGATGTCAGGCTACTAAAGGAAATGTTTGTGGTGGGTTGGCACTGGACCTGTTTTGGAATTGAGAAGACTTACAAAAGAAGAGTTTTATAAACTATGGCAAACATTATTTTTGAGAATTATCTTTTTGACATCTGCAGTATAAGTCTAAGGTTTGTGGGCTGGGGTTAGGACTAGTGCAAGAGAATTGCATATTGCATTCGATATTTTGCTCTCTGCAATAGACAGCATTTTTGTTTTGCTTTGTCCAAGGTTGTACCTTGGAGCAATAACATTAAAGTGCTGATCGTTTTTTTTTCTTTTCATCTTTTTGTGGTCAACGTTTTTAGTGTCAATATACTAAAGTTTAATTTCATTTCAGTAAATATATTTATTTATCATTTTTTGTTAACCAGGAAAGTCCGACTTGGAACGAAGCCAGTTTTCAGTGGAGGCCCTGGGAGAAACACTCCAGATTATATATATATATATATATATATATATATATATATATATGTGTGTGTGTGTGTGTGTGTGTGTATATATATATATATATATATATATATATATATATATATATATATATATATATATATGTCCCCTTCAAAAGATCTAAAACCCATAACATCTAATTTCATAACATTGAGACTAGAACATCTAAAACCCAAAACATATAAAACCCATAACATTGAATTTCATAACATCTAACAGTACAAATCACATGAAAATAACATCCCCTCCACATATAACGACATATAATGATACCAAACTACCAAAACAGACTTTTTAGTATGTTTCTGCAGGGGGGCTTGATACACTGGGGTTAGGAAATTAACTTTTTCCCACTGTAGTGCGATCTTGGAACTGCTATATTTTAATTTATGGGGGTGTGGGGGTCAGAGCCCCCCACATGGGAGGTACAGAGGGGCTTGCCCTCTCTGCAGAAACATAGTAAAAAGTGTGTTTGGTAGTTTGGTGTCGTTATATGTGGAGGGGGTGTTATTTTCTTGTGATTTGTTGTGTTAGATGTTATGAAATTTGATGTTATGGGTTTTAGATGTTTTGGGTTTTAGATGTTTTGATCTCAGTGTTATGAAATTAGATGTTATGGGTTTTAGATGTTTCAAAGTAGACCTATATATATATATATATATATATATATATATATATATATATATATACTTAGCCATATGATTGGAATTCCAAAATGTCAATCTGTTTGTACTATGATCATTGTACAGTGGGGATCAGGTAATTTGCCTTTTTTTCCCCTACTGTAGTGTGATTACAAAGTTGGAATATATAATTTGCAGGAATTGTGGGAGTTTCAGGGGGCTTGACTCTCTACAAAAAAAAAAAGACATTTTTGCTGCTTCTGTATTTTTTTTGACATTTCAGAATACTGATCATATAGACTCAACCATATGAATTCAGTGTTCTCACTGTACATTCATTGCACTGAATCTTTTGTTAGGAGGTTTGTTTTATCAAATTGCTGATTCTGTGCAGGAGGGTAGCATTTGCTCTGCAGGATTGCTACACAGTGGGAAGTGGGATTTTGTCCTTTTCCCACTGTTTTGCAATCATGGAGTTAGTAGATATAATTAGCAGAAGGTGTGTGAGGTTTAGGTGGCTTGCTCTCTGCATAAAACATTGTCTCTTCCTTTTGTTTTTGTTTTTTGTTTGTTTTGTTTGACTGAGTTTCAACCATTTGTAATCAATATAAGGTATACTGATTTAGTGAGTCAGCAATGTAGTGAAATATATATATATATATATATATATATATATATATATATATATATATATATATATATATATATATGGCTTTATTTCTATTTAAAACTATTCAATGACCCAAATGTCGATGTCCAAACCATAGCTTTGACCACACATGCATTTGCTGATTGTGTGAAGTGTTTACTCTTTACAGTTTTATCTAGTTTTGAGATGGCTTTCCTTCTAAAAAGGAATTGTCTTTTATTTTCATGATGGCAATCATAATCTTCACATATTTTTGTGCCCATGAAAATAAAATTTGACACTGCCTCCAATTATTTTCCATTTCAATTATTTTCCATTTGTCTGTAAAGAATTAATATAACTAGATGACATAATGCTATTGTCTTTTGCTGTTGAGTAACTACCCAGGCTTTGCACTTTCTACTTTTGCCTTCTTCAGAAGGCTGTTCAATGTTTCCTTGCTTCCAAACATTATAGAGGCATCATCTGCATAGCTGAAGTTGTTACTATTTCTCCCAGAAAAGTTTGATTCAAGCATCTGAATAAGCTAACCCAACATTTTGTGTGATATATTCAGCATAAATGAACATCTACAGTGACAATATATATTCGTGTTTTACTCCTTTTTAAATCTTGGACCAGTCAGTGAAGCAATACTTGATTCTTTTGCTTCTTCTTCTACACACAGTTTTCTCTGCCTTGGTACCCTCGTGTCATAAGAATTTGTCAAAATGTGTTAGGGCCCACTATGTTAAAGGCTTTGGAGTAGTCAATACAATACAAGTAAATATTCTGCTGGACTTCTCTTGCATTCTCAGCTATTCAGTAGAGGTTTGCAGTTTGACCACTGATACCTGTGTCCCTCACAAAAACAGTCTGCACATCTGGCATTTCTGCACATCTGGCATTTCTGTGTCCATGCACTACTGGGGCCTATCTTGTCAGTTTCTGAGCATTACCTTAGTAACATATGAAACAGGTGCAAATGTTTGATAATTTAAGGACTCTTTATCATTACCCTATTTTGAGATGTGAAATAAATCACCATTTTCCCATCTAATGGCCACTGCTGTATTTTCAAAGATGGCAAATTCAAAGCAGCATTGTAACAAAATAATTAGCATGCTCTTAAGAAATTTGGATGCAATTCCATCACCTACTGCAGCCTTGTTACCAAGCCTTTCTAGTGCCCATTTACCTTTGCTCTCCAGGATGTCTGATGCCAGATGAAGGAACATTTCATCATATGTATCAGTGATGTTAGGTCCTTCTTACATTTCTGTATATTCCTGATACTTCTGTAAGTCTTTCAAATCTATGTCATTTATCATACCCATTTTAATGGGGAGTCTCATTTAATAGCATTAATCACCTATTATCTTGAGCAGATCTCTTGTCCTTCCCTTTCAATTTTTGGCCAGCGCTTTACATTGGTCATTTGAATATGCTCTACTATCTCTCCCTGTTAGTCACTGAAACTCTACATTACATTTGCCATATTTTTTTTATATCCATTGCCTTTTTCTCTCATCCTTTCCTTGGCCACTTCTAAAGCTTCCATGGACAGACCTATTACTTTCTTAATCTTATTATTTTGAATATTATTAATGATATACCCCGGACACTGTCATAAACTTTTAGGCATTGCTTGAATACTCCAATAAATATATTCTTCACCTCCGCTACATGCTCCTTTGAAATATCATTCGGCTCATATTCACTATACTAATTTTTGCAATAAGCACTTTATAGTCTGAGCCATAGTCCACTTTAGATATTATTCTGATGACAGTATAGAACTCTTCTGTCTCTAACTACAAAATATATCGTCAATCTGATTTTGATATTGACCATCTGGTGATGTCCATCTTTTGATTTAAATCACAATTAACTTCACACACTTTTCCTATTTGGCTGTAGAAAGAGAGTGTTTGCTATGATCAGTGAATTATCTTTGCAAACCCCTACTACTCTATGTCCTGTTTCAATTTATACTCCAAGGTGAAGTCTGCTTGCTATTCTAGTTGTTCCTTGATGACAAAAGTTAGTATTCCAACTACCTGTGATACATGTGACATATTTTCTTATGTGCTTTCCAAAAGATGCTGCAGATCGTCATAAAACTGGTAACCTTCCTCTTCTACATCTGTAGTTGGAACATAAACTTGTACCGCAGTAACACTGAATAGCTTACCTTAAAGTTGGATTAAAATTGTGCTTTCATTTTTGAGTCATATTCAAGCACTCATTGTAACACGTTTTAATTAATTATAATAGCTACTCCAATTTGTCTGTAAGACTTTTAACCACAGTAGAAGATCTGATGCTTACATAACATAACATAAAATTACTAATTTCATTCCATTTCAGATATCTTATTTCCAGTATGTTTATTTGTGTTATCTCATCCTGAACAAGCTCAAAGCTTACTTTCATATCTGAACACTATATACATCTTAATAATTCGCATCACAAACTGTTGCACTGTTCATACTTGTTCTCTGCTCTTTCTCTGTAATATGTTCAGCAACTTCAGACATGACCGTCTCATTTTCCAGTGTTTTTTCAAAATGTCTCTTTTTTTTCTTTTGGTGCAAAGGGTTATTTTAGCAAAAATACTAGAGTGGCTTGCCATTGCCTTCTCTAAAGGATGATCTTATGTTTAATCTTTCTGCCATGACCAGCCTACCCTGGGTGGCAACATTTGGTATTGCTCAGGAATTATTGTGAGTTCAAAAATAATTTTACACCTCTTTGACATTTGTTGTGTGCAATGGCATAAGGCCATACACACACTACAGATGCTTATATTAATGAGAAGAAAATGTGCAAGAGACTGAATTTGAAGAGCTGCAAAATTCACTAATAAGAGGTAGAATGCTTTCTGGTATAAGAAAAAAACAAGGGCAAGCTTTTAAGAGAAGCAAACCTGACCTTATCAAAAAACTGTGGTCGCTTGCAAAGCAACTGAAATTACAAGTATACATTTAAAAGTACTAACTAAGGAAACAGATGTGTGAAAGATAAAATATGATTTATTTCAAAGACGCAAATGAAAAAGTGAGCAAGTTTTGCAAAATTAATGTGAAAAAAGAGTCATGTAATCGTGAACTCTGGCTGCAATACAGTCTAGAGAGAGGTCTGCAATTAAAATTCAAGCCTCAAGTACTAGGTGTGGTTATAAATATAAAATAAACAAGAGTCCTCCTTTAAAAAGGTGCAGAATCTCTGCTGGAAATAATAATAATTTATGTGTTGTTAAACAGAAAACACAAAAAAGAATAATTTATTGATATAATGGGATTAAAAAAATAGTTAAAACTGTTAAGTTTAAAATGCCTCAGTGATAGAACTGTAAGACTATAAGTCACAATGTTGGAAAGAAATACTGAAAATTAATAATACAAATTACAATAATATGATTTAGAATTTATGTAAGATATACAGTAGGTTCAGAGCATAATAATATGTATAAAGATGCTTTCCCGGATTTACTAATCTTTCGTGCAGGACTAATCTAGTCCTGCACGGAAGCGGCAGTTGAAGAAGAGGACGGCAGAGTGCCATGAATATTAATGAAGGGGAGCTGCCTGAACTCCAACTGCTACATGGAACATGGACAAGTACAGGGGGCATGTCTGAGAGCAGAGCTCTCAGAATAAACATGCCCCTGCAAAGTAGAACAGAAGAACGTGTAAATAAATGACCGAGACAGCTCACAAGTGTCCGCATATCCCCACCAACAGTCCCCATGTGTTCAACAGTAACAGTACAGTTAAATAAAAAGAAGAAACCCTATTATTTATTTGTTTTAAAACCCTGAGTACAGCTAACCATGTGTGCATGGGTTTGCCCATCTCCTAGCTACGGTTAAAGCAGCCAAAAAGGCTGAAGAGGATAAGAAGGAATATATATGCAAATGAAGCAGCACAGCAATAGTGGAGTTGTTAGAGCATCCGCCTAACGAACAGGCATTCCTGGTTCAAGTCCCACTGCAGCACAAATCATTTTCCATGGGAAATCTGTATATGAACATAATTTTACATTGTTTTGCTGTATAACCTACAGAATAACAATTAAACTTGAACTGGAGTACTGCATGAAATGCACATGTGAAGTGTTAGTGTCATAATGAATAAGGCACTAGTAAGCAGGTTTAAGCACAAATAAACAGCAGTAAGCATGTCCAAGTGCGTTTGTGCTGGGGTAAGCATTGCCCAGACAGAGTAAGCAAAGTAGGAGCTAATGAGTGTAAGAAACTGTAACCAGAGGTTAGCAGTACTTACCATTGTACAAACCCACACAAACTCGCTTAAACAACCACTTTAAAGTGCCTTAAACACTCTGGATCCAATGGCCCATGTTCCACCCAGCAACAAAATACACTGCCTCAGCAAGGCTCAATCCCAGGACCCTATACATTATAATCACAGTAGTTAACCACTAAGCCATCATAGCAATAGATAAGTGAGATTAAGGCCATACATCCCAGAACCCCACATGGATTTAGATATATATATCTATATCAAGTCTACTTTTTAAACCTTCCCTGCAGCCATCCTACACATCCCTGGATAATTCCCCTACTAACACCCCCTTTGTGCCCCATGCACACCATGTACCTATTAGACCCTGTTCCATTTCTATTAATGTTTACGGGTACACATAGGTGACACCCTCTTCCCCCACTATGTTGCCAGTATCTGGAACCCCAACCCACATGTAGTATCACAGCTGTCCCACAAGAAACATGTAACTAACACATGAGGGAACACCACAAGCACACCTGGAGCAGCACAGGCTCACCACCTTGCGAACCCCCCCCACCTCTCACTCTATACCACTACATCAACTAGTGATACCGACACCTCTTGTCCTGCCTCGCATACAAATCCCAACATCTGACATACTATCCCTATTGCTCCCCATCCAATTATACCTACGGGCTACAATACAGTTACAGTGTCACCCCCACTATCTACCTGCTTACTCCTTAGCTATTCTCCTCTACTGTACCACACAGGCATGGAATAACTACACCTACCCCAAATACCTGCCTGTAACCTATCCAGACCTGTGAAACAGGAATCCTACCTCACCTTAAACTGACCTTTGTCAACAGTCATACCTGACATGTAAACCTCACCTAAGCATGGATAATACCGACAGTTTAACTTAAACTAAGCATGATTAATGGGGGACATAGCTATGTTATGTCTGTTACCCTCTATGAACGTGATCACCCCAGTATTAATTGGGATATGTAGCTGGGGTTAATGTAGAGCTCTACACCCTGGGCCACCGCTGACAATAGACAAGCATACAGTCCGAGTGTCCTGGTTGACAGATGTGAACAAAATGCACAACGTTGCACATGTGTATGTGGGAGCAAGCGGGTGTAAGCCTGTTTGGCCACCAGTATGCGAGTACCACACTGGTATAACAATGTAGAGGCTAACTGAGTGCAAGATGCCACAACCAGAGGGCAGTAATGCTGTGCTTCGTGCAAACAAGTGTATACCTGCCTACAAATGTTCTACAGTGCCTTAGTCACACTGTAGCCGACAGCTGTTGTTGTGGCCATTAAGAAAATAATCTGCACTGACAGATTACAACCCCCCAACCCTGCACACTATAGTAGACATGAGTTCCACTAAGCCATTGCGGATAAACATTCAGCTGCTGTGATCACAAATACATCATCCAGCACAGGCATCTGACAGTATAGGAAATGTATATAAGTGTATAGATTAATACCAGAACACGTGTCCATTGCTCAACCACAGTAGTATGAGCAGTCTATGTGCAGCACGGAACAGTGCCTGTTCAATCATACTGTGTGAACAGTAGACCTGCATAATACTGAAGGGAATAATGATATACAGTGCACACCCTGGGGTCATGTGAGCATGCTACATGCACAATATGTCACACCAGGGGCATTGGTTCCGTGGAACCAGGAGAGGTGGCTGGCCAGGTGTGTGAGCAAACTGCTGCTACACAATATCCTGGCAGGATGCTACCAGTGGGAGAAACACTGTAGACCAGCAAGGTCTACTCTTGACACAACAACAGGTCCGTCCCTGGTGGGATGAACCAACAGTTGTGGGTCACATCGATGTCACCACCAGTATCGGAGGAGGATCAAGGTAAGGCTGGTATGTACATGGATTAAACAGGTGAAGATCCTGCAGACGCTTGGGTGTGGACAGTATACTGGAGGTGTACTGAGACGTGCAGAGGGGGAAATGTGTGCAGGTGTGGTATGGCAGGGCTAGCAACCAGGCAATGGATGGATGCTGTGTACATGGAACTCAGGGGCCAGGAGAAGGGAACATGGGTATGTCATTATGGTAAACATATGCAAACGAAGCTAAACAGCAATAGCGTATGGCCAGAGCATCCGCCTAATGTGCATGCATTCCCGGGTCGAGTCCCACTGCAGCACATCCTATTTTCCATGTGATATCTGTATGTTAACTTCATTGTGCTGTATAACCTACTAAGTAACATTTATATTTGCACAGGAGTACTGCCGTAATTACACATGTGATGTGTCATAATGACTAAGGTGCTAGAAAGCATGTGTGTGCTCATAACAGCAGTAGTACACATGGGTAAGCAGTTGTAAGTGTGTGTACATGTATTCGTGCAAGGGTAAGCATTGCCTACATAGATTGAGCTAAGTAGATGCTAGCTGAATGTAAGGAAATGGAACCCGAGCATAGCATTGCTTAGCTCTGCGCAAACCCGCACGCACCCACGTACGACCGCTCAAATGTCCTTAACTCACTCTTTATCCGACAGCCAGTGTTCTGCCCTGAAACACAATATACAGCCTCTGGAAGGCCCACAACTGGGATGCTGCACATCATACACTACGTGATTTACCATTAAATCTTGACAGATGTACATAACCACTCATTCCACATACATATCATCCAGCACAATCAGTCAACAGCACAGGGAATGTAGTAATAACATACCACACAACCGCTTAATGCATGAATCCCGGACATAGTGCGCCATAATGTGGGTACATATAAGAATATCTGTCATATCCTACTCTAATACACTTCAAACATTGCAGGTTACACAGTTATATGTGGTAGACCACATATATTGCTTGAGATGATATGTCTAAAACACGTATGTGTCGGCACGAATGACTGACCTCAGTCCTAAGGTCATCCATGTCAATTCCCAAAAGAATGAGGTACAGGCCACACATATAGGCCGAAAATGCATGGACATATGGACAGCTATACATCTGTAAATGTAGAGAGATAAAGACAGCTATAGGTATATATATATATATATATATATATATATATATGTGTGTGTGTGTACGTATGACTCACCAATAACCATATAACAGCAATCGTACATAAATAGATTAATATGTTCAGTGTATATATCCATACATATCTCTCTCTCTCTCTCTCTCTATATATATATATATATATATATATATATATATATATATATATGTTGTGTCTTTGGGTTTTCCCGGTTAGGGGTAGCCACAGCGGAACTCCGGTCTGCTAATGATTGGCAGTAGATTTTTACGTGCCGAGTTGCCAGCTCTGATGCACAACCTTCAACTAAGGTACGCCCATTCACGCATGTCTCCACACAGAAGATGCTCTAGCTGAGAATCGAACAGGACAACGTCATACTGTGAGGTGACAACTCTACCGCAGCACTACCACCGCAGTAGATATATATATATATATATATATATATATATATATATATATATATATATATATATATATATATATATATATATATATATATATATATACATAGCTAGAGCTACATCAATGTCCAGTTTTATCCCTCTATATATAGGGGTGTAACATATATTCTTATGCAGATATACATAAATATATATATATATATATATATATATATATATATATATATATATATATATATATATATATATATATATATATATATATATATATATATATATATATATATATATATATATATATATATACATATATATAGATATATACACATATATATATATATATATATATATATATATATATATATATATATATGTGTATGTCTATACAGATAGACGTGTATATGATTTCCACATGGGAACAGACTCCTGGTCCACTCCATACTACATAACATACCATGAGCACAGTTAATGGAGGTGGGGGCACAATTGAGGGACACCTGGTAATTACTGCTATGTAACCCCCCCATCCCTAACAGATATGCTGTGCAATCCAATATCCAGCACATGCAGTTCTTGACAGCAGGGCCCACCACAACACAGCTACAATGCTCCAACAGTTACCCATGTCACCTGTACATGTCAGGCCAATATCTTTAACATATCATACAGATATGCCATTGTACCGCAGGGAATGTACTATGTTGAAGGGCTACATATTACAACAGTACAGATATGCACACACATCCATACACAATCATGTGCTATATATATATATATATATATATATATATATATATAGATATATATATATATATATGATATATGGGATATATGGCTACATACATATATACACAGACAAAGGGTATTAGTAGCCATACATGTATTGCGGTAGTGTGGACGTACTGGATGCAATGTATATCCCCAGCACCAAGCCCTGTATCCAGTAACTGTGACATGTGTGGCATGGCAACCAGCCCCACAAAGGGGACACTTACATTTCACATACACCCACTCACAATTCAAAGGACATGGCATGACACACAGGTATGTATACATAGACAACCTTTATTGTGTACCATACAATAAGTATGTCATTACTGACAGCAGACAGTGCGGATATATAACATACTATGATGTCCAAACTATGCCCTTCAATTCATACAACAGTTGACAACAGATTTGCCTGCACGATACGTAACAGTCAACAATATCAGATGTAGGTCAGCAGCCTCCAATTACACCCTGAAGTCAAGCCCTAGGTGGACATTCTTTACTTGTGGTGTGGTCAATGTATCTGTCACATGTATGGTCCCTGGCCAACAAATGTTGTGGGTGTCCACGCTATGACTGGGATGATAGTAAGAATGCTAGCAGTTGTTAATGGTAGGCCATTACCTAACAACCCCTACCCATATCAGAGCAGGACAAAGGCTGCCATATATGTGGAGGACAAAGGCAGGAACGCAGGGCCATACCTGCAATATTGCAGTTACATACCCTGGAACATGCTGGTGTTACAGGATGTGTTGCAACATACCCTAATGCAGGAATACGACATCAGGTAACCAAATGTATATAACCATGTACTGCTAGCATGCAACACACACACTGCCAGTGTAATATCCAACATAGGACCTGTGTGGAGGACAGAGAACACATGAGAGGCACACCTCTGTCCAGCTAGAGGATAGGCCCACAGTAGTGAGCTATGCAGACAGACTGCAGTCCAATGTAAACTAGTTTGTACACACACACACACACACACACACACACACACACACACACACACACACTATAACACCAGTACTATGCAAAGCATTACACCACTCTACTCACAGTCTGTATGTATGTCCCGATCCTCCTACATATATGTGGCTGCCCTGAATGTGCAGGTTCTTCTGTAAGAGGTATTGCTACCTGCTGTCTGTAACATTGATGCCCACACACAGAAAAGATGTCCATCACACTGGGAATGTACAGGGAATATGCCCACATGATGTAGGGATTCATAGTGGGTGGTTGCCATGACAGTGGTAATTGGAAGTACTATACATGTGTACTCAGATATATATATATATGGCTATCTGGTACATGTTCATATCGTCCCACCATATGTCCTGGCTATGGAGTGTAGTCCTTCCCCAGCCCCTATAGACCCAATGTAGTAGTGCAAGGGGATGTCTGGTATTTATAGCTGGTATATTAATAGACAGTTGCTACTGCCAGTGTTATTGTTGACACAGACACTGTGTGTGTGGAAGGTAACATCTGCTCATAACATATGTGCCATTGGCTACTGACAGACATCCTAAGGTTGTCATGGTACAGTACCTGCATATTTAGCAGGCTCAACAGCCATGTCACAGCACAGGGTAGGATACACCTGTGTGACAGTGCATAACCAAAACAAATGTGAACACAACCACATCCACATATGGTACGCTAGCATAATAGTGCAGTATATGGACTATCTGTCCTACACCATCCTCATATGTGCCAATCACAGAATGACTCTACATGTACTGGGCTGTTACACAGTCTGGTCTGATGGCTGTCTGTGGTATGGGACATGTGTGTGTCTGGCCCTACACACATGTAAGGTACAACGGTACCTTACAGTGGGGTGGCATGTAACAACAGATAGAAGGGGAGCTAGAACAATGACATCTACCACAGTCTGTACACAGGCCATAGTACATATTAACAATACACACACTGCTGACATTCACCATCACTACACAGACCTCAGTACTGTACAAACATCCACGGGATTTCCAGGGTATGGCATTAAGTGTAACCCCTACTGTACATGACATGTGTGGCACTTTGATATATGACTGGTGTGTTATCAGATATGATGACACTATTTACGGTGTACAGCACATATGCACCACTTCATGCACGACATATGTACAAAGGTTGACAGAGGTGTGGCTGACAGCACATACACAGGGCCAGTATAAACATGTTGCTGTGATACCCTCATTAATCTACCATTGTAACGGAGTATGTTGCAACATATCTCCAATGAGGGATATGTAGTCAGTAACTGTCACGGCCTTCACCATCAACAGACTGCAATCCTCACACTAACTTCTGCATTCCACGGATAGATGCATCGTGGCTAACACATGACACCAAAGGCACAACACTTCCCAGTCTGCAGATGAGCCTGCAGATCAGGATTCCTGATATACATGGAACTGACATGGCAGGTATTGTGACATGTACAACAGGCATATCCATACAAACACTGTTAATCCAACATTACTCCATATGCAGTATAATAGCACTTACAGTTCATAGTCAGGTCAGGCACATCTGCCTCATGTTTGTTGCCCTCTTCCCACAGTGTATGTTGTTAGAGGTAAATCCCCAACCCATCAGGAATGCTGTTTGCCAAACAACAGTTCTAGCTCCTGCTCACAGTGACAGACAAGGGCCAGAACCACCAGGATGTTCCCAGGTATTGGAGAGTGTTTACATGCAATTGGCTATGGGACTGTTACTACACCTGCTCCACATGCAATCGGCTAGGGAAGGGCTGCAATTCATGCAGAGGCCATCAATTGATCATGAGCATCACATTAAATACACATGCTCCTGCCTATGCAATGCAGGTGTGGCCCTCCACAGAGGGAGTGGGGGAGGCAGACAGAGGCGAATACATGTCAGGGAGGGGTGGGAGGGTAAAACCTGCACAGGTTTGTGTCACACACCTACCAGCACAGGGTATCAAACACCCGACAGCTATGTAGTGCTATCACAGTTCGATGCTTTTACTGGATGCACCACATGGGTTATCTGGTGGGGAGCACTCAGAACATATATATGATGGTGAGTGACATCTGCAACAGGGACACGATAGATATACAGTAGGTGACATACACGTGCCTGTCCACATGAATAGGTGCCAATGTCAACACAGGCACACTCACAGAGGAACGCACACACATTAACCAAAATGAAGTTACTGAGAGCAACCAAATAGAGGAACAGCGATGTATGTTCATTTTGTTTCCAAGTTTGAATAAACTACTTTGGGCTCGTTCCTCTATTTGGTTGCTCTCAGTGACTTCATTTTAGTTTTAGTTTTCTATCGTTGATGCACACACATTAACACACTTGGCAGGGACAGGAGTGCAACCCGTCACTAGTGGGATTGCCACAACACATCGATGTGCAAGGAACAAATGCACCACATGGGTGATACAGAGGTAGTATAGGCAGTGAGTATGATGGGGTGTCAGACATAAGGCAGCATGCTTCACTGTGCCCTGGGGGGAGTAGTGCATGTGAATATGGACATACACACCATACAACACACACATGAACACACAGGGTCCAGTTCGGACATGCATGGGTGCATGTCTGCACGGGTGTGTGGTGGCCAACAGTGCCAGCTGGCTATACAAGGTTAGGCAATGGGTATACCTTGGCATCAGTCCACATGGCAATGATCTGAATTGTGGCACAGGCCTGTAGCATCTGCATTTGCCCACACAGGTGGGTATTGCATCTGTCTTCCAGTCACCTGCTTGACTATTGTGTGTGGCCAATGCTGTGCATCACTTGCCATGTCTGTGCTCCCTAGTCCATGACTTGGATGGTGTCTAGGGTGTGCACACCTCCCACATGCATGTACAGTGACATGTGGAACTGTACGTGACCCATGCTGTGAACACAGCTTATCATCAGATGTGTCAGTCTTGCCCATGTGTAGCAGGGAGTGGTACTGGTCAGCAGATTTACCCTGCACCTACATTGATAGCATGCTAACAGCATTTCCTGATGTTGTTGTCATCTGTCCATACAGGCCATGTTTTCAGGCATGGTATGTCTGTTGTGAGTCACATGTGAAGGCACAATGGCATTGCTAACTGTGATTGGCAGGCCTTGATGTCACATGTATGGGTATGGCTTTGCACCCCAGCCTCTCAGCCATTTACATCTGTTATCCCTGTATGATTGACATTGTGATATATTGTAGGGCCACCATAACTTAAAACCCCTCCACATTGCCTACAAACTCACAACCACCTCTACACAGGATACAAGTTACAAACACACACACACCCACACACCTGTCATGTCTGGGAGTAGAACCCCTACCTAACTAGTTTACTACACTACAGCACTATGCAGTTATATCACGCACCACAGACATTACTGAAGTACATCTTCCCCAAAGGTGTATTTCACAATTAATGACATCAGCAGGACTACCAAAGTAGGGCATTTGTAATGTACTGCAGGTGAGTAGCCTATAATGCATTGCTCCACACACAGACACTGAGACGCACACATCACATCCGGAACTGACATGGATGGAGATGGAACACTACCACCATTCTAAATCACACTACAGCAGTACACAGTTACAGAATACGCTACAGCGATTACTGGGCTATCACGTTCCCAGAGGTGTACATCTAGGTGAGTCACATCAGCAGCTTTGGCAAAGTAGAGTATTTGTATTGTATGGAGTGTGAGTAGCCTAAAAAGCATTGCTCTCTACTCAGTCAGACAACACACAGCCTCACACACACACACACACACACACAGTTGTCAGGGCTGGGGCTCGAACAACTATATAACTAGTTTATCACATGACAGTGGTACACAGTTACAGGACGTGCCACGGTGATTACTGGGCTAGCAATTTCCCAGAGGTGTACTTCTAGATGAGTGACATCAGCAGCCTTGCCAAAGTAGAGTATTTGCATTGTAAGGAGTGTGAGTAGCCTAAAAAGTATTGCTCTCTATAGAGTAAGACACACACACAGTTGCCAGGACTGGGGCTCGAACACCTATCTAACTAGTTTATCACACTACAGCAGTACGCACTTACAGGTGACACCATGCCGATTACTGGGCTATCAAGTTCCCAAAGGTGTACTTCTTGGTGAGTGACATCAGCAGCCTTTCCAAAGTTTAATATATGTATTGCACGGAGTGTGAGTAGCCTAACAAGCATTTCCCTTTTTACAGTCAGAGGCAGACAGGCACACACACAAACACACACTCACACAATTGACAGGTCTGGAGTTAGTACTACTACTGAACTACTCTGTCACTACAGCAGTAAGCAGTTATGGGACGTGCCATGCATTTTACTGAGCTATACCTCTCCCAAAGGTGTAATTCACATTGGATGACCTCAGCAGGCTTTTCATACTACTGCTATGGGGAGGGCAGTGTGTGTATGAACCATACCCCATTCATGTAGGGGTTAACATGCCACATGCAGGCATACACGGGATCATATGTCACAAGTGCATGTATACAGCTACTAGATGGTTGCTTCCTTGTATAGTCTTGTTGCACAGCTGGCACGTACACCACATAGTCTGTCATGCTGACAGGTAATGGTGGTTAGTATCCGCAGTGGGTTACATCCGCACCTACTGTGTTGGGGGCCCTTAGGCTGTGTGCCAGTTGGGACAGGCCCGCATGGCTCCTTGTCACAGTCACCCTCTTCCACACATCTATGCCCATGTGCTTGTGGCTTATTATAGTGTGTTGTCCTTACATATTTGTCTGCATTCCTATCCACTGTGTGTGCAAGGAAGGAGTGGTGCATACTGACATGTGTTCACATAGGGAACTGCAACTTCCAGATATGTCTGGTCCACTGGTGTTTACGGGTTCACTGGTGTTTGCAGACATGGCCTTCCTGTGTTTAAGTGTGTGAGCATGTCCAGCATGACCTCTCAGTGTGTTGTTGACTGACATTGCCTTAATTCCTCTAAGTGTGTGAGCATGCCCAGTATGGCCATCTGTGTTGTATGTATGGACCACATGCAGGTTGTTTGTACTGCGGTGCTGACCTTTTGTTGTACACCGACAGGTAGCATGCTGTGTCTGCAGGGTATCCATTGGTCATTTGTCATTGGCTGTTGCTACATTTCTGCATTGCAGGGGGTGGACACCTGACTGTTTCTACTGTTCTACACAGGAGTGGGGGGAACAACTGACTGTTACTTTATGTGCATGTTGGATGGGGGCACACATGACACTTGCACACATTTGCTAGGACTGTACTGGTAAGTCAGGTACTCCATTTCCATCTGTAGTCTTACCTATCCTGCTGGCTAGGGCTTACCATTGTAGTACAGATCCTAGCTTTGTTTACCTACATATTAGTGACTGACTTCCTAGCCTTCACAACTTACATCCGACTGCCTGGCCTGCTGCGGTCTGTCTGTGTAGGCCTGGGGGAGGGGTTAACCATAGGGCACATTTGGAGGCCATAGTACAGCATTTGTTTGTGTTTGTCTTCACCTGTCCTGCTGGCTGAGACTATTGCTGGGTATTTGATCCTTCCTGACTGGCATGTGTGGCTCTTATGGACACTCCTGTCGCTCAGGCCATTTCCTCCAGTGGGTTTTGTCACCCTGTGTAGTACTGGCTACTATTGTGACTCCAGTATGTGTTACAGATCTTATCCTGCCACGAAGAGTGTCTACTCTCTGCTGCCTTGACATCCGCCCACCCAATTCCCTTGCATGTTCACATCCATACCATAGCTACAGGTAAAAACACATTCTACTCTGTTTGACAATTGGTAGGTTGATTGACTTACCTTGAGAGTGTGCCAGACTTGAGGATGGTGCTGGAGGGCTGCCTATGTCGCATGCAAATACTACACTCACTATACATGGTTAGGAACAGATAGTGTCATGTTTGGCATCCCTTTTACTGTCTGTGCAAGTCAGAGAGAAGTGTCATTCCCTAGGGCCCTACTGTGTCAGTGCATATGCTATGTGTTGCCTCTTTGCCAAGGCCAGTGCATACTGGGCACGTCCCTTCTGTCTACTGGAGCAGACTCAGGTTGTTCCTCCTCTGAGTCACTCTGTACCTGTACAGGCCTTGGCATTGGTGGGGGGCTGTGTGGCTCTGCCCCATGCTGTTCCTGCTGCAGCTGTTTCTGCAGGATCATATTGTGTAGCATAGCACATACCATTACTATTTGGGTACATGTAGCTGGTGAATACTGCAGGGCTCCACTGGATGTGTCCAAACACTGGAACCATGTCCTGAGCATCCCAAACACATGCTGTATTATATGTCTGGCCTGTGCGTGTGCATCATTATGGCGTTGTTGTTCAGGTGTGTGTGCATTTCTGATGGGTGTCATCAGCCACGGCCCCAGTGGGTACCCAGCATCTCCTACTAGGTGACCATAGGGGATGTCCACATTGGCAAGTCTGTAGTACAGCTGCATCAGTTGCCATATGTTTGAATCATCATAGCTTCCATGGCAGCCAGCACACACATTCAGTATAATGCCCTGGGCATCACATACGACCTGGCAGTTGATGGAGGGGATGCTCCTGTGGTTGATGTAGGCCCTACCCTGCTCATTGGGTGGTACTTTGATGTGTACGTGCATGCAGTCTATAGCACCCATTACCCCAGAGTAGTTAGCTATTTGGTGGAAGAGATGCATATTGCAGGTCAACACCTCACGTGTGTTGAGGAAATATACATGCTCACTGGCATGTGCTGACATGGCATCCAGGAATTGGTAGAATACTCTGGATGCTGATGCCTGTGAGATGCCCATGATATCCCCAGTTGTAGTTTGGGAGGTACTTGTGGCTAGTATACCTAGGCCTACACATACCTTGGTATCCACTGGGATGGGTTCCCCTCAGTCAGTGTGGTGTGTCAGGTGTGGCCTGCACAGCTCACCGGTTTGCTGTAGGAGGTCTCTGTCCACCCTATAGCGCTCCACTATCTCCAGCTCATGTAGCCCCTGGTAGGTTACCCTGGGTCTGTATACTTTTCTCTGTCTCCTCACTGTGGGTTGTTCAGCAGCACTGACATCCTCACCACCCTCAGCCCCTTGCACATTTTGTTCTATGTTGCCTGCTGCAGCCCTTCTCATTTTGTAGGTTTGGTTTTAAAATGTCCCCGCTTGTATACACCGGTGGTGTAGAGTGTGGAAAAAACAGGGGGGTAGGTGTTGTTTGGTTTATAGTGATGTTCTGGGCTGGGCTGGACTGCTTCCTGTGTGATTAGCTGATTCTGATACATTTCACCTGGCAGCTCAACTAGGTCTCCTTGATTACCTTCCTACTGTTGTTTTCCCTTCCCATTGCCTCCCTGTTTAGACCCATGTGCAGGCTGCATGAACAGAGTGCTCAAATGTGCATGGAGCTGCTTTTTCCTGGTTTAACTTCCTTTTTCTTCCTGTACAACTCAATACGTGGTGCGCACACACACTTACACTTTGTAAAGAGTTCTAGGCAAGTTTAGACACACCCCTAGCTTAGCTGTGCTATGCTAGGAGCAATCCTGAGCCACAGGTCTCCAATCCACTTACAGTATGCCTGACACCCTCTCCCCCATGATGTCACCTATATTCTAGTCTTGCACCCAGCTATCTATACTCTTACACTCTTGGGACCTGCCTCACACCCTGGGAAACTCTGGGATTCACTAACCCTTCCCTCATTTGCATAGGATTGCCTGCTATTGCATAGTTACATGTCCCACACTGAGCCTCCCCCCTTAGCAACCATTATGCACTGGCCAGGTTGTCTTCTGATGGCAGAATACTGATTTTAGTTAGAATGTTTATTTTAGGTTTATTTTATTTATTTCCCCCAATCCCATTTGCCCATTGCTGCCCTATGCTTAACCAGGCGAGATCGTCGAAGATGAAATTTAACGTTGTTTATTTTTTTCTTTTACATTTTGTAATGCCAATGGCTTTCTACTTGGACATTGGCATGCTTCCTCAATGATATGCAGCATTTATTTGGAGCTGTCATGGCTTCGTTTTGTAGATTGCTGAACTGTACTCGGTTACTAACCAAATACATTTCTGCACACTGCACTCGTCCTGCACGGATGGCTGCCAGCTTCCTGGATCACATATTATTCTCATTTGCATGGTTTTCACCTGCAAATGAGGGTAATTTGCATACAGGAGCTTGGTCCATGCAGGATTAGCCTAAGAGCTCACGTGCACTCCCCGGGAGCACGTTCCTGGATTGCATGTCGGCCATATTGCCGAAGATAGCTCTTAAACTAATCCTGCATGCTATAAAGGGCTTAGTAAATCTGGGGGGCTATTTTTAAGACTTGGGTAACACATCATCACCACTAACTGCCACCATTAAGTCAGAAGCTGCTGTGTAAATTGAGAATGGAAATCAAACCAAAAGAAGACAAAACCCAGACAGCAACTAATTATGCCAAAAACAAAAGAAAGAGTAAAAGGAAAAGGATCAGAAGAAAAGGAAAGAAAATTGGAAAATCCATAAATACAGTGCCAAGTGCAGAGATCTCCTGGAACAACCCCATGTTGACCACAGTTTGAATCAGGAATGGCTAAGTTGAGGTAAATTGAAACTAAATGGTGAAAGGCTAATAGCAGTGGCCCAGTATAGTGGGTTATATACACAGTTTGCAACGTCCACTGAACATGTGGGAGAAAGACAAATGCAGGTTCTGTAAAAAAGAACTTGAAAAAGTCATACATCTTATTGCTGGGTATGATATACTTATGGCAGAGGGCTATATACTGAAAGGTGCAGTAAGGCGGTAAGACTGTTGCACTGGGGATTGTGAAAACAATACAGTATAGTAGTAGTATTGGAAACATGAACTACAACATATTATAGAGAATGATGAAGTTTATATCACATGGGATCACCTGTTACCAGCAATTCAAAAAACAGATGTGAGAAAAACAGATATTGCTCTCCATGAAAAAAGACAAAAGTGGCATTGGTCATTAAAGTTTCCATAGTAAATGATTACAGTGTCTTACATACAGAAAGGCACAGAGTCATAAAATATCAGAATTTGTAGGTTGAAATGAGAGTAATGTAGAAGGAAGATACTCAAACAGTTCCAATAGTACTAAGAGTAACAGGTCTACGGAAAATGAATTTAGAGTTGTACTTAGATATGCTACCAATGCAGGTAACTCTTCGAATTACAGAAGTAAGTTCTGGGAACATTGCAGGTGCTGAGAAGAACACTTGTGGCTAATATCCAAGACTGAAACAATACTAACTCTAATCATTCCATGACTAAGGAATGGCATCCATTCATGTTATGGCATTGGAAACTCATCAAAACTGGGTAATTTAAAAACATAAAATAGTCATCTAGGATACTATACAGAGCCATAACACAATTGTTTCCTGCATGTTTATGCTGTTTTTCCATGCTTTTAAAGATTGCCAGGAGAAGGTCACATGCAAATACAATTTAATGCACTGCCAGTGACATGTGATCTCATGAAAATATTAGTAACTGTCTGAAGTAGAATAGAATAGAGTAGAATAAGAAAGATAATATTAACATTTGTATTGCTACACAAATGCTTAATGATGTGATTAAGGGAGAACACTATGAATTGTTACAGTTAAAGATGTTTCAAGAATGTAAAATCCCACATTTTTAGTACTAGATGTAAGTTATGGATTGTAAGAGATAAAACCAGATGATCAGACCTCTGAATTATATAGTTACATCATATTGAAGAAAATATTCTTTACACTTTTGAATTTTATTAACACCAGAGGTATTTCAAACAGCTGTTTCACATGTAATCAAAAGCTTAATATGGATGGCAGACAAATCTGACGATCTGATAATGAATAGTCAAGTAAAAAGAACATGGCAAGATACGTGATGCAACTGCTAAACAGATTAAGAGAGCAATATTTAAAAAAGCAAGAAATGGTGACAAGTCTAAAATCCAAGGGCCATATTTACACTTCATAAGGACTAAATTCAGATGGAAAAGTAAGAGCAAGTATGCAAATGCTAAAACCAGATGTCAATATTGTATTACAAATGCTTATAGGACTAGTACAGTGTTTTAAAAGTTTCTTTGTAATAAATTTGAGATAATTATACCTCTATAAAAACAGCAAGGTAAGATGTAACATGGAAATGTACCCCTGCACAACAAAAGAAAACTTAAATGCTTAAGAAAGCTAGTTACTGTTGCATGAACATTAAATAGTAGTATAGGTAATCAAGGCATTTTTCCAAGGAGATGTAAGACGGAGTGGTACAGAAGCTATGAATATAACATAGAGAATTCAGCAACTGACTATGCATACCTCTACAGCATTTACAGAAGTACAAAATAGATACACTCATGCAGAAAAGAAACTACCATTAGAAGTGTGTAGCTATGAACAATTCTATGTATGTGTCTATGGCATTGAAGATCAGGTGGAAAAAGACAAACCTTTTCTAAGCAAATTCAGAAAGTCTATGCAAAACCCACGTCCAAAACTGCAGGTGATGCTACTTTATCTGCAGAAGTAATGTATGAAGGCCAAATACAGACAAGGCAATAAACTGTATATACTAAATATGCTGACCAGGGCATAGTTATTAGAGACCAACCAGAACTCTCAGTATCAAATCTACTACAATGAATCTGTGAAAACTATGATAGCCATTACAGAAAGTCTTCTGAAGCTTTATCTACAGGAAGAGATGTTGTCCAGCAAAGACTGCCAAAAAAGAATATGAAATGCCTAGTGTAAATATTTCTACACCTATATATGTCAGACCATTGAAGATACTAGACTGTTTGATACTGATAGATACATAGACTATATTTTGAGTTAAAATTATGGCAAGTACTGAAAGCTGTATTTATTTAAATTACTTTGATTATTTTTAAACTATTAGTTTGATGTAGAAAACTTATGACTTCATTTGTATAACACTTAGAATGAACAGTGCAAATACACATATACATGTATGTGCAAGCAGGCCATGGGAGGAAGTCAGTCAGGTAGCTTAAGAGTGGTTTGTATCCATGTTAGCATCTACGTAAGGACATATTTGGCACTGCCTTAACCCAGCCCACTTGGGGAGAATAAGTGACCTGCGTTACCACTGCAGACACTATGTCCTCCTTATAAAGGTGCCTGCTCTTTTATACCTGCTATGAAGGCTTCTGCATTCACAGGTTGTTGGCAAAAGGTCTAAACCTGTGTAATCCCTTTAACTAACACCCATCTGCCAAAGGATCGTGGTATTTTGTGGTCTCAATCCATGCCATTCCTAAAGAAAAAAAAAATCACACTTCCCCCATCCTCTCCCATGCCATCTCCAGTAGATACCCTCGTCTGTAGCCTAACTAGGATTACTTGGGATATAGTGAGGGCTTTAGCTCTCTACTCCAGTATATGCCAGTGAGTTAGCTGCATATACATAAAGCTAAATATCATGAGCTGCACTTGCTTTTTAGGGAAACTATTATGATAACAGGCCTCAAAGAGGTTCAACATCTATTATAGGTTTGGCACCTTCTGGATAGCAGGTCAAATACCAAAGTAGTCAGTGTCTCGGCTTCTCAGATAGTACACTTCTCCTCATTTCTTATGGGTTATGTATGGAAGAATGGTCTGTTTATCTGTTAGCAGGATTTTATGTTATAGCTTATGGAAAGTATGGGAGGCATGCAAATGTATTAGATAAAGTGAAATGGAAAACGGCTTTGATTGTTTTTACCTTTATTTTATTTGGTTACTATATTGTTATTTTTTTGCAATACCAGATGCCCTTTTGTTCTTGAAGTGATTTTTTGCATCTTTATTTTTATAAGCATTCATAGTCATCCAGTTTACTAAGTGTTTTTTTTATACTTTGATCATTATTTAATAAATAATTCATACTTTCTTCTGGTAAGTATTCCAGATTGTTTTACAACAACTGAATGGAATAAAAAATGACACCATAGCACATACTTGAATGTAAAGCAGCAAGTACAGTAAGACAATTGCAAAACACTTAGTTTAAGTAGGAAGTGTAATAGATTATGGACACAAAATTAAATAAAACATTCAGATATAAAACGGATAAAAATATACCTTCTACTTTGAGAAGCAGACAAATATTCAGTGCTGATGAATTGTAACTAGAGTATTTCATTATTTATTTTACTTGTTTGTTGACCAGCTATGCCCTCTTGACAAACTGCCCATTTTCAGAGATGATACCAGAGACAGTTGAAGTTACTTGGTCAGAATCACATGATAGGAAAATGAAGGTGGATGGAATCAAACTATATACCTAGTAAACAGGAAGCAGCTCATTAGTAGCTCAGAAAATGAATATTTTATAATAGCTCCCAGATAGACTAGCAATGAGGGCAAAAGGAGACAGGACTGTAAAAACAAGTTAGGAAAGAAATGCCCCAAGAAGATGGTAAACAATAGATCAAAGGACAAAATCAGAAAAGGAGAAATGGGTCATGATGAATAGTGCAGACAGTCAGATGGAGACTGAAAAATAAGAAGTAGAATGGGATAAAATGGGTAGTATTAATAAGAAGAAAGGGTCAAGCTGGTTTCAAAACATTAAGTTAAGTGACATTGTGTATGGACCACAATAATGTTGTTACCAAAGTATAACGACTTGGCAATTAAAAATTGCTGCACTTTATCTTAGTCTAAACAAACCATATATTTATTCATTGTAAACTCATCGTATATTGAACACTATCTTAAGGCTATGTTTTTAGAAAACAGGTGTAAAATCATATTTACATATTAGTTAACTGGGCTCGATATTTTTGTCTCCTTTTTTTGGCTCCCTACAGCCTACCATCAGTTTCATTTAGGACTTATCCTCATCCTCAGAGTCTACTGGACCCACCTTAGCCTCCCCTTTGTTACTTCTGACACACATAGAGGGTCAATGATAATATTGTAGAACCCAGGGCAGCACCACACTACCACCAGGGAGTATTTTAACTGACTACTTCCAGGGAGTGTTTTCACTTAATTACTTGCCCCTTGAATATGTGCAGTGGGCTCTGTTATATATCATCTATGCCACCATTTGCAGCTTAGCATGAGCTCTGCACCATTACAATACAGCACCTCCTGTGAAACCTAACTTTCTGGCAGGTATCAAGCCTGATGGTGCAACTGAGAAGATGCATGGGCAAGCTCAGTCTTCAGTATTTGATAATGATATCTTCTAGTGTAGATTAAATAAAAATATACAATGACCTGAGATGTCTTCAATGTAGGCAAAGGAGTATATAATAAGAAGGCTGAAAGTAAATAGTAAAGGACGATAAGAGTGTAAGGACAGAAGGTATATCAATGAATAAAATGAAGTGAGTTTTTAACAAAGAGAAGACAACAAGAAAAACTGGAACAGGTATGGAAAGAAAGATAAATTCATTAAGTTAAGTAGGAAAATGTGTTCATATGAATTACTTGAGTCTGGGAGAAAAAAATGAAGCTGGTATGAAGAATATATCGAGTTAGTGACTATAAGTTTATACTGAACTGTTGCAAGACAGCATTTGGGTGTTTTGATATGTCTTAAGTAATATTGTTTGCCCCTTTTTTTTGTTTGCAGAGGGACTGCACATATTTTATGTTCACTACACAGGAATTTTCCTAAATTTGCATTGTGCTGCAGAAAAGCGATATGTACTATTGTAACTGGTTATACCATACAATTGCATTTGCATTATGTCTTCATATGCACTAGGATAATTAGTTGCACTGATGTATGAACAAATTTGAGGGCTGGCTGTCATCCACATTCCTTATATGTTCTAACCTCATGGTGATACTGCATTGAAGCAAGGGGGTTGTAGTCCCCAACAAATCTCACAAAAATAGATTACTCTGTCAAGAATCTGCTTTCGTTGCAAATATCCCAAGGAAATGATTATGGATTTATATCAGATTGCCAAGATTTTACATTGCTGAAATTCATATGGCCAAGACTACATGACTGACAATGTAAAATCTCGAACACCAAGAAAAATACAGAAACAGCATTTAAACGCACACCACACCCCCGCTACTTTCATATACTAACTCTGAGATCTCACTAAAGAAGGGAAAGAACACACTCCCCAATCCCCATTGTACAGTGACCTCTGTGTAACTCTGTTTCTGCTTATCAGTTGGTTTGCAATATTTTACTTTGTCAATCATGCAGTCTACACCATATGAATTTCAACAATGTAAAGATTTAACAAACTAGTATAAACCCATGATTTTATATAAATTACGCCTCAAACACTTAACAATTGTAATGCTGAATGTGAACATAATACAATGATATTTTTTGGTATTATACTAACTTAACCCAACAGTACTTCTGCGATGCAGATGAAAAAATATGTGTATGTCAATGATCCTCCTCATTTAAAGGATACAAACAAACAAATAAAATAAATACACAAAATGTATAACAAAAATGGAAAGAACCATACATATTTATTTTTGTGGGAAGCACTATGCAGTACTTGGTTTATTTTGTAAGATGTGCCTAGTGTAATATGAGAATCTGAATCCAGTTTCCTCTGCATAGTTATGATGTGTATCAGACATATTAGCCTTAGAGGACTGCACTTCATGTATGGCATTAGAGTTTTGTCTTTTCCGATGAACCTCCTCTATTAGTTCATCCAAAAATACCCTAGAATACCCACGTTTCATAAACATTTCTTTTAGAATGTCACACTCCTCAAGAAAATCAGCATCTAAAGATACCATTCTTGCCGCCCGGACTAATTGTCCTTTTACAACTGCCCTTTTCTGGAATTTAGGGTGGCAGCTAGTGGCATGAAGGAATGAATTAGAATACGTGGGTTTTCTATAGATTCTTGAAATCCACCTTTTATTAGGGATGTCCTTAATTAAACTGATGTCCAAATAGGAAATTCTTTCAGTTTGAAATGCCCATGTTGTAAAAGGACAATTAGTCCGGGCGGCAAGAATGGTATCTTTAGATGCTGATTTTCTTGAGGAGTGTGACATTCTAAAAGAAATGTTTATGAAACGTGGGTATTCTAGGGTATTTTTGGATGAACTAATAGAGGAGGTTCATCGGAAAAGACAAAATGGGTGGTTTATACCACTATTGAATGTAATAAGACCTAGTGTAACATCACATTCAGATCTGGACTTAGATAATTCCATCATAGAATCTGGAATTTGTACCCCATGTAATTTTGGTGAAGTGAATAAACTTTTAAATGATCGAGCTAATATTAGTGGTAATAATTGCTTTTCCCTGCAAACAAATAATGGGAATTTAAGTTTTATTACAACATTTTCCTTGGACGCGCCTTCTATTAGATCAATTTTATATAAGAATTGGTGCTTCCTAATGGAGGACCATACCATTCAGAGATCTATTGGTGATTGTCCTAAGGTGACATTTAAAAGGGGTAGGAGTATTAAATGCCTTTTGGAGAATCAACTTGGAACCCCATATTCACCTTATAAAGGTATGTTCAAGTGTGAATCTTGCAAGTGGTGCAAATATATTAAATTAGGGAAATCCTTTTGCATCCACAGGATTGAATACAACATTAGGGGAAAGTTCAATTGTAATTCCAAGGGAATCGTTTACCTCAGTACATGTATCCTATGTAAAGCTTTTTATGTTAGTAAAATTGAGAGATTCCTTAGGAATAGAATCTACGAACATCTCTACATGATTGAGAAGTCCAACACCAACAATGCCTTAGCTAAACACATAATTACCCATCCCAACCATAAGTTCGAATTTACAGTTATTGACAAAATTTATGAGAATGTTAGGGGTGGGCCTTCTTCTTTAAAATTGGAAGAAAAGGAATTACTATGACAATTGAAATTAAATGCCACTGTTTTTCCTGGCTTGAATGATTCCATTTCTATTGGGAGTATATTAAAAATGAAGGTATTGTTGAGATAATGGTGTTTGTTGTTAGTTTACATGTATATCTAATATACTTAAATATTTTTGAGTGCAATTTCATGGTTTAAATATGGCTTATGAAATGTTTTTTAGTGAATTCTATATCTATGAACACAAGCCTTTTGACATTATATATATACATTTATAATTTCATAATATGTATACATTTACACACTTTTATTTACATGCATTGGTTATGTATTGTTTTAAATGTTCTGTCCTTTTAAATTCCTGATGATGTTAATTAAGAGCTTCTATATAAGGAATTATGAATTTTAACACATTGTCTGATGTAGTTTACCTATGTGGAGTAAACGAAAGCGCTTACAACACTGGTTCTGTGGTTAGAGTGTTTCTTCCTGTTACATACTTTCCTTTCTACCTCCAGACATGTCCACTCAGGTCAAACAGCAACAGTTAAGAATGTTTTCCTTTCAATTCATGTTATCAATTTAATGCTAGTGCACAAATCTGAACAACCATGCCAAACAAGTTGTGCAATGTTAAGCTGAGATCAGCAGTAGCAAGCAGACAGGAAAGCAGATTTTGAAATATGAAGATTAATCGGACAGCTGGCTTTACATTATGGGTTGGTTCCTGCTGTACCTGTTAGCTGATTTAACTTTGCACGCATGTATTGGGGGTATACATTATATGACCTGACACATTTTTAGGGTGGCTTTATACCCTGATAAAATTAATTTGTACAATGTGGGATGCAAAGTTGTGCAATATAGATAAAACATATTCTTTCACATAAGTGATTTTTCATCCTTGCCACAGAAGAAGTGTTTTTCCATATGTGCTCATTAATTACATAAAAAAACACATGACAGAGTGAGAAGTTAACCATATATGTGTGTGCCCTGACAAGGTCTGGTTTATAAATTCATGGGTATATGAGCATCACTGAAGTCTGAAGTCTGAAGTCCATCCAAGGCTAGAAAAAACAATTATTTACTTATTTATTTATTGATATTTGTTAACCGGGAAAGTCCACTGGGTCAGAGAACCCATTTTCAGTGGAGTCCCGGGGAGAAAAGCTCCACAGTACACTTAATACATTTATAAAATAGACATTTTTGATAATGATTGGTACAAAAAATTCAGGAAATTATAATTACAGAAACATAATTGTCCATATACCCTCAGTCACACATATAATTCACATGAGCTCCACTGCTATACTTACTTATTTTTATTTGTAATTAAGTTTATTCTGTTTTACATTTTATAAATGTGAGTGTACAAACATTACTCTGGCTCTGTACTGTAATTGTACCAATACCCACAGTTACACATGTAATGTATATCTGATATCCTGTGTATGCTCAATGCACATGCTATAGATATTTACTCCTATGTGTAAATATTTTTATACTGTTAATTTTTCTATAAAGTAAATAGGAACAACAATAAGAAAAGTTTGGGTTTAGCTGGATTAGAACCCAGGCTCACCTATATTATAACCCTTAACTTAGTACTGCCATATGAACAACTAGCGGTTGTATATTTTCGCATTCATTACTCTGTATGTGGGCTGACCACCAAGCAATGATACTTAGTGCATTTTCACAGTGATAAACCATACAAGATACAATGTATTTGCTTTGAAATTATTTACTGTTGACTTCCTATCTGCAGGTTTTCTGAACTGGCAGGTGCTGGGGGAAGGTTGTTGACCACTGCTCAATGCCACTTAGCAGGTTTGCACAAAGATAAAATGCAGTAATATATCCATTTTGAAACTGACTACTGTCTGCTTCCTGTCTGCTTCACATGTGAGCCATTACACCAGGTTTCATGATGTTAAGCGATGCAGAAATGTGACAGGCAAAGCTCACCTTGTTTTAGCCTTGTAAGCAGTGTTTATTATGTTTAATCCTTAAAAGACAAATGCGGGACTTGAACCATGATCTACAGATAGTACAAACTTGTGTGATTCATCATGTTTAACACATGTGCTACACAAACACTTGATTCACAGATGTAATTTATGTAGTCTGTATTAAAGACGTACATTGCATGAAATGTATTTGATTTATCCAGTAACCATTGATTGTGCTAAGCCACACAAATAGTAATATTAAAAAAATACATCAGCAATATTACAGAATACATTTAAGCACACATTAAAGATTTTTATACAAGTTTGGATTTGAAATGCCACACCAATGAACCTACAAAACACAATAAGGGTGCTTTATCCCTCTTTGCCGCAAAGACAGGTTTGCAGGTGGAATGCAAATTATGCATACAAGCAAGTCTCATTTCATTCACAGAATTAACAAAACATATGACACTTGTACACTGTCAGTTGTTTGTCCATGTGTTATTTCAGATTTAGTGCAATGACCCACACAAACATTTACTAGTATTGTTTGCAAGAATGCAGCTCTGTCTTCTCTTTAAACGGTGTTCATTCTTCTCTTATCTGAGCAGTAATTTCAGACACGCAGTCTGTAAGGTATTTTGCATCATTGTCCTTAAAATGTATGAGAATATTAAATGGCAAAAATATACAGTTTTCAAGAAAGACAGGAAAGTTTGGATATTAGTGAACAAAAACTGTGAAATGTGCTCTGCTTACTTACCTACATTTTGTAAGTGTAACCTGGTTGACACACCACTGCAGGTAAGGAAGTCTGAATTGCTGTTGTGTTTTCCTTCTACCTACCAGTAATCATTCACAGCTGCAATCCATTAATAACTAACACTGAGGGGAGTACCTGCACACTGAGCCAAAAGTATGGGATTTAGCAATTCTAATGAGTTCATACATCATTTGCACCTTCACCATGCTCACAGACCTGAAACTACACTATTAAAAGGTAACAGTGCAGCTAGGGAACCTAAAAGTGAGGAGAGTTTATTTCTTTTTTTTTATTTAATGCTTACCTGGGAGGTATGACTGGTCTAGTAGCCCATTTACAGTGGAAGCCTGGAGAGAAATGCTAAAAGTACAAGTTAGAAATTAAAGCAGTATTTAACAAGATGCAATACAATAATATAAAAAGCATTAGAATGAAAGAATACAATTATATAGGCAAAGTACATATAGATTTAGAGAAATACAAAACAGATGGGCCATTTTAGAGTGGGCCTGCTGATTAAAATTTCAAAAGCAATTGTACATTCTATAAAAGTAGGTAACTACACTTTATAGAACATTTATGTATATGGACAATACAGAAGAAGATTGCTACTACTTTGGATTTATCTGCACAGAAGACTACTGATTTTGATAATGTATGATTGAATTTTTCAATTACATACTAGATTTGCTCACATGTTACTAGGAAACATATATATATATATATATATATATATATATATATATATATATATATATATACACAACTTTTATCTGCATGCATTTCTTAGAAGTTTACCGATGGCATAGGCATTTTTGTCAGGGCATTTTACTTCCCCCGATACACAGTCTTATTAACTGTCATCACAAGTGTTATTGTTACAACTGTTTCTCTCACAGTCTTCTGTGTTATTTCAGTGAAATGTAAATGTACTATAATGTCAATGAAACAATGGTGTTAGCCTTCTACAATGAGTCATAGACACCCACAGGAGAGTGCTGGGCACAGGTAGAGGTGACTGGCAATTGCATAAAAATGACTTTTCTGTGATAAATGTGTACACATTTTGTGAGACTTTGTTTTATTTATTTATTTATTTATTTATTTATTTATTTATTTATTTACATTTGTTAACCGGGAGTGTCTGACTGGACGTAGGTCCATTTTCAGCGGAGGCCTGGGGAGAAAAGCTCCACAGTTAAAATAAACAGACAGTAGTTACATTGGATTACATAGCGATTAACAATTTAACATAGCAATTACTTACAACATATTTACAGATGAAGAACATAGTACATCAGTAGACAACTAGAATCTTTATCTGTGAAGTACATAACAGACATTAACAAATGTTACAGTAAAAAGTTCCTGCTGTATAATAAGTACTAGGCTTATGAGCATCTGAGCTTGCTGTAATCAAGGTAGTTAGTGGAGTGGAAAGATAGGTAGTGATTGGATGGGGTGGGTGATAACAGAGTGGGAGTTGCAAGGGCATAGCATTGTTGGAAAGCACTTATAACAATTGACTGATGTGCCATTCCTTGCTTGGTACAAACTATCATTTGTCTATAGTTATGGGGTTGGGAGAGCCAAGTTCCATTTGCGTGTTGCCACAACCAAAAACTTTTTTAGAGATGTTTGCTCTTGGTAATCCTTGTTTTGGATAAAACCTTGGTTTGTGTGTGATTGTGGTATATTACAACTGCATAACCTTTTTATATTTTAATAACTGAATTTTTTTGTTTGTTTCTCAAGTGGGTAATATTGAAAAATGAATAATACCTGTTATAATATCTAAGCAGAAGTTTTATTTATGTGATATTTATGTATAGTATTCTTCTTTCTTGTTTTATATCACCAAGGATTATGACAGTAAAGCACTCCAATTACCTCAAACTCACCCTTCAGTGACTCTGAGAATGATGTTATTGCCCCAGCATTTCGCTGACATGGTGCCTTTCTGCTTGATATGTGAGGATATGTCTGGCAGAATGTAGGCTTGGAATCAGCTAGTGAATGACATCAGTGCTGTATGGGGGTACCTCAGGACATATTTGATCAGGTGCATCATACGGCCACTGATATGATTTCATAGGCCCTGTGGAGAGTGGTTGAAGTGGCCTGTGGACAGCTGGCTTCTGGATAGACTGATACAGTGTGACCACTGACACCAAATGAAGAGTTCTTGTCCACTATCAGGGACCCAGAGAGCTCAGTGGACACTGAAGTGCACAACAGCATGTGATTGATGTTGGTACTGCTGTTTTAGGGAAGATAAGTATGGAGGAGCTTCCAGGTAAGCTTGCATATGCCAATTTTTAACAGTTTCTTGTGCAGTAAAATATTGAAAGTAATAGTTAAGTCAGTTTAATATTTTTTTTGGGCGGTACCATTTATAGGTTGATATAGTTATGAGCACATTCTGGTTCATTACACATGGGCTTGGGGTGGACATGTCAGCCAAGTTTCAGTTAATGGGGATCTGTGTCAGATGATCAAGTTTTCAGAAACTCAAAATTCATATAGATGAGACCATATGATTGAGTTTCTGAAAAATCTATCAACTGATAGGAATCTGTTAACAGACATATAACAGCAATAAATTATTTCCCCTGTGTTATTGTTTTTGTGTTGATGGTGTCCTTACCTTTTGCTTAACATCTTCCAGGACCATCCACCCTAGCATGTGTGGAGTCATCTGCACATGATAAGCCAAACATTTTTATTTCAGTAGTGATAAGCATTTGACAGAAATATGCATTCATATGTATCTGTGTGTTGGGTATTAGGATTGTGCATGTATTGCTGTAGCATTTGTGATAGTGGCATCAGTGTTAGTTTGTTAGCATATATGAAATTGTAGTGCATGTTTTAATTTCTTTCCTGTGTTTGTTAGTTATCATCACAGGTGATCCTGACAGTGGAAGTGTAGGGCTCTTACCACCTGATGTCAGAGAACTGGCAGACTCTGATAATGATGGTGGCCAAATGCAGGCACAGTTGAGGGGTGTAGAGGTTAACTTTGACACTTAGGATGGCATTCAGCCATCTGTTATATTTACGTTGGACACAACCAGTAGACCAATGCAAACCTATTTTAGTCAGCCCTTAGATATTGGACCGGCGGAGGGTGAGACACTTGAACAGGGTAGTGTGGTTACTATGGCTTCAGTGCCAGTTGAACCTGGCCATACTCAAAGTGTGAGTGAGGTGTCATGCAGGAGGGTTGTTAGGATGTTCATAAGATGCCAGCTGTCCATCCTCCACCTGATCCTGGTGTGTTTTTCTGTGCCACTCGACATATGTTTTGGGTCATCAGGGAGGTACAGGCACGTTCTAATAGACTCTCTGAGAAAATGCTTAAGGTTGTACATATGGCATAGGCTGACATGCATGACTGCCTCCACCATGTTGCTGATTCAGTGTATCAGATGAATGACACATTGGAATGGGTAGTGTCTATAGGTTCATAGGTTGGTACTGGGCTATCTGCCCAAAGGCATATATTAGCCCAGCCATGTTGTGCAGTATTCACCGCCCCTTTAGTAGTTCCCTTGACTCTTGCACTAGCAGCTAGTACCCTTGGCCCCTATCTAGTAGTGCTGTTGGTGTGATCCCCGGTGTGAACTTTCTGTTACCCATCCACTCATCAAGGTTCCTCTTGAAGAGTGATAGTGAGGGGCTCTGTCTTATGTAGATCGGGACCCTGTTCCATAGTAAGGGAAGTCTCTGCGAAGGAAATCTATATCTCCAGCATGTTCTATTCATTGTTGTGTTGAGGTTTATATCCCTAGAGCTTGTAGCTTGAGTAGATTTGGTTTTGCTAAGATGGAGCATGTTCAACAATTCTGGGTTGGACATGGCTCTGTACGTTAGACAGAGATCGCCTCTGAGAAAGCGGTATGCAACAGAGAACAGTCTTAGCTTTTTCAATCGTACTGCATAGGGCAACTGTTTGACGCCAGTAATCCTCTTGGTTAGGTACCTTTGTGGTCTCTACAGCTGCTGGTGATGTCTAGCCAGGTATATTCCAATTGGTGCATTGTACTCAATAATGGGTCTGATGAGGGAAGAGTAGAGGGGCACCATTACATCCTTAGATCTTGATGCGAACCCTTTCGTGATCAGATGGGTCACATAGAAGTATTTTCTAACCACTTTGGCAACATGGTTATCAAAGGAAAGCTGACTATCTACTTGGGTACCTAGATCCCTTATTTCTTCTTCGGATTTCAGGGGATTACCTCCTATGTTGTAGTTTGCGGGTACTCTGTTTTTTCCAAAGGGGATTACTACGCATTTTTTTGATGATGGAATGTCTGAAAGGAAGGGTATGGCATACATGTAGACATAGATCAGCCACATCAAATGATGTTAGCAAGCGTGGCCGTGCTTGATCATGCTCCCATACTGGCACTATTCCCACTGCTCCATCAGTGGTTGAAGTGTCCACACCCAGATGTGATAGAACAAGGGGTGATGTCCTGGGTGTACCTGTGAAGACACCTCATCCAGCAGATATCAGTCTCATTCAGGTAACAGTAGTGCACCTGACCATGGGCATGGATATGCCAGTGAAACTCCTGGCAGAGCCAGTTCTTGCAGTCAGGGATGATGAAGATGAATTGTGACCTCTACCATGCAAGGCTAACACTTGCCTGACATAAAAGGATGTAGAGTTAGCACAGAGCTTGGCTGTTTTCTTCCAGCCACTCACACACCAATTTTACCTTGAGTGCCCATACAGACACATACACATAACAGTTAGTTGGGTCTGTTGTGAGGCTTACAGCTTATTCTGTCTCAGTGGCCATTTTATAGTTTATCCAAATGTCTGCCTGTTTCTCTTTCTTACACACATTTACTACCTTTTGTGTAACCCTAGATCTACTGCCCCCCAACCCACCCACCCCTTACACACAACTCCCTGTGCAAATGATGATAACTGTGCCATATCATTGTTTTCTATCTATTGGATTCAGGGATACACAAGTCTTTTGTCTGATGCTCAAGGTGCATACCTGACTTAATGCTTAGTATATCTGTTTTTGTGCTGCTGTTTTGCAAGTTGTACTCCTTTCTTACAAGTTTTGTAATGTGTACATCTGTCTCAACCTCTTAGATCAACAAACTGGACCACACCATAAATAAATATCAAACAAAGGACCGAGAATAGGGAGAATGTTTAAATATTTTGGTCTTACAAACTTAGACAGTGGATAGAAAAACAGGTTTTGCATTACTATATGATTTTTCTGAGGGATATGATGTCAGAAACTGAAAAGTGTGTCATTATTTTCTAACTTCAATCTTTAATGAGTTGCCAGTACAAAAGTATGAGGCCAACCATTGGACATTGTGTTAAAATCTTTACGTTTGAGAGGTATGACTGTGTGGATCTTTGATGAATGATGCCTGTTACTTGATATAGGGCACAACATACAGATAAAGATCCCCCACCATGCCCCAGGATTCCCACTCCTCTTTTCTTGATATACTGGAAAATATTAAGGTTCAAGCAAACACCCTAATAATGGGCGATTTCAACTACCCCACCTTTAACTGGGAAAACTACTCATGTACCAACTCCTTTGTTCAACGCTTTCTGGAATTCATAAATTCCAATACCCTGGATCAACTTATCCACACCCCCACCAGGGGCAACAATATCCTAGACCTAGTCATTACCAACATGATTGACCAGTGTTCCACACCTGAAATTAACTCCTCATTAGTCAGACACGACCATACGCTAATCACCCTAGATATCCGCATTCTTCCCCCACCCACCATTAAGGAACCCATGGTAAAAAATTTCTCCAAAGCCAACTTTATGCTTCTTAAGACAGAAGTGGCAAACTTCATGACACCCATGCAGATGGACAATACAGTTGTGACTTCTGAATCCTACACAATTGCACTCTATAAGCACTTACACGAGTGCATGGATCGTGCTATCCCAAACAGAACCAAGACACTATCCTCCAAAAAAAGGAAGCCAATCTGGTGGCCCCCTGCCATAAACAAACTATACAAAAGAAAGACGAAACTGTTGCAAAAGAGAGTAAAATCCCATGAGTGGAGGAGCTCCCTAGTCAGCCTCAGTAAGAAGCTGAGATCCCTTATAAGATCCTCTAAAGCTAGCTACGAAAACAAAATTGCCACTGATTCTAAGGGCAACCACAAAACATTCTAAAGCTATGTCAAGAATCTCAATGGCAACACCCAGATCTGCTCTGAGTTACACCACAACGGCGCGAAAATTACAGAACCCACTGATATTGCCAACATCCTGGCACATAGGTTCATTGTTAACTTTACCCCCCTCTCACCCCCTAAAAGGCTCATATCTATACAGGAAGAATGCAGAGTCCCTGTAATCTCATCTATGCAGGTAAAAGCTGCACTCTCTAAAACCCAAAACACAGCATTCATGGGACTGGACAACATCCCAGGCTGCGTTTTACATGAACTTCAGAATGAACTGGCTCCCCACCTGCACACCATGTTCAATCATAGTTTCACATCAGGCTTTGTGCCCACTGAATGGTGCACAGCAACAGTTATCCCACTTCACAAAGGGGGAGCCACCACTGATCCTGGGAACTATTGCCCTATTAGCCTGATGAGCCTTGTCTGCAAGGTCATGGAATGTATGATCATGGAACTCATAAACAAAGACATTGATAACCTCCACACTCTGGACTGCACCCAGTTCAGGTTTGTGAAAGGCAGATTATGCCTTCTGAACCTGATTGACTTCTTTGAGGCAGTCATCAAAGCCGTAGACAAGGGTAAGGTGGTTCACACAGTCTATCTTGACCTCACCAAGGCTTTCAACACCATCCCCCATTCTGGAATTATAGCTAAACTCACTAAATTAGGTATAAAGCCCTATGTCACAAGATGGGTTACCAAATGGCTCACTGACAGAACCCACACTGCAAAAGTTGCAGACTCTAAATCTGACTTCAAACCAATGACAAGTGGAATACCACAGGGTTCAGTCCTGGGACCTCTCCTGTTTGGTATTTACTTCTCTGAAGTACAGGCTAACACAGAAGGCCTCTGGCTAATGAAGTTCACAGATGACTGCAAACTAGGAGCCATAGTCAAGTCCCCAAATGATGTGCACATCCTACAGAAGGGTCTCACTGAGACAGATGCCTGGTGTCAGAGGCATGGCCTCAAACTCAATGCCAAAAAGTGCATTGTCATCCCTGTTTGGTAAAAACTCTGTACCCATGAACTACCACATAAATGGCAGTCTACTTAATGCTGAATCTGTGATAAGAGACCTTGGGACCCAGGTGGACTGTAGACTCCTTTGATAATCAGAAATAAAAGTAAATATCCTCTCTAAGCACAAAATTGTCAGTGAAAAGTGGAAAGCAACAAAAGTAAGAGCACTGACAGTACCACAACTGGGACATTTATTACAAAAATAAAGAAAAAAATCAAAACAAAGTTACAAAGAAAAAATCCTTACAAAACAGTACCACTGTTTTGTAAGGATTTATTCTTTGTAGCTTTGTTTTGATTTTTTTCTTTATTTTTGTAATAAATTTCCCAGCTGTGGTACTGTCAGTGCTCTTAATTTTGTTCCTTTGATAATCAGATTGCAGCAGTAGTCAGGAAATCCTTCTATGTGGCACACCTCATCACAAAAGGGTTCTAATCCAGGAAAAAAAGAGGTAATTGTTCCCCTCTACTTGGCACTCATTAGAGTCATTATAGCGTACAATGCCCCTTTTGGAATGTACCTCACAAGACATCTGCAGCAGCTGGAAAGTCCACAGAAGTAACTCATAAAGAGGATTACTGACCTTAAACAGATGTCCTACACTGACCGTCTCAAAAAACTCCAGCTTTACTCTGCAGCATATCACCTACTCCGAGGAGATCTCTGCCTAACATAAAGCTATGTTAAACCCAGAGCTGTTGTACATGCTACACGTAAAGAAATCCCAATCCCTCTGAGCTACACACTCTAGAGACCTAAACCTTGTAACCACAATAAACAGGACATGCTGGAGGGATAGATTCTTGTCCCAGATACTTCCTATACTCTGGAACAAGCTACCCATTTATGTCAAGCAAAGTTCCTCATTAGCACTCTTCAAGAAAAATCTTAATGAGTGGATGGGAAATAGGAAATACACCCTCGGGATTAATTCTGTGGCTCTGCTCAACAGGGGTACAGGACATTGACTTTCTTGGGTGGTGTAAGCCAGGGAACCTTGTTGGCTAGGCTTACTTAGGCCCTTGGGCCGACAGCCTAGTACCTACCTATGAACCTATGTATTCACATAGGTCAGTGCTGTCACATATTGATGTCATTGCTGTAAAAATCACCCACCTTATACTTACATTAGCAAGTAACTGTATGCAAAGATGCACCACTCATTTGTATTCTTAGACATTTATTTTTGTATTTCAGGTTCAACACTTACCTTAAAAATCTGACAGTTTCAGGAGTTTTAATTAGGGTCTCACAATGTCCAATCCAAGAAGTGCACAGCCATTACATAGGTAAGTAAAGGTTGTAAGTGTTGCCTGGCATCAATGTTACTGTATGCATGTGCATAGCATGAAGTTTTTAGCCACTTAGGTGGTGATCGTGTGTGGTATCCATTGTCTCTTGACCAGTGTAAGGGCATATTGTGCACGCCTACATCTGCCTACACCCACAGAGGTTGTGGTTCCTCCTCTGACTCCTCACTAGCATGTGATTGTGGTGAACTTGCAAGTGGAGGTGGGATGTGTGGCCCTTCCCTTTGGTGTTCCTGCTGAAGCTGTTTTTTTTCAGGATGATATTGTGAAAGATGGCACAGACAGTGAAACTTTCAGCACACATAAGGCTTCCCCAGATGTATCTAGGAACTGGAATTGTGACCTCAACAGCACAAACACATGCTCTGTGATATTTCTTGTTTGAGCATATTCATGATTATAGCATTCTTCAGTTGGTGTGTGTGCATTTCTGACTGGCATCATCAGCCACAGTTCCAATGCATGATATGCATCCCCCATTAAATGACCCTCTTGGATATTCCTCCTTAAAAAAATATGATACAGTTGAGAGGTGTGCCAGATATATGAGTCGTGGTAACTCCCTGGGTTGCCAGCACACACATTCAGGATGAATCCCTTAGCATTTCACATGACCTGGCAGCAAATGGAGTGGAAGCCCTATCTATTTGTGTACACCCTTCCCTATTCCTCAGGTGATGCTTTGATTTCTACATGTCTACAGTGTATGGCACCCAGGACATCAAGGAATGTGCTACAGGGTAGAATTCCTGGGGTCTATATTAGAAGACTGAAAGTTTAAAAACGTGAATGATCTAAAGTGTGAAAATGCCAGACCTTGAAGTGCTATTTTTGAGATTGCAGTACAGTGAAGATCGGAATATTTGCCCTTTCCTCACTGTAGTACAATCTCCAAGTTGGAATATATATTTAGCAGGGGGTGTGGGGGGTGCAGCCCCCCACAATAATGATTTTGAGGTCGGGCATTTTCAATCTTTAGAGCGTTCATGGTTTTAAACTTTCAGTCTTCTAATATAGGCCCGCATTCCTGCATAGTTGTGGCTCTGTCCTCAGGAGTATGCAGAAAATATATGTAGTCACTGGCATGTTGTATCATATCATTCAGGAATTGATGTAGGATTATGGATGCTGATGCCTTTGACACCCCCAGCATGTCCCCTATTGGTCTGTCTCCGTAAGGTTCTTGTAGCTAATATGTAAGTGCTACACATACTTTAGTCTCCACTGGTACTGGTTCCCCTTGGTTTGCCCTTGCTGTCAGTCGAGGATGACAGAGATTGCAGAATTCCTGTAGTGTATCTGTGTTAATCCTGTAGCATTCTACAGTTTCCACCTCATGCAGATTGGGAAAAGTTAGCAGCAACAGCATAGAGTTAGACCTGCTGCACATACACATGAATAAGAGCAACAGCAGCTCCTAACATTGTTTCTGTGTAGATTAGTTTCCGTGGCTGTATTCTACTAGATTTTGGAATTTGCAGGCAAAACCTGCACTAAGACTACACAATTGTTGTATAGCTTGTTGAATAGCTTCTTCTCCATTTTGGATTGGTTGATTAGCATACAATTCATCTGCTTAGGCTGTAATTAGTATGCCACGGTGTTTACCATGATTGCCTGGCTATACACTGTGTGTAGAGCCACTTACTGAATACAAAACAGTGCACGATGCACACACAGTTTTAACCGACCACATAGACTTTATTGAATCTGCACCAGTGTTATCAGCACAATAGGTAGTACACGCCTTTGGTGTAGAAAGCTGTGGGTTCTACTTCTACACCATGGAGATGGATTGCTGATACTGCGGTGTAGTTTAAGAGCAATACGAATGTTGCACTTCTGAGTGTGTCCTCCTTTGTATGAGATAGCTAGTAACTATGAACCTGTTGTCAGTTTGCCTGCCATCCCCTATTGCAATATTACCAGTTTATCATTTTGATGGATTGCAATGACAGAAGATTGAGTGGCCTTTCATGATTGTAATGCTCCAAAATGGGTAGTTTTAAAATGACTGGCTCATATGTTCGTTTAATTGCTTTCTGGAAAAATGTTCAAAACTACAACTTTAAAATGCGCTTTAACAAGTGGTGCTGTAGTATACAAGCACTATAATTAATACAATCAGGAAGGTGAGTCATGCATGTATGCATGGTCCTAAAAACATGTGCAAGGAGCTATGGTTTGAACACAGTCCAAAGGTAAAGTGAAACTGCCACCAGCCAGATGCATTTTCTGTGAATGTGAGTTTCAATGCTGATTCAAGGACAGAGAAGATTACTGTTCATACTACATCTGTTTTCATTATGAGACTGTATTGTTTTGTTTAGCAAATTGCTATTAATGTTTGTGCTATAAAATTTGAAATAAACATTTTAAATTAAATCCAAATATCTGTAGCCATTGTAGAAGTACAGAAGAAAATAGTATGCAAACTGACAGGTTTGAATGGTGCTTATGGTAACTGGGTAGAAATAGCCAAGTAGTGGGACACTAGAATGCAATGGCTGGTGGAGGGGGCTGATGGTGTTGGGCCTCAATCCATTATCCTGCATGCATTATAACATTCGAAAAAAAGGCTACCTAATGCTGTATCTGTTCGAAACATATCAATATTAAATTCATGCCATAAAGATTGGGGTCATTTTGTCTTGTTTAATAATTACCAAATAAGAAACACATTGAAAGATACTTTTCTTGAGTATCATGCACTTAATGAGATCATTCAATAATATATAGAGTGACGAGTCTTATAAAATGAGCAAGGTAAACTGACCAGTCATATTTCTAGTTACCGCTGCATACAATCTGTTCCATGTGTGAGAAAATGTCGGTGAAATCCATTTAGACCTCACTTATTCACAGATCCTTCCCCCTCCCATGCTTCAAAATAGAAAGAACTGCTGCCATCTTGAACAAGTCATTAAGTAGGAAAATTCTTGAAACACAGAAAAAAAAAAAAAACAGTAAATTACAAAACAATCAAAGAAAAGAAACAAACATCCCATCACAAGCACATTAGTAGATTTCTATAAAACATAATAATGATGGAAAAGAAACAATAAATTAGAATTTAAGACTGAATCAAAATCAATACACTTTACAGTAATAAAAACACTGAAAACTCAGACTTGATTAAATACAGTAAAAGGCATCCAACAGCTAATAATAGGAAGAAAGAAAAAAACATAACCACAAAAGCATTAAATAAAGCAATGTCAAGGAGAGACTGGAAGAGAATAACATGAAGCAAAACCAGCCACCAAGGCAGCAGAAAGAAGTCAGTCAAAACTAAGAGTCAAGTTAAATGCACCCATGCAAATCTAGTAGAAATAACCTGCCAGGTTTGTTCAGTCTTAAGAGACAAATCAGAGGATACAATTAGAACCTACCCCTGACCGAATACTGCTCTTTAACTGTAATGTCTCATTTGAATGTGATTTTTCCATGGATATGCTGTTATATTTAAAAAGAGTGAAACTTGACTGGCAAACTCACAGAAGAGCAAAAATCAAAACAATGCACCACCACATCCCCCTACTGATGTTTAATAAACTCTGAGGTCACACCAACAAGCATCTATGGCAAAAACTCTATATTGTATCATCTCAAGATTCACCATTTGTTGTGTCAGCCGTTTAATTTATAGTTCTTGCTAATTGCTCACATTTGTATACCAATTGAATGGGCTCACATACACATTCACACACACACACACACACACACACACACACACACACACACACACACACACACACACACACACACTGTAAATATGCTGTGGAATAATACTGTAGCTAGCTACAGAGGTCAAAACATCTTAAAGTCATACAACTAGAAGTTAAAATATATAAAATATTGGTTCGATCATGTTTTACAGATTAAATGTATTTCATAAGTAAGCTACTATGAATCCATTGAGGACAGGTGCCGTTTAGATAGGTCATTCTGGGTTCCACCCTTCTTTCTTTTATAGGTACATAGATAATTGCTAGGTATACATTGCAGAAAACCATTAATGAGCCTAGCCCAAATTCACATTTCTCCTAAAGCACTCTCTGGTCAAGGGACTTACTCACACAGTAGGCCAATAAAGGTAGAAAGATTCAAACCCAGTATACCCTTGAAACAGAAAGCTGCTTGTTAGCAAATCAGAGCATTAGTCCTCTATACTCATTTTCAGACTTGCTAAAGTATATTAAGTGATCAGTTAAGTCCTGATTTGTAAAACCATATAAGACTTCACAGTGTAGCATAAAATGCTGTATATAATGCCAACTAGCATAATGGCTTCATGCAGCATAACTGTCCTAAAATTATTTGACAACACAGAAAAAAAATATTAAGAATATTGCGGTGAACAGATTTTTTTAAATACAAAAGTGTACTTGAAAACCAGAATATAGATAGGCTCATAAAAGTTTCAGACATTCCTTTATAATATCTTGCATTTTTTCCTAGCTATGGTCAAGCAATTCTGTAACTCTAGTCAACATTTTGTTATACTAGAAAACATTAATTTCAGTATTATTAACTTTGTCTAACTACAGAACTATTATGCCTTTCTTATGGAGGAATATTTTGCATGGTATTCTGCCTTGACATTTACAATCTAATTATAAGACTGTTCAGAAATGCAGTGCTTCTATAAAGTACATTCTGCTTTGTCTATTTCATAGAAGAAAAGCTGTGTTGGAAAATAACAAAAGCAAGATGCTTAAATGAATGTGCAATGCCTTGCACTCTGTAAAGCTGTATGCCTTTTTCATACAGTTCTGGAAATCTTCACTGCAGAGAGTTTTTTTTTTTTATGAAATATTCATTCAAAAGTTCAAGGAAATGCCCTTTAATATTTGTGTGACTTGAATAAAGTATTTATGGAATGAGCTATTCCTGTTTAGTAACAATAACAATATACTCACAAGTTCATTTTCACAAAAAAATGCACATTGTCATCAGTATTTCACATAAGATGCTTATTTGGTTGGTTTGGTGAATTAATCTACCTGAAACGCTGGTTACCCTAATAATTTTATGATACAAATACAAATTTACTGATAAGTGCAACCAGTTAAATCAGTTTTATATTTCATTTTAGTAAAGTAATTGAATTGTGTGCCCATGAACATACGCTATTTTGCATGAGTGTGTATTTGTGTGTTTGTGTCTGTCTGTTTATTGTGCGTGAACTTGTACATGCATTTGGAAAGGAAGTGTGAATTGCTACCAGTCCATTTTTTTCAAATCATAAACCCATCAATGTATATAGTTTGGCACTCATGGGATTCAACACTGGGGACATCAGAGAACAATGTCATAGATGTCTGCTTCATTTTATCAGTGCCTGTGTTCCCCAAATAGACGATTACAACACAATCCAAATCAAATAAATGAAGAGCTCATCCAAGTGTCAACTTACTGAGCATTTTGGTTTCAGATTATTTCCCATTACAATGACAATGGGACCTTTCTGTCTTCTACTGCATGGTCTCCATTTATGGAACAATGGCAGGGTATCTGGGAGGGCTTCTGAGTGATTATGGAATACCATACACTTTAGATAAACAATGAGTGCTATGTAATGTATAGAAAGGTAAACAGTTCCAAAGTTCCTGATGAAAACTCATCAAAGCTGCAAGAAATGTCCACAAACAGCCTATAAATATAACACAAGTTCTGATCTGCCATGGACCTGATTGTACAGTACAGGCTGCAGAGATAATAAATTAGCAAGGTGGACAGTATCTGAAGAAATGTAATAAATTTATGAATTACACAGACTGGGGGGCACAGTGGGTCACAGTATCTGTAGATTTTTATGTATTACAACACTGCCATTTTTTTATGGGTGTGTCTTTGTTTAAGGTTGGGCGTCGAGCTGGCACCTCGGCACCCGTAAAATATCTACAGCCAATCATTAGTGGACCAGAGTTCTGCTGTGGCGACCCCTAACCGGGAAAAAGTTGAAAGAAGAACAAAGAAGAACATTAGACCATGCCCATGATTAAATCACATATTAAAGTAAATACTCGTGTCTGGAATAGTTATGCCCATCACACCTTTTGAAAAAGTAAAATTTTAATGTCAAATGTCCCACTGCTCTCTTTTCTCCAAGGCAAATAGAAATGAAATGCTTGTATAAGTTAGGCTTCTCCCGTCTGTAGATTTTAGGTAGTAAACGACAGTTCATGGATAGATTATCATGTCATATCCATCTTCTTATATGGCAATTTGGTGATATGGTCCAGAGCAGCCCCCCTACCTCACCATATCTTTACATATAAGATGAACTTACAACTGTTTATGGTACATTCCCTCCCACATTAGTGGTTATCAGTGTATAAAAGAAGCATGGTCATCTGAAGGGATTCTCCCACTCCTATGTCTTGATCCTGACTGATTAATTAAATGTATAGCTTTTGTCACAGAAAATCCCATTCGCTGTCCAGTCACAACTCTAACTTTAATTAATGCACTCCATAATTCTACATTCCTTTTCCATGCCAAAATCCCTAGGAGCACTTTAATTAACTCTAGAGAGAGAGGATTGGGTCAAGGAAGGTGAGATGTTAGACATGAGCACTTAAATGTACTGGGATACAGGACTTTTAGTGCTAGACTTCTATACATTGCGCATTACTGTGTGATTCACTTACAGATCTAGATTGAGCTGCATAAGGATCACATTCCACTGTGCTAGCATAGCATATGCATGTGCCACACAGATACTTATACTTGTACAGTCAGGTCGGGTAGCATAGTGCAGGCTATGTACAAGGACCAAATGACTCAAGTATGAACAGTGTCCGGCCTCACAGAGGGATTCCCAGTGGGAGTGGGTGTACACTAGGGTTCACCTCTGAGCCCACTGGTGTTCATACTGCTGATGGACTACATTAGTAAACAGGTCGGATGGAACAGATCAACAAAGCTGCTGTATGCAGATTATGTGGCATTACAGGCAGCCTCTGAGCTAGAACTTCAGCAAAGGATAGGAGAATGGAATGCAAATCTGAAGGCACATGGGATGAAACTAAGCACAGGTAAGATGGTGGTAATGACAGCAAACTGGCGAAATCAGAAGAAGCTGAGAATAGAGATAGAAGGGAAGATAGTGGAACAGGTAAAAAGCTTCAAATATCTAGGAGGGGTATTTCAGGAGAAGGGAAGTCTGAATGAGGAGGTCAAAGCTAGACTCAGAAGGGCTGTAGCCAACTGACATAGGCTATCAGGTCTAGTCTATGACAGAAGAATGCCAAAGAAGCTGAAAAGTAAGGTGTACAAAACAGTTGTGTGACCAGTACTACTGTATGGCACATAAACATGGGCAGTAAAGGCAGAACAGTTGAAGAAGCTAGAGGTGATAGAAATGAAGTGCCTGAGAAGGGTGGTATCATGGACACTGAGGGACAGATGAAGCAATAAGGACATAAGAGCAGAAGCAAAAGTAGCTCCAATTGCAGAAAAGATCAAAGAGAACAGATTACGGTGGTTTGGGCATGTGTAGAAAAGCAGAAGACAATCTGCTGGGTAAGATTTGGGACAGACGGGAAGAAGGTAAGAGGAAGTGAAGACATCCAGCAAAGAGGTAGATGGATTGTGTGAAAGAAGATCTGTGACAGTCAGGCATGAGTGCTGAAGAAGGCAGGAGTGTGGCACTGAATCGATAGAGTTGGTGACAGTTAACACGATACACCGACCCCATTTAGGAGAAATGGGAAAAAGGGGGCTGATGATGCAGGAAAAGTGCCATTATCAGCAGGGAGAAGGATTTTATTTCTTAAGCCCTGACATTTTGATACACATGCCTAGATAATAGTTCCAGGAGGGCATACAACATGCATAACGTTGGATTTTCTCTCATGATCATGAGTGAAACGAACATTAAGACATCTGCCGTCCTAGGAATAAATGCACCACCAGATTCTCTGGTTACCATGTGGTCTTCATGCTGCTAGATACATAACTTACCCCACTTCGAAGGAAAGGTGAGAGGTCACAGTCTCTCCATTCCTTCCTCACCCTGATCAGGTCCTCCAGCACCTAGACTTCTAATCAAACTCAGTCCATCTAGGTAACAGTCAAGGCTCTATCTGTCTGTGCTGCAGAGTTGACTGAATGGGCCAGCACAATATTTTACAGGGTATAACATATCATGGCAATGTGTTCATTATTATTCTGCTCTGCCATGACATGCTACAGTAACCAATACATGCAGTACACTGTAGTGAGCCGTGTTACAGTCTGCATGATGGTGCTTTTAATCACTGAAAATCTTTCATCTCACAGGTTGACCCATACCACATAAATGACTTAACAGTTTACATGAGTTAGTTATCTTTTATGAATACCAACTCCAATCCATTCATAGCCTGCACTTTTAGCACCCAGTTTAGCCATTAAAATCTAATACCAAAGTTGTCTTATGTGTAAAATGTCATCACATGTGAAATCTTGCAGTGACCCTTACAAGTGATTAAAAATTACTTGTGTAAACTCCAATTAAAATTTCAACACATTGTTCTGAAGAAGTGTTTTATGAAAGTGAGTATTAATATATACTATGCTATACCTCAAATTTGGTCTTCCTTTGTAAATCTTGAGTGAAGTTTTTGATTTGTGGAGTTTGGTTATTCACGTAGCCTTTGTGGTGGAATTTGGTTACATAATTAAAATTTCAGTTTCATAGGTCTATATCCCTGCATGTGAGTGTGTATACACACACACACACACACACACACATATATATATATATATATATATATATATATATATATATATATATATATGTATATATATATATATATATATATATATATATACACATTTGTGTGTATAGCTATTGTATATAGACATCCGTGTGCATGTGTGCATGTGAATGTGTCTGGGGGTATGAATTTTCAATGAGATCATTGGACATTATGAACTTTTCCCCCATTGAGTGAACAGAAAACTAATTAAGAATGAGTACTGCCAGTGTTTTCCTAGGTCATCTTATTGAAATGTGACTGTAGTATCTGGTATGAGCTATAGGTAGAATGGAGGGTTCCAGATATGCTCCTTCCCCTCTGCTGCATTATCTTGCATTTGTTATATATATCTATCTATATATATACCTAGCCAATAAAAAAAAAAAACTCTTTCAAGACAGTTATTTCACTCCACTTGAAATAGCCACCCTTCTTTCTTTCTTTCTTTCTTTCTTTCTTTCTTTCTTTCTTTCCTTCCTTCTTTCTTTCTTTCTTTCTTTCTGTTAAACTCTTAATTTAACTATTGCTTACAAATACTTCATTTAAAAATATATCACTGTTCATACAGTTTGCTCTAATATTGTCAACTTATTTTAACTTTATCATCTGGTAACATTATTATATTACTATATAACCATTAACCACTCATAGACAATCTGCCTATAAAACTGCATACAGTGGTAAAAATAACCAGGAATGCATGTTATGATTTAATGTAATGACATGTAGCAGAGACAGACAGGCAAATAATAACTTTAATTAGCTAAAATAGTTAGCTTTTAAACAAATACTTATTATTTATCATTCATCAGACATTAAATATTTGGACAATGTATTTCTTCAAACTCTAATTACATATTGTGGGCTCATTGTGTGCATTAATGTACACCTTGAAAATCATGAGTACCAGTGGAACATCTCACTTAATTTACTCAGATTTTCTAAGTAAGATGTAAATTCTATAGGTTGAAATTATGTTGATGGTGTAAGTTGACAAATGTTTTTCTTATAGAAATGGCAAGAAACATTTTTGCACTCTACTTTACATACAGAGTGGTATGGTAACCATGGCTACAAAACTGTTCATTTATTGAATGTCTTATTTAAATTATCTCATGACTTTTAATAATATATTCAAAATATATCTCCATTTTGCATGAATTTTAGTTATTTGTTTTCCATGGTACTGGACTGATCACAACAGAGCATTTGCTGTCACAACTTGGATGAAGAAATTGAAAAAATAAGTTAGAACCAATTCATAAACATACAGTAATCACAGAAGGTACAAAGTCCAGGAGATAATTAAATAATGCGCAAATATTACAAAAAGAGGATAAAAACAAAGATGGATTAAGTTTAGTAATAATTATGGAAGGTAAGGAGCAGGTGAGATCAGAAGGTGGAAACATTAGTGATGAAGATGAAGGAGGACTAGGTAGTGTATCTACTGGAAGAGAAACTTGCAGTCAGACTTCTGATGGAGGCATCTTTTGAGTTGTGTTCTGAAAGTGGGAAAAGAGGAGATTTCTTCTAGGTGAAAGGAGAGGGACTGCCAAAGAGTGGATTCAAGGATGGAGAAGGAGTGGTCAGCACACTGCAGTTTGGTTTGGGGGTCTGGAGTGAGGACCTAGTTAACTGGGAGAAACTGAAAATGTTATAGGGATTGGTTTTATTAAAGAGTTTAGCAGCAAGAGTCAAGAAGGTG
>NC_056725.1:1501987456-1502024956 GCF_019279795.1 Protopterus annectens | reverse complement strand
TGTGTGTGTGTGTGTGTGTGTGTGTGTGTGTGTGTGTGTGTGTGTGTGTGTGTGTGTGTGTGTGTGTGTGTGTGTGTGTGTGTGTATGATATCAAAACACTACCACACTGAATGACAGACCCCGTCTAGCCCCCTGCTACCACACTACAGCTTGTTTCACAACCAGGGAATGCTCACAGACCTTTGCCAGAAAGACATTGGTTACAAGTAAAAATCCACAAGCCTCCCCCAAGATGGGTATGTCACAAGCAAATCATTTCTCATCCTCTCCTGCCTGGTTCTTCTAGTGCATGATAGATACATTTTAAGACCTTCAAAAGAGGTGAAAATTGCAATAGTTTTTTGTTGGACTAGTTCAGTTAGGAGTCCTCCTTTTTGAAGTATAATGAAGGACTTACAGGAACCAAGTTACCATATGAAGATACTTTGGAGCCGTTAGTAGTAAACCAGTATAAAATTTCAGCTGGAGTTGCATAGCAAGGGAAGGAACAGCAAACTGGCAACCAACTCTGACACAGTTGTTATTGTGGAATGATAAGTCAAAGATTTCCCATATGAAAGATGAATAGATGACAAAGGGTGGTATTGAAGAAAATATGGTACAGGAAAATGCTCTGGCACTTTCTGTAGAATTCCCACAGGAAATGGAGAACAAGGAATATGCCATCAGTTTAGAAGAAAATGATCTAAGGGAAGAGTTACTTGATTTAATAGATATGGAGAGACATATTAATATCAATTTAAGAAATACAATACAAAAAGTCAATAAAACCTAAAATGTTAGCAGTCTGATAAAACAAATGATGACAGTAATCAGGACTGTTCATAAAAATTCATGCAATATAACAGAAGTAAATAGGATATATTACTGTGCAGCTAAATTAATAACAGCTAAAGTCTTACCACAAAAACACAGGGCAGTAAGGGAAAGGGAGGGGAGAAATCAAATGTCATCATAGAAGTATCGAATAGAGAAAACTATAAAGCAATTAAGACAAGAAGTTTCACTGTTAGATGAATACAGAAGAGGGACGGGATCAACAAAAATGCTCAGAAAGATAGATGTGATAAAAGCAATGGACAGTATCAGAACAGATAAGGATGTATCATACATTATTGCAAATAATAAACTAAAGATATCAGCACAGGCAGAAAAACGTACAAGATATGCAGATAAATATAAAGGAAAAGTGTAAAATAAGAAATTTATTGATGACCCAAAAAGTTTTATAGAGAAATGGAAAACAAGGCAAAAGAAATTGGAACACCACCAAGAAAAGAAGAAGTTGACACATTTTGGAGAAATATCTATGAAGTTCCTGTTGAACATAACAAAGATGCTGAATAGATATAAGAAGTAAAAGAAAAAATAAGAATTCCAAATATACAGGATATGAAATGGAATGAAGTAATAGCCAGAGAAATTGAAATAAAATTAAGAAAAGCTCCTAATTGGAAAACTCCAGGCTCAGATGCAGTACCTAACTTTTGACTAAAAGTATTAACATCTTTACATGGAGATTTATATATGAGTAAGAACTATTTATATGTACACCATGAACAGATGCCAACCTGGTTAACAATAGGAAAAACAATAGTCCTACTTAAGAGGAAAACCTGCAAGCTATCCTAAAGGCTATCGACCAATAACTTGCCTTCCAACGATGTATCAACTATACACTGGAACTGATGCCAATAGAATTTATTGTCATTTAGAAGAAAACTTAATCATGGCAATAGAAGAAAAGGATAACAAAAGAAGGTTGTATGGAACACGGGATCATATGTTGTTAAATAAAGTCATAATGGAGAACTGCAAAAAAGGGGAAGAATCTAAGTATGGCAAGGATAGACTAAAAAAAAGCATTTGACAGCATCCCACATTTATGGATAAAAGAGTGCTTGCAAATGTGTAAAACACACCCTACATTGATTGATTACATTACAGTGACCATGAAACAGTGGCAAACCTCTTTGCAGTTAAGCCATGATAAAGGACTAATTATTATTATTGGGATAATCTCCTTGGTTGCCTGATTATTTCAGCATGCAAATATATTTTGCACAATATAGGTTGGTTTTTGCATTCATTTGTCCGTCCATTTGTTTCTAAACTTTCCCCTTATATTACTGATAGCTTTGACTTCTTAAGTAAAATTTCTATGTTTAAGTGGAAAAAAAAAATGTACTAGGTCACCCTAGCTGTTAAATGTCTATATACTAATATTTAACATGAAGATGGAATACAGGAATTGCACTGTTTTTTTGGGTGACAATCTGGTTTCGAATTATATTATAGAATTGGTACATTTTTGCCTCTTGAATAATTATTTTACTTTTGATAATGTAATTTACCATCAGTTGCAAGGTACTGCTATGGGGCATCTTGTGCCCCCATCTATGCAAATTTAATGATGGCTTTATTTGAAGTTGATTGTTTGAATAAACATGACTTTATAAGAAAGCATATTCTATATTATTATAGATATATAGATGATTTGATATTCATCTGCCAAGGAGGGTAGAATGAAGTTAAAGATTTTATTTCTGATTTACAAGACAATGTATATAATCTGTCTTTTGATAGGTTACATTATGGTAGTGAGGTTGTGTTTTTGGATCAATGTTTGAAAGGTTTTGAAAATGGTGAGATTCATACATCTGTGCATAGAAAGTTTTTGAATGGAGGTCAATATTTACATGGAAATAGCTGTCATTCCCATATTTGATTTCTTCTTTGCCATATGGTGAGTTATTAAGATTATATAGAATTTATAATAATGAGAAAGATTTTTATGATGAAGCCTATAAAACAGTCACTATGTTTATAAATAAGGGGTATAATCAGGGTTTAGTTAATGAAGCCTTACAAAAAGTCTTGGTGCTTGGTGGTAGGCAGAATATAAAAAGTAATAGTTATAATAATAGGAACATAAGAAAAAAATTGGGGAAAAGAGAAACTTTATTGTGTTGCAACTTATAATATTTTAAGTGAACAAGTTTGTAATGTGTTGAAATGTTGTTGGTAATTTCTTATGAAAGATAGGGAACTATGCAAAATGTTGTGGGATATTCCTTTTATTTCATATAGGCGTGGGAAGAGGGTCTATATTAAAATCCCGAAGAGGCTTTTCAGCGAACATCTCTTCATCGACACATACTGAATGAACACACTAAACTGCTATTGTTGAGAACAGCGATTTCTTTCTCTGGGAAATAAATCACTTGCCTTTCAACTGCAAATACACCACTTCAAACAAAACAAAGTGGGGGGGTCTTCACCCCCCACATCCCCCAATGTGGGAGGCTGTGCCCCCCACACACCCCTAACTAACTATACCAACTCCAAGATCGCACCACAGTAGGGAAAACAGCAAACTAGAATGGACAGCCAAGAGAATTCTTTCCCAGGGAAAGAAATCCCCATTGTGAACGATCACGGTTTAGTGCGTTCGTTTAGTATGTGTTGATGAAGAGGTATTCGCTGAAATGCCTCTTCGAGATTCTGATATAGAACCTTGGGCAGAATTTAAAAGACATGCCTGTTCTTGATAATTTTCTGTCTCTTGATATAAGTATTGTTAGACATCAATCTACACTAGATACTTTTCCATGTAACACTTGTGGTGTTTGTCAATTTGTGGTATACTGCTTTGGTAACATTAATAATGTTAAATTTTATCCCAGAAGAATTTTTTCTCGTACTAAAGTTGTTATTTGTGCCCTGAGGTCCCTCTGCAACTTATTTTATATTGGGGAAACTAAAAGAATGTTTAGCTTGAGGTTGCAGGAGCATATTAGGGATATTAAGAAGCAAAGCGTAGAAAGTTCCATAGCAGCTCATTTTAAAGAACAACATGACAGTGACTTTTTATTGTTGCAGGGTACAGTTCTTGAAAAAAATGTTAAAAATAAGGAAACATTCCTTATTAAAAGATAAACTTTTATATAAGGAATCTGTTTTTCTACTGAAATATAACACTTTAATGCCTTGAGAATTGAACGGTGAAGTTAATTTGAAATTCTTGATATAATTGTTTTATTGGATAATTAATTAATTGTCTTTATGTGTATTTATATATATATATATATATATATATATATATATATATATATATATATAGATATATACACACACACCACACACACACACACACACACACACACACACACACACACACATATATATATATATATATATATACACACACACACACACACACACACACACACACACATATATATATATATATATATATATATATATATATGTATATATATATACATATATATATATATATATATATATATATATATATATATATAGAGAGAGAGAGAGAGAGTGTATTTTATGTCTGAATGTTACTCCTTGAAGGCTGTTAAGTCAAGGCGCTAGAGACTCCAATACATTTTTGTGGGTCAGTAGCCTATTTATTTTATTTTAATACAATTTTATTTTATTGTGTGGACTTGTGTAAAAGCACTAACATATTTACATGAAGATTTATAAGAGTAAGAACTATTTATAAGCACACCTCAAACAGACACCAACCTGGTTAACAACAGGAAAAACAATACTCCTCCTTAAGAGCGAAACTGCAAGCTATCCTATAAACTATAAACCAATAACTTGCCCTCCAATGATGTATAAACTATACACCGGAATTGATGCTGATAGAATTTATAGTCATTTAGAAGAAATCTTAATCATGGAAATAGAAGAAAAGGGTAACAAAAGAAAGTCGTATGGAACACAGGATCATTTGTTGTTAAATAAAGTCATAATGGAGAACTGTGAAAAGGGGAAGAATCTAAGTGTGGCATGGATAGACTACAAAAAAGCATTTGACAGCATCCCACATTTATGGATAAAACAGTGCTTGCAAATTTATATGACACACCCTACATTGATCATTTACATTACAGCGACCAAGAAACAGTGACAAATCACTTTGCAGTTAAGCCACAATAAAGGACTATTATTCCGGGGATAAAAATTTAAAGGGGGATATTCCAGGGTCAGTCTTTATCACCACTGCTCTTTTGTCTTGCCCTTCACTGATTAAGCTGTTTATTTAACAGATTAGATCATGGCTATAATTTGGCTTCCAGAAAACAACAAAATGTAAAGACTTCTCAACTTCTTTTTGTAGGTGATTGAAAACTACGTAGTTTATCAAATGAGGAATTGAAAGCACAACTACAAGTGGCCAAAACTTTTTCAGATGATATAAGAATGTCATTTGATCTTGATAAATGTACAAAAGTAACCTTTAAAGCAAGAAAACTGCAGCACCAAGAAAATATTAGTCTGTGACAGGAAATGCAATATAAAAGAACACGAGTAAGAGGGAGTGTATACATATTTTGAAATTGATGAAGTGTCAACAATAAAACATGAACAAATGCGAATAAAACTTAGTAAGGATATTTTAGAAGACTAAAATTAATATTGAAAACAGCCCTGTTATCTAGGAATAAAATGCAGGCTATAAACCAATTTGCCCTTCCTGTCCTAACTTACAGTTTTGAAGTGATTGACTGGCCCCAAAATGTATTGGATCAGTTGGACAGTAAAATAAGAAAAAATGCTTTCTGCTTATCAAATGATTCATTAAAATCAGTTTATGCCAAGATTATATATTCCGAGCTCTGAAGGAGGTATGTTCTTCCTAGAAATTGATTACTTGTATAGATCCGCTATCGTAGGACTGCATACATATTTGCTGACTTCACAAGACCCAAACATAGTTAAAGTTTTAAAATAAGTCTAAAATTACTTCCTTGCTTAGTTTAGCAGAAGCATATCAGTGTCAATTGGGAATGGAAATCAAATGAGAAGTAGATAAAAATCAGGCAGCAAGTGAATATGCCAAAAAACTAAAGAAAGAACACAAAAGAAAGAATATAAGGTGAAGGATCAGATGAGAAGGCAAGAAATGTGGAAAATACATAAATATACTTGTAAGTACAGAAAACTCTTGGAACAACCTCATATTGATCTGGATTGAATGCAGGAATGGTTAAGGAGAGGTGAATTTAAACCAAAACATAAAAGGTTAATATTGGCAGCCCAGGATAGTGGACTACATACACATTGGTTCACAAAGTCCATTGAACATGTGGGAGAAACAAACAAATGTGGGGGAAGCAGACAAATGCGAGTTTTGTAAAACAGAATTGGAAACAGTCACACATCTTCTTGCTGGGCGTGATAAATTAATGGCAGGACTGTATACTGAAATGGATAATAATGTGGCGAGACTGTTGCATTGGGGGTTGCGCAATCATTATAATACTAAAGTAGCTGAGAAGCATTGGAAATATGAGCCACAAAGCATTATAGAAAATGATGCAGTTTATATCACATGGGATCACCCATTACCAATTGTTCAAAAGGTAGATGCTAAAAAACAGATATAGTAGCCCATGGAAAGAAGATAAAAGTAACATTGATCATTGAAATTGATACACCCAGTGACTCCCTTGTGTTAGGCAGACAGAGACACAAAGTCATAAAATACAAGGATTTACAGGCAAAAATGAGAACAATGTGGAAGAAGAATACCCAGATAGTTCCAATAGTAGCAGGAACAATGAGTCTTGTCAAAAAGAATTTACAATCCTACATAGATATGTTACTGAAACATATAACCCCATATGAATTGAAGGGGGGTGTCACTTCTGGGCACATTGCGGATGCTGCAAAGAACACTTCTGGATAACATCAAACATTGAAACGATACTAATTTTGTGAATTTTAATCATATTTTGACTTAGAAATGGGGTCCATTCTTGTTATGATATTAAAAACCCAACCAAATTGGCAAAATTAAACCAAGACAAATCAGCTGGTTATCTTTTCCTAACTGATTAGTTTGTCACTTCTGAGACCGAATAAGGATTGTAACATCACCCTTTTTGGCATATCTGTGGGAGATATTGTCAGAGGATGAGGAAGAAGATTCCAAATTTTCAAGAGTTTCTGGATATATATGAGGTAAGCACCACAGATATATTTATTTACATTTTGCATACAAATAGTTGTGCACTGCATAGTAACAATGTCCAGAGAGGTTATTGGGGAGGTTAGGTATGAGAAACTGAAAGACTGTTGTTAGAGTTTTGTTGTTGTATTACTGAGGTGTCAGATGGGAAGGGCTAAAGGCATGGCATTCTTTGAGGGAAAGAGAGGTGTTCATAATCTACCTTACTTATCTGAGATTGTTTGGGTACTATTTAGATTAAGTGGTGCAACAGTTATGTTTGCTTTTGATAATAAGTGACTTATCTGTATTTCTAAGTTGCCTGTAAGTAGACTGGATTTTAGAGAACTCATTTTTGTTTTGCATCATTCCATGTGGACTTGCATTTCTTCATCATATTGTTGATATAGGAAGTAATCCTGAAAATAGAGAGAGAGGGGACAAAGAGAGAAAGAATGTTGCCACATATTTTCCACCCTAATAGGCATCAAACAATTCACTATATTAAGAAAGGTGGGACTGAAGAAAGATACCATTGAGTCTAGGTCAAGTGACAGAGGGGATGATATGCAAATGATTTCAGTGTTTTAATAAATGCATTTTTCTTGATGATTCACATATTGCAGCACTGTTTGTAAATCTGAGAGGACTACAAATCAGATTTTCCTGCAAGGCAAAACTGTGACAGGGACATTTATTGAATTTGACAGTATTCTTAAAATTCAGACATTATCTAGTATGGTTACAGGGATATTTTCTAGGGTGTTGTTAGCACTATTGTCAGGTTGAATGCAGGGGGATATGTGTGAGCATGATAAGCAAGGTTCTAATCTAGCTTGTAGTGCCAAAGAAGTGAACGTTCTCTGTGGACATTGTTCATGATCCAGGTCAAGGTATGGTCTCTGGTGTGTTTCATTGTATCATGTGGATATAGAAAGAGTCTAAGATGATTTGTTTTGACGCATTCATTCATGGGGAGATGGGGGGGATTTACAGATACAGACACTAGGAGCTGAAGCTTACATGATGATCAAGATATGATATCCTTGGTGATAAATGTAACACTGTCTGCACATGTCAGCTTAAAACATGTTATGGCCCCATGGAACTATCTCTTTGTCCTTCATATGTGGCTCTGGTAGTCTTTCATAGTATGCAGTGATGGCAGGACTGATCGGAACAGTCTCTTATAAAGGTGTATATGATTGTTACAGATACTATATCAGTTTAAGAATGTGAAGCTAAAGGACTGGATGGAGATTATCTATCATTTAGAGTAAGTTTGCAAGTACCTGGATAAATGTGAATATCAGCTGAACACAGTAGCAATTTTGTAAAGATCAGAAAGAAAACAGTTGAAGTAGTGTACTAACATGTCCTTTCACAGATTGCAGTTATACTTTACAGCTTTTATACTTTTATTTATTCCAGCAGTAATAACTCAGGATTAGTGACCCTGCTTGGTAGCTAGATGCTAAATAAATCAATAACTAAACAAACAAACCATTTGGATGTGTAACAGTTACAGAGTACTGTGATACACAGCGTTCAGCTTGATGGAAGAAAACCATCCTGCACTATAACACAGGAATTAATTCACATTTTGTCTTTTTAGATACAGTTTTAAGCCAGGTTGTAGAAATCCAGCAAAAAATATGTCTTTTTATAGAGATTTTAGTTATTTGTTCCAAGCAAATATTTTTACAGTTGTCAAAAGAATATCTATCTTTCTTTCTGTTTATCTCTATCTATCTATCTATCTATCTATCTATCTATCTATCTATCTATCTATCTATCTATCTATCTATCTATCTACCTATCTATCTATCTATCTATCTATCTATCTATCTATCTATCTATCTATCTATCTATCTATCCAAGGTTAATGTAGGTTTTCAATGCTGCATGGAAGGCAGAGGCATAAAGCATAGGTCTAGATTAGTCAAATGAGGTAGAGGTCTACATTTTCAAAATGGTGGACTGGATGGGGTGTGCATTCATTCATTCTCCTCAGCTTTCCAGGCAAACTTTGTGCTAGGGTGATGGGAAGAAGACTTGCAGCAATATTTGAACCTCAGTTACAGGAACAGACGTGTTACCTCTGCTCTGTCCATGGAATTGAAGCTCAACTATCTGTTTTCATATAAATATTGAAGGGGCTAGAGGAATTCCTAATCCTGTGCACATATATTTTATGGACCTGGAGAAAGCATATGACTGAGTCCCGTGGAAATTCCCTGGGGAGGTGGTTCAACAACATGGAGATTTCGGGTCATTGCTGCATTTAACCAGTTGCTCTAATTGCTGCATGACAGTTGTATCCATGTTATTGGAATTAAGCTGAACTCCTTCTAGGTAGATCCAGGACTCCTTGATGTGTGCACCATGTACTGGAGATGCTGCCAAGATGCACCTACGTTTTGGAAAATATCCAGTTTGAGAATATGAGGATTATATTGTCTGCTATTAGAAGAAGGCATTGTTCTCTTACCCTTAAGTGACTCTAGTATGCACTGGAGTAGTTTGCTTCTGAGTATGAAATGGTTGGGATGAGAATCAGCACTTCCAAATTAGTTTTTATTGCTTCACTCCTAGAAAAGGGTAGATTTCTCTCTGCAGATGAGGACAGGGCATCACCTCAAATGGAGGAATTTAAGAATCTTGAGGTCTTGATTATGAGTGTGTGCTGGGGTGATGGTGGTCAGAAGATTGACCAGTGGTTGAATGTAGTTACTGCAGTACTAGAGGTGTTATACCAGACTGTGGTGGTAAAGTGGGAATTGAGAACTAGGGCAAATGTATCTATGTATCCATGCATGAGTTAAGTGTATGTGTGTGTTATGGTAATAAAATATGACAGCATGGAAGTTTTCATCATAATCGGAAAACAGAAAATGGATGGAGGTAAAGACTTAGAGAATGCATACCTGACAACTAAGCTGCCCTAATATGAGCTTCTCATTTTCAACTACTTAATAAAAATACCTAATAAAAGCTATTGTTTCTTAGATATCATTCTGTTTTTTCCTTTGGCTTATTGTGTGGGAATGCTTTAAAATATATTAATTAAGCAATAGCATGTGGAAAAAATGGGATATTTAAAAATAGCTGCTGTGTCAAAATGTTTATCTGATGAAGTTCCTATGTACTATAAGAGTGGAACAAAACTGCTTATGTTTGGATCTTTTCAACATATTTTTCTGGGCTTTTAAGTGTTGTTCAGCTAGCTGGTTTTAACCTTTTGCATTAAATACATTCCTGACTGAGTGAAGCCATTCCTGCTGTTGCTTGTTAGGATTTTGAGTGCTGGCTCGCTTTTCTCTTTGTTTGAAAACATGTGAAGTGACATGGAGAGGGAGTTGGAAAGGTATCACCTCTAGAAAACTAGGTCGTAGTACTACTGAAGACTTTCATGTTGAGATATTATTTCAGCTACAGTACACAGCTGCAAAGATTATGTTAGTCACAAATAGGAGTGACATAAATCAGCGAAGCCCAGCTTGATGGTATAGTGATTGTGCCCACTGCATATGCTGTAAAGTGAAGAGAATGGGGGTGCATATGACAGACTTCTTCAGATAGCATACATTCATAGAGAGGTAAATAGAAATGTGTATGTCATATATAGACATTAATTACAGAAGACTGTGACATGAAATCATGTAAAATAACAGTTAATATGCAACTGCAGTTCTTCAGACATTGTCATTAACTGGATAGAGTGGGACCTTGGCAGACAAAATAGTTGCATATGCACTGGTTACATCAAAAAATTGCGACTTGCATAGAAAATATTTGCAGAAAGAAAAAAAAAATATATATATATATATATATATATATATATATATATATATATATAGTGATTTCTGAGGCCAAATAAGATTTCAGGCTTCTCTAGCTGATATAAAATGCTATTAAATGCATGGTCCTAATGATTCTAATCTACATTAATTTGTACTTTGTTTCAGTGTATTTAGGATTCTGGGTCTTTCAATCATCATATGAGATCATCAACGGGATTCAGCAAGCTCTGCACAGAGTGCCTGAATAGTGCCAGAGCTGCTGCATGCAATATGGCTGACTAGCAATCCAGGTTCGAGTCCCCGAGATGTGAACAAGCACCCCTACACTATTCCCGCACGGACACCACTGTCATATACTAATTACCTAATTTGCTGGTGAAAAACATGCAAATGAGGTGAATTAATGATCCAGGAAGCAGGCAAGCATCTGTTCAGGAATAGTGTAACCTGCAGAAATGTATTCGGTTACTAACCAAATACATTTCTGCAAATTACAAAATGGAGGCATGACAGCTTGAAAGAAAGCATGTATTCTATTTTTTTTTTGGCCGATCTCAGCCGTTTAAGCATAGGGCAGCAGTGCGCAAATGGGATCATCACGAAAATAAAAAGGGGGGGAAATACGCTTTTATTCCCAAGTCTGCATTTTGCCATAATAGTCAGTGGCATGCATAAGACAATAATACCAAGGAATAGTGGTTGCTAAGAGGGAAGGCTCAGTGTGAGTGTGGTAAATATGAATTAGCAATCTGGTTTATGCAAATGAGTGGATTGATACTAAATCACAGATTTCCTCTCAGTGGTAGCTTGCACCTAACCGTGTAGGTCCAGTAACACCATTGTATAAGTAGAATAGGTGGATGACCTCATAAGGGGGTGTGCCATGCATGCTGTAAGCTTATTGGAGCTCTATGGACCGTGTTTGCCCTTAGCCAAGCACAGCTAAGGAAGGGGGAGTGCCATATGTGCCTGCGCAGTGTGTACATAACTTAAATGGGTGTGCGTGTCTTGCACCAGGTTTAAAACAATCAAAAAAAAAAAAAAAGAGGAAATGGCAACACTGTTTACATTTGAGCAGTGGGTATGTGCGATGCACCTCGGGGCATAAATAGGGAGGAACTGGAAAGGGAAAACAGCAGTAAGAAGGCAATCAAGGAGAACTAGCATAGGTGGCAGATAGAATGTATCAGAATTAGGCAATCACACACGGAGCAGCCCAGCACACTACTATAAACTATGCAAACACCGTTCAAACTTCTTTTTCCCACAAACTCTATACCACCAGTGTATACAGATGGGGGATTTTTAACTGGCAAAACTAACTAAAAATGTTAGAGGCTGCTGCTTTACTCCATCAATATGTGCTAGAGACTGAGGGTGATGAGTAGGTGAATGCTGACAACCAACCCATAGTGAGGAGGAGAAGAGTGTACAGACCTAAGGTAACCTACCAGGGTCTACATGAGCTGGAGATAGTGGAGCGCTATTGGGTAGACTGAGACATTCTACAGCAAATCACTGAGCTGTGCCAGCCAAGCCTTACACACAGAACTAATAGAAGGGGAACCCATCCCAGTGGATACCAAGGTATGTCTAGGCTTAAGAATACTAGCCACAGGTACTTTCCAAAGACCAACTGGGGATATCATGGGGATCTCACAGACATCAGCATCCAAGGTACTCCACCAGTTCCTGGATGCCATGACACCACATGCCAATGAGCACATTTATTTCCCCAACACCAGAGGTATGCATCTCTTGCACCATATAGCAGAATACTCTGCGGTAGTTGGTGCTATAGACTGCACCCACATACACATCAAAGCACCACCCGGTGAGTGGGGTAGGGTCTACATAAACTGCAAGGGCTTCCCCTCCATCAACTGCCAGGTTGTGTGCGATTTATCATGAATGTGTGTGCTGGCAGCCCTGGAAGCTATCACGACTCCCACATCTGGCATTGCTCACAGCTGTATCAGGCATTTGCCAGTGGGGACATCCCATTTGGCCATCTAGATGGAGGATGCCGGCTAGGCACTGAAGCTGTGGCTGATGACACCTATCAGAAATGCACACACACCCGAACAAGAACACCATAATAAGGCACACGCACAAACCAGGATTATTGTAGAGAGTGTGTTTGGGATGGTCAAGTCACGGTTCCGCTGCCTTGATATATCCGGTGGAACCTTGCAGTACTCTCCAGCTACATGTACACAAATCTTCATAGTATGTACCATGCTACCTAACATGATCCCGTGGAAACAACTGCAGCAGGAACAGCACGAGGCAGGGCCACACAGCCCCCCACCATTGCCAAGGTCAGCAACAGGTACAGAGGGACTCAGAGCAGGAACATTCTGAGCCTGCCCCTGTAGGCAGAAGGAGGTGTGCCTAGTATGCCCAGTCCTTGGCAAAGAGACAACGCATAGCACACACACTGACACTGTGGGTAACCAGGGACTGATACATCTCTGCAATGCGCACATACAGTAAAAGGGATGCCAGATATGACACTACCTGTGCTTTACCATGTATTGGGAGTGTACTACGTGCATTAGACATAGTCAGCCCTCCAGCACCATCCTCAATACTGGCCCAGCAACAAGGTAAGTCACCCTTTCTATTAATTATTGAATGGAGTAGTATATTCTCATAGTTATATGTATGGTATGGATGCAAGCATGCAAGGAAATTGGGTGGCTGAATGGGATAGCAGCAGACAGCTATATGGGACAGCAGGAAATTCACAACAAATACTGGTGTCAACATACTAGGCAGTACTACAGAAGGTGACAATCCCCACCGCAGTACATGGATGGCCCAAATAACTGTGGGTGTGAATAGGTCACACTCATTCATGGAAGTCACTGAGGGTCACATACCCACCACCAGCCTTAACCAGTAGGACAAGTGTAGATGACAATAAAGAAAGATTGGGCAAAGGCCCCCAAATGATGGCAAAGGTGAACAGCCCCCCATCAGACCTGCTCAGACATACTACAACAGTTCTGGCAGTTGCATTCTAGTTCTGAAGGGTAAGAAGTCTGAAACTGAAATTTATGCCATTAAGATCTAACATGTGTACTCTACTGACATGCTTCCTTTCTGCATGATAGGTCAAAATACAATATGAAATGGAAGCCAACAGAGTAACTGGAATACCAGTACAGTCATTGCAAATCTTTAAAGTCTGCAGGAGTGCACCCCCCATTCCCACGTAGAAATGCAGTAACAGATGGCCTGCAGCACTCTCAAATGGCTTACACTCCTCTGGCAAAAGCCCATGCCTCACCCATAGTGCCAATTTACGGAATGTCATAGGGTCCCAACTAACAACCTAATACAGTAAACAGAAAACAAATGTAAGGCCATGTTGACAAATGCCAGTAGCATGCCTCCCCATGTCCTACTGCAAGGACTCTGAATCAGGCCATAAATACTACTGGGATAAAGGCCTTACTATAGGGATACCTCTGAGATATTGCTTACATAATCTTAGTAAGAGGATAGAATAATGGGGGGGGGGGTGTAGAAGCATGGATGTCATGGAGTGTCTGAAGTCTGAAACTCTAATGTCCACCCATACTACTCCCTGACTGCAAACCCATGAATGATTAGCCAGAAAACTGCTTGTAAACCACAGTATGAAGGTAAACTGACCAGATATATGAGCCTCTGGATAACCTGGGTGTATCTGTACAGCTGAGAGGTATGGCCCCAGCAGGATATGGCCATTCTGTGCAGTTGAAATAAACACAAGAAGGGGATCACTAGCCAGCATACTAACAAGATGCTGCACCATTTAGACAGAACCAACAGTCTATTGTCTGTAGCTACCCAGCCACAATGGCAGGTGTGTGCCAGAATGTGCAGTCTACATACCTCAGAATATTGGTCTCAGATTCCTTCATCCTGTATTTCCCTGGTAAATAACTGTGAGCAAAGAATGATAACTGTCAGTAGTTGATGACATGATACATCACACTGTAGAACAGTACATATGTTAGAAAATCTATGCTACAACCAAACATGTCACACAAGTAGCGCAGGCAGCAATAATAACAGTATCGCCTGTATGTTATGCCCATTGTGTCTCCATATTGGCAAACAATCTACAGATATAACATACCCAACACTCTAGTCATAGGTGACTCTATAGTCAGGCACACTGATGTTCCACTCACCAGGCTAAACAAGGAAAAAGTTACTGTCAGCTGCCCGTCAAGTGCCAGGATCCACACATAACGCACGCACTCAGGTCACTCCACAAGTACAAATATGACTCTGTCATTGTCCATGTTGGTGTGAATGACCTGAGACATACCTCCCTGGACTACATGAAAAGAGACATGGAGGAGCTCTCCAATCTTGTAGCCCAGGCTGGTGTGACCCTAGCCTTGAGTAGCATCCTGACTTCACCCAGAATGACACCACAGTACAAGGAAAAAATTATTAACTTTAACAATTGGCTAAGCTTCTGGCGTCATTCTAAGGTAATCCAGTATCTGTCTGCCTGGGATGACATGATCGACAGACCACGCTGCTTTGCCAGAGATGGCCTGCACCTGTCACCCTTGGGATTTGGGATACTGGCAAAGGCTCTTGCCACCCCTATAGTGCCTTTTTTAGGCAAGGTTCAAATGACAAATTCACCACAGTAACAGGTACAAGCAAGCAAAATCTGAGGGTAATGCTACTCAATGCTAAAAGTCTAAACCTCAAAATGCACTCACTTGAGGCACTCCTTAAAATGGAGAACATTGACATCTGTGCAGTGACAGAGACCTGGTTCAAAGCTCCAGAGAGCACCCCTACATTACCAGGCTATAGTTCATACCATGCCTTTCGGCCACCAAACCTGGACCGAAACACTAAAGGAAGAGGCGTGTCCATATTCATTAAGGATATCCACACCTCCAAGCTAGTTGCTCAGCATAATGCATCCAAGATTATCCAAGTTCAACTAACTCTGGGCAAAACCACAATCCAGATTGTAGCTTGCTACAGACTCCCCACCATGCCCCAGGATTCCCACTCCTCTTTCCTTGATACAATGGAAAATATTAAGGTACAACCCAACACTCTAATAATGGGTGATTTCAACTACCCTACCATTAACTTGGAAAACTACTCATGTACCAACTCTTTTGCTCAACGTTTTCTGGAAATCATCAATTCCAACACTTTGGATCAACTTATCCACACCCCCACCAGAGGTAGCAATATCCTAGACCTGGTCATCACCAACATGGGTGACCGGTGTTCCACACCAGAGATCAGCTCCTCGTTGGTCAGATCCGACCACAAGCTAATCACCCTAGACATCCACATCCTGCTCCCAACCCCCATTAGGAAAACAACCGTAAAAAATTTCTCCAAAGCCAACTTCACGCTTCTTAAGACAGAAGTGGCAAACTTCACGACACTCATGCAGATGGACAATAGAGGTACGACTGCTAAATCCTACACAAATGCACTTTATAAGCACTTACACGAGTGCATGGATTTTGCTATCCCTAACAGAACCAAGATGCTATCCTCCAAAAAAAGGAAGCCAATCTGGTAGTCTTCTGCCATAAACAAATTCTACAACAGAAGAAAGAAGCTGTTGCAAAAAAGAGTAAAATCCCATGACTGGAGGAACTCTCTGGTCAGCCTCAGTAAGAAGCTGAGATCCCTCATAAAATCCTCCAAAGCTTGTTATGAAAACAAAATTGCCACTGATTCTAAAGACAACCACAAAGCATTCTATAGCTATGTCAAATATCTCAATGGCAACACTCAGATCTGCTCTGAGTTACAGCACAATGACACTAAATATGCAGAACCAACTGATATTGCCAACATCCTGGCAGATAGGTTCAGTGCTAACTTTACCCCCCTCTCACCCCCTAAAGGGCCCATCTTTATACCGGAAGAATGCAAAGTTCCTGTACTCACGGCTGCACAGGTAAAAACTTCACTCTCCAAAGCCAAGAACACAGCATCCATGGGACCTAACAACATCCCAGGCTGCCTTCTACATGAACTACAGAATGAACTGGCACCCCACCTAAGTACCATGTTCAATCATAGCCTCACTTCAGGCTTTGTACCCATTGAATGATGCACTGCGACAGTTATCCCACTCCACAAATGGGGGGCCACAACAGACCATGGGAACTACTGCCCCATTAGCCTGATTAGCCTTGTCTGCAAGACCATGGAACGTATCATCATGGAACTCATAAACAAAGACAATGGAGATCTCTAAACTCTTGACCCCACACAGTTTGGGTTTGTAATGACAGATCATGTCTCCTAAACCTGATAGACTTCTTTGAAGTAGTCACCAAAGCCATAGATGAGGGTAACGTGGTTCACACAGCCTATCTAGATCTCGCCAAGGCATTCAACACCATCCCCCACTCTGGAATTATAGATAAACTCACTAAACTAGGTATAAATCCCTATGTCACAAGATGGGTTGCAAACTGGCTTACTGACAGAACCCACGCCGTAAAAGTAGCAGACTCCAAATCAGACTTTAGACCAGTGGCAAGTGGAGTACCACAGGGTTCAGTCCTGGGTCCTCTTCTGTTTGGTATCTACTTCTCTGAAGTACAGGCTAACACAGAAGGTCTTTGGCTAACTATATTCACAGATGACTGCAAACTAGGAGCCATAATTGAAACTCCTAACAATGTGGACATCCTACAAAAGGGCCTCACTGAGACAGATGCCTGGTGTCAAAGACATGGTTTCAAGCTCAATGCCAAAAACTGCATTGTCATCCCCTTTGGTAAAAACTCTGTGCCCATGAACTACCACATAGGTGGTAGTCAACTTAACACAGAAAGTGTGATAAGAGACCTTGAGACACAGGTGGACAGTAGTATCTCCTTTAATAATCACATCACCACAGTGGTCAGGAAATACTTCTACGTGGCACACCTCATCACAAAAGGTTTCTCATCCAGAAAAAAAGAGGTCATTGTTCCCCTCTACTCATCACTCATTAGACCCATTATAGAGTACAACGCCCCTTTTGGTATGTACCTCACAAGACATCTACAACAACTGGAAAGGCCGCAAAAATACCTCAAAAAGAGGATTACTGGCCGCAAACAGATGCCTTATGCAGACCGTCTCAAAAAACTCCAGCTTTACTCCGTCACATATCGCCTACTCAGAGGCGATCTCTGCCTAACATACAAAGCTATGTCAAACCCAGAGCTGTTGGACATGCTCCACTTAAAGAAATCCCAATACCTCCGAGCTACAGGCTCTATGGACCTAAACCTTGTCACAACAATAAACAGAACATGCTGGAGGGATAGATTCCTGTCCCAGAGACTTCCCATAGTCTGGAACAGACTACCTATCTTTGTCAAACAGAGCTCCTCATTAACACTATTCAAGAAGAATCTTGATGATTGGATGGGTAATAGGAAATTCACCCCGGGGATCACTTCTGTGGTTCTGCTTGACAGAGGCACAGGAAAATAATTTTCTTGGGTGGCGAAAGCCAGGGTACCTTTTTGGCTAGGCTTGTATAGGCCCTAGGCCAATAACCTAGTACCTAGCTATGAACCAATGAACCTATATCCTGCAGAACCACTTTGCTAGGTGTAGCTGTAGCACACAAAACCCTGAACTGGAGTCCAACCCTCCCTCAATATAGAAGGTCATACTGGGCATGCTCCTACACATAGAGAAATGAAGCCCATGTCTCACAACACAGTGGACTACAGATATTGGTTATTCACAGCTGTCTGTGCACACACACCAAATTGTACACCATTGATACTTCACACACACACATTGGATGGAATACTCACACACATCTAAGGCCAACATAATACAATATGTCAAACATGCATACACAGAGATGTGGGGAAGAGAAAGACAGTCAGTGACAGAGAGAATCCCCTTATGCTTATTATAAGCTCCATGGCATTTGCGATAACTGCGTAATGCTATAGGGTAGAAAACTAGTTAGGTAGGAGTTCTAACCCTGGTCCTGGCAACTGTGAAAATGTGTGTGTTTGTCTGAGAGAGTGTGTGCGTGTCTTTGTAGACTCCTGATTTTTTTGGTCAATCATACTTACTACACTTCCCTTACCCCTCTTTTAGCACTGCTGCTGATGTCACTCACCTTTAAAGATACCTTTGGACAGTTCTCCAATATATAAGCTCCATGGCACATGCGGTAACTGTGTAACACTCTAATAGAAATACATAGCTAGTTAGCGGTTTGCAACTCAGTACTATGAAGTGTGTGTGTGTGTGTGTGTGTGTGTGTGTGTGTGTGTGTGTGTGTGTGTGTGTGTGTGTGTGTGTGTGCGCGTGTGTGTGTATGATCAGTATCCTGTGTGGGTGTTGGTGTGATTGTGTAATAACAGGATCCATTGGGGTGGTGGGTTTTGCTAAATTATTATATCGAGGACCTAGTATATGTCCCAATGTTCACATTACAAGGCCAACAGTTGCCAGATACTGTAGAGGTTGGCGTACACAATCCACAGCCCTAAATGTCTACTGTCATGTGGAATGACTATGTGACAGTATGGATTAGTGAACACTATAGGCAATCCTTCTAATACTCAGAGACCACTCTCTACCCATGGATCATACACAAACACACTTGGCTAGGCAGCAACCATTATATTGGTATTTCTCCTGAAAATTGCCTCACAGATAGTACCCACAGTGTGATTTCAGTGGACTACATGCCTGTTGACCACAACAGTGCCATTAACATCAGAAAGTACTTTGATGTGTTACATCTCCTGACTGTGTGTTATCCAGCAAGTAAAAGGACATGTCACCCTGTTCCATCCCCTCAGAAACCCAATCAGTGTGTACAGTGACTCTTTTGCCATGTTCCCCACTAGACACCTGCAATAACTGTAGAGTCTGAAAATGTACCCCACAAAGGGAATACCATGCCTTATACAAATGCCCTGCATGGACAGATGCCAATAACACCAGTGAATCCCCATATCATACCATCTATGTATGTGCAATCACTACCTCAGTTACATAGCCAGGTCTCGCAAATGAGGTCAGGAATGCTACTTCTGAAGATACCAATATGTCCACACAACATTCCTCAGAGACCTCAAGCACACTTCCACACTTCAAAGGACATGCTTGTGGGATAGGTTCACAACCGAGACACTGTCCATGGTATGGAATATAAATCACATACATGTGAACCACCTCTCCATTACAGCAGACATGTGTCCTCCACTCCAATAACTGCTGTGAGTGACTGTATCCCGACAGTTAGATGTCTACTATGCAGCAGCATGACCCTGAGATTACATGCACATGTAGCTGTTATGGTGGTAATAACATTAGGAACACTGCCTAATAAGGCATCATAAGGGTGGCAAGACACTTAGCCAGTACCTGGAAACCTAGCGGTGACAGATGTAGATCATCTGTGGCAAGTCATTGGGTTCTGTCAATCATGTCAGCCCAAGGAGAGTTACTGGATCCTCTAAGAATGACACATAACATGTAAACCAATGTTGCAGTCAATCTGTTGATAGTACAGCAACATCATTCTGGGTGACAGTGGTACACTGCCCAGGGCTACTGTCACACCTGCCAGGACCACATAATCAGACAGTTCAACCATGTCTCTTGTCATGTAGTCCATGTAGTCCAGGGCGGTGTGTCCCAAATCATTCACACCCACATGGCTACAGAATGATACTCGTAGTTGTTGTGGAGTGCCTTGACTGGCTGTGTCATGTGTTGGATGCTGGCATGTGATAGATATTTGTCTGTTACCTGCTCCATATTCAACTTAGTGAGTGGGATATGTATGTGCATCTGTATTGAGTTGCCCATGATCACTGTATTGTGCAAGGTGGTTAGCCTTAGGAGCTTAGGTTGAGGAGCACACTGTGTAGGTTAAATATGTGTCCCTTGGCATGTTCCATGTTGCAGTGTCTGAGTGGGTATTTGTCTTGCTGGTCTGTGCTGTTTGAGTAAATGTCTATTGAGTGCCTCTGGGAAGGTGGGTGTGTTTCTTTTCACTGTATGTCATGGCTGCCAAAGTGGGTGTCATGGGAAGCTACATGTTCCACATGGTGTGGTGCAGGTGTTTATCATATATTCATGTCCTGCTAGTACAGTCTTTACTGGAGAGTACATTTGTCCACATTGGGTGATATATGGGTAGCCCTAACAGGTCTGACTGTTTGGAGTTTAGAGTGGAAGGTTGTCTGTGTACATGAGGCAGTTGCAACAGTGCCATAGTATGGACAAGTACTCCAGGTTAATTGGTGAAAGCACAAATAACCACCCTACAAACATGCCAGGAAGAGTGGACATAACTAGTAAGTACTGGGGCTACATCTGTGATGAACGAGTACTGCTGACAGCTCCCAGGTGTGCCACGTCTTGATACAATAATCTGAAGTGCGAAGCCATAATGCTAGTTGAAGTGCAAGGCAGGAAGAACTAGCATGATGTACGGGTGGAACAGAAGGCAAACTGTCTGCCACCTGTAATATTTTACCACAGCTGTGCATTTACCAGCAGCTTTTGCCATATGAAAATGCAGTTGGCTCAATAGTGCATGCTGTAACTGTGTAACACTATAGTAGACATACTTAGATAGGCAGGAGTTCTAATCCCTATACTGGCAAGTATGTGTGTGTGTGGGGGGGGGGAGGTGAATCATGTACTGTCTGGCTTATATTATTTTTGACCTGTGTACTACCCTTTACACTTCCCTTCACTCCAATTTAGTAGTCATGTTGATATCATCCACCTTAGAAGTACCTTTGGAAGAGATGGAAATGTATAAGCTCTATGGCGCATCTTATAACTGTGTAGCACTATAGTAGGAATTCCTAGATAGGCAGGAGTTTAATCCTCATGCTGGTAACTGTGTGTGTGTGTGTGTGTGTGTGAGGATCATAGCTTGTGAGGCTTATACCAATTTTGATGTGAATGCCATACATGGGTAGTGACCACCTCCCGCTGCCATTACTTTATGTAGTGTGGTAACAGCATCTGCCTCACATGCAGCAGGTTAAACCATTGTATAGTCCTCTGTACAGATGTGTCTGGCATATCCATATGTTTGCAATCTATACATGGTTGGAAGTGATCTGTGTGTCTTAACAATTCCCATGTATGTGATATTATATCCAAATAGGCCACAGTGAATGTACTGACACATATGGCAGCATGAGGTATCATACCTGACTGAAACATCATGCTGATACAACGTCTGCTGCCCTCACGGCTGGCCAACCTTGTAGGTGCAATACATGAGTCCAGATGCATGGTTTTACAGGTGAACTGTTCTGTTTAAGGGTCACATTACAGGCTGGAAGAGGTGTGCGCTGTCATATTGTGGTCCTGATTAGTATGTAACAGGAACAACTTGCATCTTAAGAGGGGTGTGTACACAATTTATATCCACTGTATACCACTAATGTGTCATGCATGATGCTAGCTTAGGCCATTTTTCCAGCCCATTTGGCTGGCCTCTGTCCAGACATCTTGGCACTGACAAGTTGTGAGGTATGCTACAGGAATGTTGTATTCACATCAGATAGGCCCCATTGATGCCCCTGTGATGCAATACAGTTAACCCCAGCTCAAGTGAGCATGTACAACAAGCAATATAGCTATTATATAAAGCAATATAGCTATTACTGATAGTTGTGTGCATGGTAAATTGCATGTGCTTCACATGCCTGGTGTATTGCCAGGCAACAACAGAACAATGTCATACTCACCAGCTTCAGGCTGCTGTCCCATATGCAGACCAGAGGGTCCTAGGTAGTTGTGAGAGGGAGTTGTTGTCAGCAGACTCACATGTGGTCTTGGTACAGGATGGATACAGCATGTCTGCACATCTACAGTACTAACCACAATAATAAACAATGCGCTGTCCTCACCATAGATGTGCACCTCTGTACATTAGAAACCCCCATCCACAACTGCAATAGGACCAGACACATGCATGTAGATACAATACAGATACATATATGCCTGATACATTACTGTACTAATTTCCACTGGGCCCTTACCTGCATGTGCCTCATTGTGTGTGTGTGCAACCCACCTCCACAATGCTTTCCTCAGTGTCATGGCTTGTGTATGGGAGTGTGCCACAAGTCTGATGAGGTGATCCTCGGTGGGTGTCAGTGGGGGCTCTATGGCTGGGCCTCCAGCTGTGGCTAGTAAGTCCCTCACTACAGCAGCTGCCCATTGATGGGCATGGCAGATGAGGTGGGTGGCCTGAAGCAGCACATGCTCATAAGTTCTGCTGTGCATGCTGGCATCATTTACCCTGTGGACCCTTTGTGATGTTTACATCATGCACAAAGGCCACTATGACACATATGACTGTTGTCAGAACCCTGGACTTACCTCAATGCCAGGAGATGTGCCACCATTACCTTTGTGAATGCCATGGCTCACATGAAGTAAGACATTGCTGGTAGTCCACTGAACAGTAATGTTGTTATAACATAATGGGGAACATGGGTTGACATTGAGCTGTCTGCAGTGGCACTGACATCAGAAAGTACTTCAATGTGTTATATCACCTGACTAAGTGTGTGTTATCCAGCAAGAAAAAGGACATGGTCACCCTGTACCCTGCCCTCAGTAGCCAAATTAATATGTACAGTGGACCTTTTGCGATGTACACCACTAGACACCTGCAACAACTGTAGAGGCAGCAAATGTACCCCACAAAGATAATACCAGGACTTACACACATGCCCTGCATGGACAGACTCCTATAACTCCAATGAATCCCTGTACCAAACTGCCTATGTAGGTTCAACCACTGCTTGAGTTACACAGCCATGTCTCACCAAGCTGGGACAGGAATGCTATAACTGAAGATCCCAATCTGTCCAAAGAACATGCTCCAGATACCTCAAGCACATGTCCACATTCCAAAGGACATGCTTATGGGATATATTCACAACCCAGACACTGTCCTTTGTATGGAATATAAATCACATACATGTGAAGTAATGCACATCACTGGCCATCCACAATACACATCTGGATGAGTGAAGGGGGAATACAATACCCACCCCTGGGGCTCACTCCAGTAAGTAGACTCATTTAGCCACACTGAGGACTATTTTCATTTGGCCCAATGCCAGGGCATTTCCTTGGCCTAGCCTTGTAGAGCCTTCATGGGCATTCACCTACTACACACCTATGAAGCTATGAACCAATGAATCTCAGTACTGTGAAATGTGTGTGTGTGTGTGTGTGTGTGTGTGTGTGTGTGTGTGTGTGTGTGTGTGTGTGTGTGTGTGTGTGTGTGTGTGTGTGTGTGTGTGTGTGTGTGTGTGTGTGTGTGTGTGTGTGTGTGTGTGTGTGTGTATAGTTGTCTGAGTGTTTTTATTTGATGAATACCCCCTGGGGGTGTGGTTATTAGCAAACGGAGGTGTCCAAACCAACACACTTACCAGTCTCCACACTGAAACAGATGTTGTCAATCTCCATAAACCAATATACAACCCTCAGCCCTATAATCTGTGAGGCATATGCAATTACTGTTGTACAGATCTGTGAAATTCATGCAGATACAGCTGTACCTTGCCTATGACATGCTTGATGTGTTACCGCACTGCCATACCCCTTGGTCTTGCTGCAGGGCCACATACTAAGGACACACAGAGGCCTAGAACACAAACAGGCTACAGCATGTGAGAACACATTCAGTCAGCATTAAGAATGGCAATAATGCATCATGGCTTAAACTGTGCACACACTCTGATGTGTACCGCTTACAAATGCCAGATGACAGCACCCTACGCAGCATTACCTACATACAATTTATTAAGTTTACCCTGTACATCAGACCCATATTTGTGAGCCCCTGCATCGATGTTTTGGATGTCAGGGATTGGGCCCAGGTTTCTTCATATGCACAGGGTATTGTGTGGCTTTGCCAGAGCCCTAGGCTGCACCATTTGGTTAACAGTATGGGTGTGTGTTTGAGGTATGGGAATGGCATGGCCTCTACAGGTGGGGTGCATGTGTGTGTGGAGGTGCATTTATTGTGATTGTGATGTGTATGTGTGTGTGTGTGTGTGTGTGTGTGTGTGTGTGTGTGTGTGTGTGTGTGCATGCACACAGACACACCATGTGGCTGCCCTACACTGATTTTTTCTGGACAGCTGTGGCCCGTACATGGCAGGGTGTACATTTAACCCCCTCCGGCCATCCGGGAACTGGATCTGCCAAGGGTATCATGGGGGCCACCACTGATGAGGCCAGAAAGGCTGATGATAGTACAGCTCCCTGATGGTGACATATGTCTGCTGGATCCACAACCCTGTTGGAACCATCATGGATCACGTGTCCATAGCCTGCCATGTCTTGGCGTGGACATCAGATCACCCTCACTAGTACTGGTGTTACTGCCTATACGGAAGCATGATGGTGCACGGCCACGTGCATACCCAGATGATCTTGGTTCTGAAATACCTTCATATGGGCGTTGCCTCCCATCTGCCATATGTTCAAACAGTTAATGAAAATTCTGGTTATTGGATCTTAGAAGTCTGCTGGGTATCTGCATTTTGAATGGGGATGCAAGGGAGGGGTAGATGGAGGGATTACAGATGAGTTTATGGGCATGAGTAAGTTGAATGTAGTTAAGATGCTTGGTATGTCCAAGCAAATTTAGTTTGTGTAGGGCATTGTAGTGGTGGTATTTGGATTTATAGCTGGTAGTAAACTTAGAGATTTTCTCATAACAGAAGGATAGCTTTGTTTTTAGAGAAGATTGAAGGTTGGTAAGAAGTGGGCGACCATATAGGAGACAATGAATGAGGAAGGTGTTAGTACAATTTTAGTAGTGGGAGTGATATAGCAGTCATGGTGGTAGTATTTTATCCTGACATATGCATCTCAAGACTCTATAGAATGAAGTTGTAATGCAATCTCAGGACACTGATGTGCACTTTTGGCTTACCTGGATGCTCCTCGCCTGTTGCCTGGGTGCCACCCACCTCCACAACTGAAAGGTTTTGTGCAGATCTTCTTGTGGGGGCTACTCCAAAGTTGGCCAGGAGCTTCTCCACTGCCATAAGAGGGGGATGTGTAGTTGTCCCCTACCAATAGTGGAACGGTCTCTCGCTACAGCAGCAGCCCACTGTCGGGCATGCCTAATCAGGTCAGTCACTCTATGACGTACCTGATCATACATGTGGCAATGATGGCCCAAGTTGTTGACACTTTAGACAATTTTTGTTTTGGCGACCCTGACCAAAAAGGATAGTATAGTTATGCAAAATGGCCTCAGTTATGGCCGGATTGTAGTCCGGCTGCCTTGACATAGCACCTGGAAGGCATAAACAGGGAAACACATCAGAGGACCTCAGATATTGCACAGACTTCTTTACAGAGACAGCACATGACTAATTATCAGCAATGTACACTATATACAAACACAGGAGATGCAGCACTGTATGAACATGCATTGTACTCCTGATCCTGTTGTGTCATATTCCCCCCTATGAGAGCCAGTACATTCCATCAACCATCATTCACATTTGTGTAGAGGGGTGACAGTGTTTGTGTTCCTTGCAGATGGACTGTCAAAGCTGCTCAGGCTTGGCTTGCATACAGTATGTAATGGAGCTGGAAGCATATGTCTGAGTTCATGTAGGATCAGTCCCCAAGTGGGCTTGCTATTCTTATGTTTAACTGGGCAGTTTGCACCTTATCCATGATGATGAGTGTAGTGGTGCATGTGGTGTGCATATCCACCTATACTGATGTTGAGCCAGGGGGGTGATGTTTGGCCTAAACATGTTTGCAGCAGGTTGGCTGTAACGATGGTGTGTTTATGTGCTATGACTGACCTCCATTACAGGGTGGTCTGGGTTTTTGCCTATGAGACTGCAGACATATGTGAAGATGGCCTTCTGGTTGCCCTCAGTGGATGTGTCCCATTTATACTCATAGTCAGCCTTACAGTAGTCCACCTGTGACCTACTATGGTCATCCAGAAAAAGGATGACATGCTGGCCAGTTGGTGCCTGCTCTTACTCTCTCCTTTACAGCCAATATACCATCCGATTATGTGCTTTGTGCACTGCTACTGTCCAGCAAAGGGATTTACTGTACTTTGGTTGAGACAGGTTGTACAAGTTAGGTATTGCTGAGGCCATACAGCTATGTGGATGGTCATATCAAATTTTGTAGTAGGCATGGGCACAAAGTCATAAAACAGTTGGACACCTCTCTATTTCCTGCTTATGGAAGCTGGAAATTGAAAGTGTAATGATGAATGTTGTTAGTGCATATGCTCCACAAGTTGTGTGTGCAATGGATGACAAAAGAAAAATTTTGGAGTGAGTTGGATGAAGTGGTGTTGACTGTACCCAAGGGTGAGAGAGTGGTGATTGGAGCAGATTACAGTGAGCATGTTGGTAAAGGGAACAGAGAGGATGAGGAAGTGATGGGTAGGTATGGTGTTAAACAAAGGACTGCAGAAGGTCAGATGGTAGTGGATTTTGCGAAAAGGATGGTCATGGCTGTGGTGAATACGTATTTTAGCAAGGGGGAGGAGCATAGGGTGACATACAAGAGTCGAGGGAGATGCACACAGGTTGATTATATCTTATGTAGGAGGGCCAGTTTGAAGGAGATTGGAGACTGTAAAGTGGTGACTGGGGAAAATGTAGTTAAGCAGCATAGGCTGGTGGTTTGTAGAATGATGTTAGTGATCATGTAAGAGGAGGAGGAGTGTGAGGGCAGTGCCAAGGATCAAATGGTGGAAATTGAAAAAGGGTAATTGTGAGGTGAAGTTCAGGGATGAGTTAAGACAGGCACTGGGTGACAGTAAAGAGTTACCAAATAGCTGCGTAACTACAGCAGATCTAGTAAGGGTGATGGCTAGAAAGGTGCTTGGTGTGACATCTGGACAGAGGAAGGACAACAAGGAGACATGGTGGTGGAATGAGGAAGTACAGGAGAGTATACAGATAAAGAGGTTGGCAAAAAAGAAGTGGGATCGTCAGAGAGATGAAGAACGTAGACAGGAGTATAAGGAGATGAGGTGCATGGCAAAGAGAGAGGTGGCTAAGGCTAAGGATAAGGCATATGAAGAGTTGTATGAAAGGTTGGACACTAAGGAGGGAGAAAAGGACCTGTACTCATTGGCTAGACAGAGGGACCAAGCTAGGAAAGATGTGCAACAGGTAAGGGTGATAAAGGATAGTGAGGGAAACATACTTACAAGCAATGAAAGTGTGTTGAGCAGATGGAAAGAGTACTTTGAGGGGTTGATGAATGAAGAGTATGAGAGGGAGAGAAGGTTGGATAATGTGGGGGTAGTGAATCATGAAGTGCAGTGGATTATCAAGGAGGAAGTAAGAATAGCTATGAAGAGGATGAAGAATGGAAAGGCTGTTGGTCCAGATGACATACCTGTGGAAGCATGGAGGTGTTTAGGTGAAATGGCAGTGGAGTTTTTAACCAGATTGTTTAATGAAATCTTGGAAAGTGAGAGGATGCCTGAAGAATGGAGAAAAAGTGTTTTGGTACCAATTTTTAAGAATAAGGGGGATGTGCAGAGCTGTGGTAATTACAGAGGGATTAAATTAATCAGTCACAGTAAGAAGTTATGGGAAAGATTAGTGGAAGCTAGGTTAAGAAAGGACATGATGATTAGTGATCAGCAGTATGGTTTCATGCCAGGAAAGAGCACTACAGATGCAATGTTTGCTCTGAGAGTGTTGATGGAGAAGTACAGAGAAGGTCAGAAGGAGTTGCATTGTGTTTTTGTAGACTTAAAGAAAGCATATGACAGGGTGCCTAGAAAGGAGTTGTGGCATTGTATGTGGAAGTCGGGAGTGTCAGAAAAGTATGTAAGAGTGGTACAGGATATGCAAGAGGGTAGTGTGACAGCAATGAGGTCTGCGGTGGGAGTGACAGATGCGTTTCTTATTTGCAATGGTGATGGACAGGTTGACAGACGAGATCAGACAGGAGTCCCCATGGACTACGATGTTTGCAGATGACATTGTGATCTGTAGTGAGAATAGGGAACAGGTGGAGGAGACCCTGGAGAGATGGAAATATGCTATAGAGAGAAGAGAAATGAAGGTCAGCAGGACTAAGACAGAATATATGTGTGTGAATGAGAGGGAGGATAGAGGAATGGTGAGGATGCAAGGAGTAGAGGTGGCGAAGGTGGATGAGTTTAAATACTTGGGATCAATAGTTCTGAGTAATGGTGAGTGTGGAAGAGAGATGAAGAAGAGAGTACAGGCAAGATGGAGTGGGTGGAGAAGAGTGTCAGGAGTGATTTGTGACAGACGAGTACCAGTAAGAGTGAAAGGGAAGGTCTACAAGAGGGTAGTGAGGCCAGATATGTTATATGGGTTGGAGACAGTGGCACTGACAAAAAGGCAGGAGTTAGAGCTGGATGTGGCAGAGATAAAGATGCTAAGATTTGCACTGGGTGTGACGAGGGTGGACAGGATCAGGAATAAGTATATTAGAGGGTCAGCCCAGGTTGGAAGGTTTGGAGACAAAGCCAGAGAGGCAAGATTACGTTGGTTTGGAAATGTGCTGAGGACGGATGCTGAGTATATTGGGAAAGAGATGCTAAGGATGAAGCTACCAGGTAACAGGAAAAGAGGAAGGCCTAAGATAAGGTTTATGGATGTGGTGAGAGAGGACATGCAGATGGTTGATGTGACAGAGCAAGATGCAGAGGACAGGAAGAAATGGAAACAGATGATCTGCTGTGGTGACCCCTAACGGGAACAGCTGAAAGAAGATGATGATACTCCTGCTTATGGCAGTACCCATGTCTGTGTTGTCAGGACAATGCAATAACAATTAGTTGTGGAAGTTTGAATCGGTTGGATGCATACACATTAACATTACACACGTGTACAACATGTACAGCTCAGTTACATGCTGTTTTGCATCCCATGTCAAGTGTTATGAGGCAGCCAGGTACACCTACCCATACATGCATTCATCTGCACAGGTAATAACTACTATACATTTCTCTTCTATGTCAGTATGGCACACTATCATAACACTTTTGTTGCTCAGTAATACCTCTCAACCTGGTAGGAGGCAACGTGTGGAGGATGCCATACATACATGGTGGGCTATGGACCAACATTAGTGACACTGTCTTCACATTGCTGCAACACACATACATCATTTGATATTTGGGTAGCTTTTGTATTCACAGTCATGCCCTCGAGGATGTGCAATGCTCATATGACCAGGCAGAGAGGGAATGGCTAGGAGTGTGGCAGTGATTGTTAGGGACATTTACACAGTTATACAGTGAAAGAGGTTGGCAAAGGAGAAATGGGATTTTCAGACAGATGAAACAACTATACAGGAGTATAAGGGGATGGGGTGCATGGCAAAGAGAGTGCTGGCAAAGGCTAGGGATGGTGCGTCTGAATGGCTGTATGTAAAGTTGGACACCAGGATGGAGAATAGGACCTATACCAATTGGCTAGACAGTTGCATGCAGATAGGATGGATGTGCAGCAAATAAGGATGGTTGATGGTCTTTTGCATGAGGAGAATGAGAGAGAGAGAGAGAGAGAGAGGAAGTTGCATGATGTGGGTTTGCTGAATCAGGAAGTGCAACAGATTATCAAGAAGAAAGTAAGGATTGCTATGAAGGGGTGGAGCAGTGGTAAGACTGTTGGTCTACAAGACATAACTGTGGACACATGGAGCTGTTTATGAGAAATGGCAGTGGTGTTGTCAACCACATTGTTTACTGGGATCTTGGAAAGTGAGAGGATGCATGAGGTTTGGGGAAAATGTGTATGTGTACTGATCATGAGAATAATGGTGGTGTGTACAGCAGTAGTAACTACAGAGGGATAACATTGATCAGTCACAGCATGAGGTAATGGTAAAGGGTGGTGGAAGCTAGGTTAAGAAGGGAGGTGAGGATTACTGATCAGCAGCATGGTTTCATGCCAGGAAATATCAGTACAGATGTGATGTTTACTATGAAAGTGTTGATGAAGATGTACAGACATGGTCAGAATTAGCTCATTGTGTCTTTGTGGACTTACAGACAGCATATGGCAGGATACCTAGTGGGGAGTTGTGGTATTGTATGAGGAGGTCAGGAGTGGCAGTGGAATCTTTAAGAATGCTACAGGATATGTACAAGGCTACTGTGACAGCAGTGAGTTCTGGTTTGGGAGTAACACATGCATTTAAGGTGTAGGGGGAAGTACATCAGGGAGCAGCTGTGAGTCCTTTTTCATGTGCAGTGGTGATGGATAGCTTGACAGACATGATCAGACAGCAGTCCCTGTTGACTGTGGTGTTTGCAGATGACATTGTATTCTGTAGTGAGAGTAGGGAACAGGTTGAAGAGACCCTGGAGAGGTTGATTTATGGTCGAGAGAAGCAAGGAATGTTGGCCAGCAGGACTAAAACAGAATATATGTGTGTGAATGGAAGGGAGGATGGAGGAATGATGAGGATGCAGGGAGTACAGTTTGCAAAGGTGGATAAACTTAAATCGTTGGGAACAAAAGTTCACAGTAATGGAGAGTGTAGGGGAGAGGTAAAGAAGAGAGTGCAGGCAGGATGCAGGTGGTGGAGAGGAGTGTCAAGTGTAATTTGTGACATACAAGTACCATTAAGAGGGACACAAGGTCTACAAGAGGGTGGGGATCCCAGATGTGTTATATGGGCTGTAGACAGTGGCATTGAAAAATAAGGCATGAGTCAGAGGTGGATGTGGCAGAGTTTATGACGTTAAGATTTTCACTGGGTGTGATGAGGGTGTACAGGAGTAGGAACATGTATGTTAGGTGGTCAGCCCAGGTTGGATGGCTTGGTGCCAAAGGTAGAGAGTGGCAGGATTATGGCTGCTTGGAATGTGATGAGTAGGTATGCTGAGTATATTTGTGAAAGTATGAGGCTGCTGGGTAAGAGGAAAAGGAGAAGGCCTGAGATAAGGAGTATGTATGTGTTGATAGCAGATGTACAGCTGGTTGGTGTGAAAGAGCAAGATGCAGTAGGCTGGAAGATATGCAATCAAATGATCTGCTGTGGCAACCTCTAATGGGAACACCCAAATGAAATGTAAGAAGATGTAATGTCAGTGTTCACTGGTTGCCCATTCTTTGCCAGACATAACACAACTGTTTTAGTACACACCTACAAACCTGAGGCACACATATGGTCATTGTGCATAACACTGGACAGCTGAATGGTATGAGCTCATTATATCATATGTAGTTCAACACACACAGCTGCAACAGTATTTCACTATGCAAATACCCTGTACAGGTCCCTCACATTTCTGATACTGACATGTATATCATATTAGTACTCACAATTAACATATGGATATATGCAACATCCCAATGGCTGGCCTAGGAGTGTCATAGTCAGTATTGTTCAAACCACACTCCAGTAGTAGTCATATGTGATGTACTCAGGGGCATGAGCTGTGTTCTATGTCACTACAGACAGTTACAGATGCTATGGCCATAGGTTCTGATCAGCAGTATATCAGTACAGCAAGTGTTGAGAAATATTTGTTAAAATTCCTATTTACCTCTTTTACATACCCACTTCTAAATTCCATTATGATTACTTATTTCACATACCAGTTTTTTTTTGCCTGTTTCAGTTGGTGTATTTCAGAAGTAGATAGGTGTGTCTCACAGATTTTTTTTTTTTTTTTTTTTTTGTATTCTGGTTGTGATGGTCTTGCTTTTTGTTTGTTTTCTTTCTTTCTTTCATTCTCTCTCTCTCTGGTAGATGTAGAAAAATACATCTGTTTTGCATAGGCAGCAGCTTGACCTTTGTAGGTAATGCTCATGATCAGCTGATAGGCTGTGCATGAATTGGAGTCCCCCACTCGCTAATTGCATGTGGAACAGCTGTGGTATCATTCCTATAGTCTATTGCATGGAAACACACTCCTATAACTAAACACTTCATGTGGGTGTTGGCCCTTTTCCTTCACTGTGAGCAAGACTTCATCTGGGTGGCTGACAAACAGCTTCACAAAGGGTAGTTGGAAATACCTCTTGCAACAAACACTGTGTGGAGACAGCCCAACAAACTGGAGGAGGATGTTCCAGACATGGGGACAGAATGTAAGCATTGCTGTTATACATTTGAAGTAATGTTAGTTTAACAGGGTTGGTGTGGATATGGCTGTTCTGCATGATTTAAAGTCTGACATGACAGTGTTATGTGGTTGAGAAAACTCTCACCTGTAGAGCTATCTGCAGACTGGCTAGAGTTTGGAGTCTTAAATTTGGTGTGTTACTCACACAGTTTTTGTCTTTATAAATTCAGTAGCATACTCTGAGGATTGCAGTCAGTAAATACTAACATCCATGTGTGTTTCTGACTTCATATCCCTCAGAAGAGATATGTTCATAGGTTCATAGGTAAGTACTACGCTATCTGCCCAAGGGCATTTATAAGCCTAGCCAGAATGTGTTGGCTTTTGCCAAACCCTTATATTAGTTCTCTGTGCCTCTGTCCAGCAGAGCCATTAGTTCCCTGAGCCACTGTCCAGCAGATCCACTGCAGTGATCCCAGGGGTAAATTTTCTGTTTCCCATCCACCCGTCAAGGTTTCTCTTGAAGAGTGTTAGTGAGGGGCTCTGCCTGATGTATATTGGAATCCTGTTCCAAAGCATGGAGAGTCTCTGGTATAGGAATCTATCCCTCCAGCATGTCCTATTTATCGTTGTGGTGAGGTTTATATCTCTAGAGCATGTGGGTCTCCAGGATTTGGTTTTTTTTTAGGTGGAGCATGTCCATCAATTCTGGGTTGAACATGGCCTTGTATGTCAGACAGAGATCACCTCTGAGTAAGCGGTATGCAAATGAGTACAGCTGGAGATTCTTGAGTCAGGCTGCATAGGGCATCTGTCTGAGGCCAGTAATCCTCTTGGTGAGGTACTTTTGTGGTCTATCCAGCTGTTGCAGGTGTTGTGTAAGGTAAATCCCAGTAACCTCTTTTGTTCTAGATGCAAACTCTTTTGTGATTAGGTGGGCCACATAGAAGGATTTTCTAACCACCTTGGCAATATGATTATCAAAGGAGAGATTACTATATACTTGGGTCCCCAGATCCCTTATTACATTTTCTGTATTTAGGGGACTATCTCCTATGTGGTAGTTCATGGGTACTTTGTTTTTTCCAAAGGGGATGACTATGCACTTTTTGGCATTTAGCTTGAGGCCATGATTTTGACACCAGGTATCCATCTCAGTGAGACTCATCTGGAGGGTATCTGTATCAGCCGGAGAGTCAATTATGGCCCCTAGTTTGCAGTCATCTGCAAACTTGGTCAGCCATAGTCCTCCTATGCTTGCCTGTACCTTTGAGAAGTATATACTGAACAGGAGGGGTTACAACAAACCCTGTCACACCAGCAATTTTCTCAGTTTATAACAGCAATATGTCAATGATGGCCCTGTGTTTGTGCCTCTGTCCCCCACGTCTGTCACCCTTTGTCCATATGTCATACAGTAAGAGGTGGATATGTACAGTATAACATTATTTACTGATATCATTCCTGATATCAACCCAGTAATATATCAGACTGCCAGACATGTTATGTACAGGATGCCTTATATTTGAGTACAAAACCTGGACATTCTGTCGTAGTCTGTACAGTAGTGAGGTCCATGTACTTATGGCAATTGTTGACAGAGTGTCAGTATTGTGTAGCAGTGTATTGTGAATATGTTATTTGGCCTGTGTACAGAGTGGGGTAGCTGTCAGTGTTCTTGGTCCTTTTCTATCTGATGTTGCATGCTGCTCCAGTTTTTGGTACCCTATCAGCTTATATGTTTGTAGGGCCAGACTGAGACATGTCCCATACCACAGTCAGGCATCAGACTACACTGTGAATTGGGCCAGTATATGTAGGGGTAGTTTGTGAGTGGCAAACATGATGATGGGTTTTGTTCACACAGTCCATATACTGTACTATTAATTAGGCTTACCATTCTGTGACTGTGACTGTGTTGAGATTTCTTGTGGGTATGCACTTTCACACTGGTGTATGTTACTCCATCCTGTTACATCTCTGTAGTGCCTGCTATATTTGCAATCACATGCGTATTCCCCAAAAGGAAATTGGGTTAGTGTTTTAGCAGTCTGTCTGTAGCTTAGACAGTGCTTGGTGACATGCTTAGCAGTTCAGTGTATTTTCCCTAGTGTGATGTTATGTCCAGATATTTGTCAGATGTACTGTTGCCTGGCCGCCATACGTGTTGTGTATTTCTGACTAAGCAGTGGGATGCTGTGAAGATGTATGTCAGTAACTAGTGGGAAGTACATGGGCTTGGGACTTGTGCTCCTCCAGTTAATATATGTTAGGACAGACGGAAGGGTGTGATTGCATCAACTGTGTGAGCTTATCTACTCCAGTATTTGGGATATATCCCCATTTTCATAGCTTTAAACATCCCCTATGTCAGACTTGGTCCACATTTCTTGCACTTAGGAGTTCTTTGTAGACCTCTCAACTGACCAGATTGTTTCAGACTGTCCAGGTGTATTGCTCATATTTCTGCTATATTCCACAAAATCATTACTGTGATTTGTGTGGTAATTCACTATGATGATTTCATGATGACTGTCAGTAACCGATGGGGTACATTTCAGTTTCAGAACTGCCTTCCTTCAGAACATGTATGCTGACACAAACCCTGTTACTGTAGCAACATTTTACATTTATAACTGCAACACTTACATTATGTCCCCTTGCAGTAAGAGGATGAGAATTATGGTGCTGAGGTATGACTCCACTGCATGTTATGGGCATATAATATATATATATATATATATATATATATATATATATATATATATATATATATATATATATATATTCACTACTATTCAGTATGTGTACTGAATGATATATTTGAAAAAGCAAAAGACACTCTTGCACCTCAGATGGCTTAGTGGTTAAGTGCTGTGACTATAGTGTACAGGGTCCTGGGTTCTTATTTTGTTGCTGGGCAGAACAAGGGCTAATGGAGACAGGGTGATTAAGGTGCTTTATAGCGGCTTTAAGTGGGTTTGCATGGGTTTGCGCAAAGCTAAGAAGTGCTAACGTACAGTTAAATGAATACACGCTTACCCCACGTAGACTTTGCTTACCAGTACACAAATCTGCTTAGCCTTTACATTTCAGCAATGCTTAAACCTGTTAAGCATAGCTCAACCCTTTTAAACAGTGATCACATTCCAGTCTGATAAAATATCAGGGTAATGACATCATTAATAAGTGTATTTAATTCCATGTACATAACATGCTTCTATGTGCTGTCATTACAGTAGCAAGGGGTGTGAGTATACTGTATGGGACACCTGAGTATACATGAGTAGTACCACAATCTTTTCTCTTTGTATTTGTTTCATACTTGGGTAGTATCCCAGGTTATATGCAGTCACACATGCATGTATTGTATCATTACGTTACTTGGTAAATCAGTTCTGGACTCTGGGGAATGCAGTCAGTAAATACTCACATCTGTTGGTATTACCAACATAATATTCCTCATAAAGGATGTTACAACAAACCCAGTGACATCTGCAACTGTCTCAATGTATGACATCAGTATGTCCAATCTACCACTGTGTTTGTGCCTCTGTTCCCACCTAGTGATATATGGCTTGATGCCGAGCTTAGTGAGTTATTGCATGATTCCTGAGTGAGGAATGTTATCAAAAGCTTTGGCCAGATCAAGATAGGCTGTACGTGCAACCTTGCCTTCATCCACAGCTCAGTTGACTGACACCAAGAAGTTTACCAGGTTGAATGACCAGGTATGACCTTCTCTTCACAAAAGTAAACTGTGTGAGATCCTGAGTATGCAGATTCCCATATCCCTGTTTATTAGGTGCATGATGATGCATTTCATAGCTTAGCATAACAGACATTTCAGGCAGTTGGGGCAGCATTTCCCAGGGTCTGTAGTCACACCTCAGTTGTGGCGAGTGATGACTGCAGCAATGCACAATTCAGTAGGGACAAAGCCTGAGGTGAGGCTGTGCTTGAACAGGGCACACAGGTGTGGTGCCAGGTCACTCTGTAGTTCATGTAGAAAACATCCAGGGATTTTGTCAGGTCCCATAGAAGCTGTATTCTTGGCCTTGGACAGTGGTGTTTTAACCTCTGCTGCAGAAATACTGGGTGCCTGGCAGTGTAATGGTATTGTGATTGGTCCTTTGGGGGAGAGAGGAGTAAAGTTTGCACTCAAGATGCCAGCCAGTATATTGGTATTATTTGTTGGCTCAGTCTGGGATGTACCAGCGTCTAGTAGTTCAGAAGAAATGCTGGTATTGCCATGGAGATTCTTTACATAACTGTATGAAGCCTTGTGGTTGTCTTTACCATGTGCTCCAGTTCTGTTCTCACAGCTAACTTTGTGATTTTCGATGAGGGATCTCAACTTTTACTCAAGGCTGATAAGGGTTTATTTCCAGTCTTGGGACTTCACCTTTTTCCATATTGGTTCCCTCCTTCTGTTGCACAGTTTCTTTATGGCAGGGGACCACCAGATCATCTTCCTGTTTTGGAGGTGAGGGTCCTGGTTATATTGGGTATGACAGTATCCATGCATTTTTGTACATGTTCATAGTGCATTGTTGTTTGATTCAGCTGTCATGCAACTAGTCTCCATTTGCATGGCTGCCGTGAGGTTAGCCAC
>NC_056725.1:1501894956-1501982456 GCF_019279795.1 Protopterus annectens | reverse complement strand
TGGATACCCTCTACTATCTTAATACCATGAATTACATGTTAGAGACAGATGCATACGAGCACATTAATATGGAGGAAGCTAATGTTGTAATAGATAACATCAAAGGTGTGCTACTTGAATGTCTTAATTTGAATATTCTTACTAGAGATTTATTTAATTATTTCTTTGTTGAACATCCTATAATTCCACAAATTCATGGCCTACCCAAAATACACAAGCACCCTACATGTCCTAAGTTTAAGCCGATAGTAGCAGGTGCGGGCTGGGCTACAGAAGGCATATCTATTTATCTAGATCAACAGTTAAAACAAGTATTAGGTCTCTATAAACATGTATTACAAGATACCAAACATTTTTTGAAAGATTTCTATACGTTCACACAATCTGTTGATAATATATCTGATTTAATCTTTGTCACTTTAGATGTTGAATCGCTTTTTACGAGTATTCCGAACGACATAGGTGTCAGTTTGCTTAAGAACTTACTTATAACGGAAGGTCAGATGGAAATTGTGAAAGCAGATTTTTTATGTTTGTTACTTGAAACAGTCTTAGATAACAACATATTTTTATTTTGTGACAAGTTATATAAACAGAAAAGGGGCGTAGCAATGGGCACCAGCTGCGCCAACGTATATGCGAATCTGATTATGGTTTCATGGGAGTTAGATCATTTAATGAATCAGCAAGGGGTCTTATTTCATAGACGTTTTGTCGATGATCTATTTGTTGTTTGGCAAGGCACAGAGGCAGCCCTTAATACTTTTCTTGAACGGATTAATTGTTCAAGTACATTTCTAAAGTTTACTATGACATCTTCTAATTATAAGGTTAATTTCTTGGATGTCACGGTTATTAAATCAAATGATAGGATAACCACACAAGTATTTCGGAAGACATGCTATTGTCCAGCCTTTTTGCATCGCACAAGCATGCATAACCCTTTAGTGTTTAGCAATATAGTGAAAGGCCAAGCGCTTAGGTTGGCAAGACTTTGTAATGAAGACCATATGTTGAGTATAGAACTACAACGACTCAAAACAGATCTGATAGGAAGGGGTTATTCAGAACATGAAATAGAATATGCCTGTAAACAAACTCTTACCAAAAGACATACCATTGCCAAACCCTATTTTTCTAATACTAGTAATAACAAAGTAGCGCAAGGTAATGTCAGTAATACTAGGGATAATAGGTTAGGTCTAGTGTTACCATATGGCAGCAATCTTGATAGAATAAAGGGAGCCATAGATAAATGTTGGGATATTTTGTTGGTTGATGATAGGACAAAGGAAATATTAGGCAATAAACCAAGATTTATATTTAGTAATAATAAAACTTTGAAACAACAACTATGCTATCGTAATAAAACAATTAGTTATCATGACGTGGAAAATATTCCCAAGTTTATGGGTACGAGGAGATGTAATGGTTGCAAACAGTGTAGGTACGTAGATGAATCTCGTTTCTACAGACATCCAGAAACTGGACGACTTTGGGAATTAAGGGTCAATGGCTCTTGTAACACCAAAAATCTTGTTTTCGTTGCCTATTGCACAATTTGCTACCACTACTATGTTGGTAAGACCAATCGCACACTCCGTGAAAGGATCAGAGACCATTATTATAGTATAGCAAGAAGAGAGGAATACAATGCACTGGCTAAGCATGTTATGAAGAAAGGTGAATCCCATGTCTTTATGTTCCAAATCCTACATGTACAATATGTAAACCTACGGATGGGGAACATCACTAATGATACAGAATATGCAGAGGTTGAGTGGATCTTTAGACTAGGCGCCCATAGGGGGCTTGGTCTAAATGATTCTGTTTCATTAAAACCAATACTGAAAGCTAGAACCTTGAGATGATTTATTTCTTTGAGAATAGTGTATATATACATATTTATAAAGATCATGTAGATGGTAACTATGAATAATTAGTATTTATATAACAAAAGCATTACATACTAGTAATTAATTCATGATCAATTATACATATCATATAGTATTCAATATTTATTAATTTTACATTCTTTTTTAACTTGTTTAAATATACTTAGGTCATTGATGGTGTATGTGTGTCTTATATTTTGCAGAACATTAACTCTTTGTAATTTCTCGTATTCATATAGTACTGTATGTTATTTTAATTATTTTTATGATTTTAACAGTTAAATATGAGTCTGTGACAGTGTTTCTCACGTTATGACAGTTTCTTCATATCGCTTGAGTTTTTGATGTCGGCAAAAATAAAAAAGGCCTACTAATAGCGTCATTTAATACAATTAAGAAGGACTTGTGACACATTATTAAGTCTATAAGAATAATATAATCTTGCTTTTCGGATATATTAGAATATTTCCTGAATGCGTGTTTCGAAGAGCATTTGTTTATGAGCTTTCTTGGCTTTTTGTTTAGGGCAATGTATGTATACTAGATATATATCTTATTCAGTATTGTATATTAATATTTTAATATTTTTAGACTAAAAGCAATAGGAGGTAGTGTTAGCAGTGGATGCATAGCTATGCAAACAGGACTTGTTTTTAGCCGTTATTTTTCGAGTGTATTTAGAAAACGGCTTATCAATTGATATATGCACCTCCGGCATTTTAGACTAAGTGTATTTTTTGTTTATTTGCACTGGCACTTTAATGTTTTGCTTTAATTGATCAATTAACAGTTTGAATTCCCTATATATAGGTGAACCGTTGAATTTTTAATTGTTACGTCTGATGAAGCGGGGAAGCCCGTGAAAGCGCTTACGTTTTGTTTGTCCTTTATACAATAAACCAAGTTGTTTGAACTTCTTCTACTGGACTTATTCTTCAACGTTTGAAGTTTTGTGGATTATTTTTGAAACGTTTTGTATGCTGCTTATTGCTGCTGGTTTGGTTTTCGTTTATCTTTTGTTCTGGGCTTTCTGTGTGTGGATATATATATATATATATATATATATATATATATATATATATATATATATATATATACACACACACACACATATATAGCCATACACATTTTCCCTACTGTTGAATGACTGTGCTGCATGTCTACAGCTGAGATGGGTAAGTAGTAAGCTGCTGTGGCTATGGTGTGCAGGGTCCTGGGTTTAAGACTTGCTAGGGCTGATTGTTTTGTTGCTGGGTAAAACAAGGGCTGTTGGATACAGAGTGATTAAGGCACTTTTAAGCACTTGTAAGTGGGTTTGTGCGACAGTAAGGAAAGTTATCTTCTCATTATATATGCTTACAGACAGCCTTAAAAGTACTTAATCTGTGTAGGCATTGCGTAGCACCGCGCAAACAGGCATACTCCCTCTTACTATTGCTTACACCCGCTTATCCGCAGTGCTAATTTCTTTAAAAGAAAAGAAAAATGGGTGATAGGAAAGTGGTGAAAGAGGGGGCACAAAGAGGATAAAACAATATGAAAGATATCTAGGGATGTGCAGTATGGATGTAGGGAAGGTCCATAGCTGTCCACATCTTCTACAGCAACAGCTGTGCATATATACTGAATTTGGAGGTACACTTGAACACTCAAAGAGTGAGGGGTGAGGACAACAATAATTTGTTGTGAAGCCAGTTATACAAGATTACATATGTCCAGTGTACACGTATGCAAAATGGACAATGTATGGGGTCGACATTTTTTTCGGAACAGTTTGCCCTTTTTTTTAAAGATGAGAGTGGGATGATGGGGAAGGATAGTAGGTATATTTCTGGAGGTAGGTTGGGTAGAAGACAGACAAGACAGACAAGGCAGCATACAGGGGTGGTATATGACACATGTGGGGGGTAAACACCTTGGATGGGGAGGGGTGTTTGGTAATCAGAAGCCCACGAGCCCCCAAATGGATAAAGTGGGACTGAGGTCCCCACCCATGGGCAGTAACCACTGCACCTTCACGGCCCCAAAGGTGGCTGTGCTGGGGGCTGAGCAGGAGGAGCATGCTGAGCCTCTAATTGCAACACGTGGCCCTCAAGCTGGCATAGCAGATCTCAAAAGTCCTTCTGGAGCTCACTATGCACCAGACCCTGGACCTGGCTTTGATCGACAGGATCCTGTCCATGCCCCAGCCTGGGGCGGGCGATCCCCATTCCCTGAGATTATTCCACTTGAAGATGGTGCAGGACCTGCAGATGAGGAGGTCCTAGGGTGTGTCCCAGATGTGCTGGAGCCTGTTGCCATGGCCAGATGAGGTGGGAGAGGCAGATCTGCTGGGATCGGCCTTCCCTGAAATGCTATGGTGTTGCAGTTTTAGGGTATATGTTGGTTTACTAATGCTAAACACATTCCAGGCTTAGTTATAACAGCATGCATGAGTATTCCCATTAACCCAAAACAACAGATTTAGAACATTTCCATAGCAAACAGAATGCATGCATATATGGAACCACAGTGGGCATTACACCAGCATGCAGGTAACATTGATAGCAACAGGTCACCAGTGATAGTATATGAACAGGGAACATTAACTAGAATAAATTTCAACATTTGTAGAACAACAGAACACATGTCCCAACAGTAGGTTTGGTGGAAAACATGACCATTCATTTATGTGTTTAGATTATTGGTGAAAATAAGGTATGGGAGAGAGAGAGAGAGATGTCAGTTAACAAATGTAGATTCTGGCAGTGGTCACAGCTTTAATGATAATTGCTTCCCTCATTACTCTACGGGTATTATTACAACTATAGCATTGGATTGGGTAGTGGTATGTTTGTACACAGTATAATTACAGCCTTCTTATAGCTATTTTATACTTTCTCTTACCTGGAAGACCTGTGGAGGGAATGTTTGTTAATACTACATGACTTTTTCTACCCATATTCACATAGTCAGGGTTACATATGTGCACTCATACTGTGTGTGTGTGTGTGTGTGTGTGTGTGTGTGTGTGTGTGTATGTACTACTGACATACTCTGCCTTAATTTCTATCAGTCACCCTGGTTGTTGTTAGCAGCGACCAGTAGCTGTGACAGCATGACACTTTTGAATATTTCTTGTGGGAGACCACTTGGTGTATGTACTTATCTTGCTGTCATTTTCAGCCTTGGGGCTAGACAATGGATGTTGGACACAGTGTAACTATAGCCTTCTTATAGCTACTTTATACCTTCTCTTACCTGAAAGACCTGTGGAGGAAATGTTTGTTAACACTACCTGACTGTTTCTACACATTTTCATAAAATTCCAGTTGAAATTATGCATACAGTTTACTACCACTCCCGGGATTCGAACGGTGGCTGTTTCTGCTAAAAATATAACAAATTTTTTTTCATCAGAAGGAGCTATTGAGAAACTGCTGTTTCTTCATTGAATGGTTTCTTTCTCATTCTCTCTTTGTTGTACTATCTGACCCTGTAATTACAACATTCGTATACATACATTCTTATACATACCTTTTGACATAGCATAGTGTGGAAAACAGTGGTTAACACAACATAACTATTCAGATATCAGATCGTTGTGCATGACATTTTTAATATCAGTTAATCTTGTGTCTTATAGAGGCACTAACTTTGTCAGATGAGACTTGATTGTTTAATGCTTTCAGAGCTATAGTTGCTATGCATAACCTGTACACATTTCAAATCATACCATACCAAAGTAAACACAACCAATCCAGGGATTTGAATTTTATTGACAGTCAGTTACAGTTTTATTTATATATAATCTATATGAGATTATTGCTGTAATATTGTCTGCTTTATTCAGTACAAACCATACCCATTTTTAATACTGCCAGGTGACATTCTACTCCTTTATATTTATTTGGTATGTATACTACAAGCTAGATTGTTACTCGCAAGCCTCACAGCACAGCCTTTGCAACCTGCTGGCATCAGTTTCCTGGTTTGCAGCCCACTCAGCTGGAGCTGTAATGAAGATAAAGAAACATTTATGCATACTTATCCATCACATACACATGTTGGACTTTGATAAACAGTTATTGCTATTAATACTTCCACACTGCTGGGACATCACTCCTCTGTTGTTCTTCTTGGACCCACTGGCCCAAGAGCTCCCTCTTCCTCCACTTCAAGTCAGCGTAGTGATGCCAGACCTGCTCACCAGTTTGTGGGATACCATTGGCACTGGTCAGATCATAGTCGAGACTTTCCCAGGCCTCCACTTTGTATTGGGAGCCCTGGCACTGGTCCTGCAGCAGTCTCACATCATGTTGTTTTACAAGGAGTCCTACCATGACCTTGGACTCCTGTATGCCACAGTGCTGCGCCCGAAAGCACATGCCCTCCCCAACACCTGCCATACTACCTTCAATGGGGAGTTACAACCAGTTATGAGCTGTATTCCCACCTGTGGAGTTTAAATATGGCTGATTTTCCACCCTTTGCCATGATTGGACGGTTTTGAATATGCTAAGCTATGCTAAGCTACGGGCAAACCTGCTAAACTAAGTTTGGCAGTGGTTAAAGGAGCAGGTTCAGCACTGCTTACTAATGGGCAAGTCCACTTAGCTGGGCTACTCATTGCTTAGCATTCATATTTACACAATGCTTATACCCAGTCAGCATATGTGAGCAATGCTTAGCATTGCTTATGCTTTATTTTATGGACTAACACCTGTATAGGATTAATTCTTTATTCCTGACATATAATAAATTTGTTTACTTTCCCTGACATCCCCCAATGTGCTTTCATTACATTTATTCTTGTGTGACTATACTGTATGGGGCACTTGTGTTTATATGAGGGTTTCACAACTTTATTACACTCACACCTCACATCTGGACCTACTACACTATCTGGTTAACAAATATGTGTTCTTTACTACCTAATTATTAAAAAAAAAATTATGTACTGCCTTCACATGTAAAATGTTAATTGGCTTTATTGAGGATCGAACCAGGGACAACTATTTGCATGGTGAAAGCTCTAGCCACTTATCTATTTCTGCATTGCTATGTTCTGGAGAATATACCTATTTAGCTCCTTATGATGTGTAAGCTAGGCTAAACAGAGCTGTGCAATGTGCATACCCATTCAGCTATGCTTAAACTTTATTGCAAACTGAAAAAAAAAATTAAACTGTTGTGTTTTATTTTTGTACTGTAGGGATATGCACATTGATTTCTGCAGCATTATCAGTGTGGGGGGGGGGGGGGCTGTCTTTTTACAATGGTGATTACATGGCCGGCTTTGCATTTGAGGTATGCTCCACGGACGCTCACAGTGTTCGCCATACCTCTCTACTGTACAGATTGTCACAGACTGCCCAGATATATGGCTTATATTTTTGGTCCATTTTAGAATTGTGGTTTTCAGGTGGATTAGTGGCAAATCATTAAATATTGCAGTTAGAAAATACTGACAGACATTTGTGTTTTACACTTCATACCATTCAGCACATTCATGGTAATGCATAACCTGTTATTCTATCAGCTTAAGTCTGTGAGCCAGACTTTTATTTCCTTTCTCCAGATTTCTTACATTCTAAGAGGTTGAGAGGTATTTCGCGGACACTCTCGCCACCATTACATTGCCATATGGCAATTATGGAGTGCAGGGAGTGTGTATTATGAAAGCACTGCTCTAAGACACACCCCCTGCACTCATACAAAAAGATTTTGTCTGTGTAGGACTGCAGCAGCATGCCTTCATTAATATTCAAGGCGCGCTGCTGTTCTACACTGACACAAACTACTCCATGTTGGAATAACACTATTACGACACGGAGCTTCATGAATCCTGGTGCATGTCTTTCATTAACAAATGCTTCATTCTCTTCTTCAGGTATATATAGGTAATGTAGTTCAAGAAATGGTCACAAATTATAAATATCAAGTCCTATGTAAAAAATGTTATTTTAGTTTTGCAAGTCATATATTTTATTCATCCGTCCACTATTTTTCATTATTACTGTCACAGTAACGCATTCCATTTTTAGCTTCTTGTAAACTAAACACTGATATTTGATACTAATCCAGATTAGATTATGTAATATTATTATTTATGAGCAATGTGTCCTAACTTTGGAAATATTTTATCTGCTGCTTTTGAAGTACAGAAATCAGTCCAAGTTATTGTCACATGAAAGGTAACTACCACAAAAAAATGATATATTTTAGAGAAATTATTGATGATGAAATTCTTTTAGAATTGACTTAATTGTATGTGAAGTAGCTCTAGATTGACCTTTTAGAGGGCTATAAAGCAATAAAGCAAAAGTAAAAGTTGCGAGGCAGAAAGTTTCAAAGGACTTTGACACTGTCAGTGAACCTTACTTCCCCTCCCATGCTGATTTAGACATCATGTGTCTCTAACTGTAATTATCTCCAAGGTTTACTGCATTACATAACCTGTCACAATGATGCCTAAACTCCATAATCTGCCCTCTTCTATCAAAACAACTGTTGAAAAAAGTTCTTTGTAATTATGATGATTCTATCAAATGATGAAACTTCATGTTTCAGGGATAAATCTGTAAAAAATCAATTGACTGCATGGGCAGGTGACATTGTGTTAAGAGAACTATATAGTTATCTAGTTCAGAAATTTAAAGTAAGGAGTTAAAACCTCAGCTCTACATTTTTCTCTTTGAAACATTTCTATCATTATCTACAGCACAATATATCAAAGGACACTTCAGAAAATATTTCAGCAGTTATTCAACAACACACATACTCCCACACTAGTTTTTGAATTTCTGTTTTTTTTTATTGTAGCCAAGAGTGCCAGAAAAAATCAAGCCATTGTCAGCAATGTGTAATTATCTCTAGAAACAGTTTTCCTTCACTTAAATAAAAGATTTCAAAAGGAGGAAAGTATTTCTTTGCTAGTGTAATCTCCAGCTCAGAGGGTACAGTTGCTTGGCACTGTAGGCTTTCAAATCTACCACCTTATAAGCAATAGCCTCCCACATAAGTGAGCCCTGAAGCTTTCAAATTATTCTTCTAGAGGGAGAAAAGCAATCATGCTTTATACTTTGAATGCACAGAATTATATAAACTTTTCAGAAGGTAACATAACGATTTTTTAATAGTTCAGTTGTCATGACATTTAAGCATTTATATCCATTCATTCCAAATTTTAGAGCTTCTGTAAATATTTGAAACATGTCTGAGATTCAAAGCACTGTACTGTGTCATACATAACAAAAAAAGACTACTAGCATTGATATAAATGTCAGGAAGCAATAAAACAGTTCAGCAGATAATTAACATACTAAATTTGGACTCATAAACAGTTTAACAGTTTATTAACATTCAAAATTAGGAGCCTGCAAACAATAGCATATTGAGATTATGTCACAAAATAAAAAAATACTTATTTAGCTGATGGTGCTGACATAAAATGCATTTCATTAGTTTGTACCTATTGTCTTGCACTACAAATTTTCTGGTGGTTCACTAGAATAAAATGTGAGAAGAGGCAAGCAAATATAGAGTCAGGAAAGAAAGAGCCAGGTATGCCTTGAAGTTCTCAATGGGTATATTTGCAGAAGGAAGGGTATTTGTGAGAGCAGCACAAGAAATGATACAGCTCCAATGTATTACATTTATATTTCATAGGCTAAAATAAGTTGTAGAGCCTTAATGCTGAGTAACACTGCTTTTACAAGATTCAAATCATCACTAAAGTGTCTGTGTGGTGCTCCTGTGGGATGAGGCAAAGTGCATTTGGAAAGGTTGCAGACATGCACTGTGCAGGGGTGTGCCAGCCAAACAAAAGGTCACAGGGGCAGACAGCAGAAAAGATTAATGGTCCACAGCAGTAGATTGTATCAAATTGAACACTAGGTAAGAGCTCAGGCAGGTGATGATATGGGGCCAGTGATAAACTCAGACTGCAGGGAATAACATAAGGTATCTTGGAAATTGTGCCGTTACATTAAAAATTTCATTCAGGTATTAGACAATTCAGCTAAATGAAGAACTAAACAATGCCACCTTAGAAAAAAAATAATACATATATACTGCTATGTGGCAAAACAATCAGCAGGACAGAGATGAACAGCAGAATGCACAGAAATGAGACACATCACATACATGTAAGCTCCTGGTTTACTGTGAATTGCAAAAATGAGTGGTTATAAATGTGCCAATCGCAGCTTAAGGCAAGCAGCAGTATAAAATGAATTGCATAAGACAATACAATGTGGCAAGTTACAATTTTCAGAAGCAAGATGAAAAGCATATACAATATGTGGCAACAGATGCCAGGGAACAGATCAAAACTGCAAAGGAATGAAATAATATAGAGCTAGCAATACAGAACCTATAAAAGAATTAATAAAAAAATGTCAAAGAGAACATGTGTGATGATATGAGGTAGTGCCATCTGTGCCAGGGAGAGTAGACTAGTGCATGTGTAACATATGCCAGCATAGTTAGCTGGAGTTTTGGAAATCATTTTATGTCATTTGACTACCACACTGATTTGTACAGATGCTTGTGTTAAAAATGTATTTGTAAAGTTGCTTGTGTTAAAATGCATCAACAGTGGGTCCTGTTGGACAGAAAAGAAGATATACATGTATGTAAGACAGTATTATTATAGCCGATTAAATGTATATGTTTTAACATATAATTCTGGAAAAGAAGATATTATTCTCAGTCCAGCTAACTTTGAAAAATAGGCAGAAAATTAAATGGGTTGGTTTAGGCCATAAAGATTTTATCTTACCGGTCTGATTGCAACCAAAGACAAAAATGCCTGGAAAAAACAATACTAGGAATCTTACTGAATTGTCCATGGGGTGAGCTAATTACTACCCTGGAAGGATGGGAGTTTTTGAAATTGTTTTATAGCTTTCGGATGCTGCAACATATCTTAGTAAAGCTCTGGGTGTGTATTGTACCAGTGTCAGTTGACCAGATTTTATGTCATTCTATAACCAGCACTGAAATTATTTTTTTAGATATTAGTGAGAGATATTCTGGAACTCTCACAGCAACACTTTGTTTTTCAGAACCTGACAGGAAAGATCTCTCACAAATATATGACACAATCTCACACCTCATCTTGGCTTGCAGTATTAAGCAACTCAACACACTTCATCTTGCCTTGCTTAATAAGTAACCAGGGAATAGTAATTCTTTAGATCAGTCAGGCAAATATAGTGAAATTAGTTAAGTACTGTTTTTCTGTATCTGTGTGAATCTATCCATCTGTGTTATTTTTAATATTTCATGTGATTGAAACTCAGGTGCTTATTGTAAATAGATATTTGGTATTTTCATGTTCTTTTATTACTTATTATTAATTATACTTAAACTATTTATTGTGGCTGGTCTTTCAGAGAATATTTTAACCTCTGAGGGTGCTTACATTTTTTGGTGACACTGTGGCTGCTCCTGAAAGCCTTGTTGTTTGCTCAACACTACCATTTGTATTAGTATTAATTTCACTCAGTATAATTGGGTACTCTTGTTAGAGGCTTAGAGTAGCTGATTGGTGGCAGTGTAATGACCTTATAGTCTGGGCAGAAGGGCACAACTGTGGCAGCCTTGCCCAGGTGTGTGTGTGTGTGTGTGTGTGTGTGTGTGTGTGTGTGTGTGTGTGTGTGTGTGTGTGTGTGTGTGAAAATCTAATATCCAAGTGTGTGCATCAGCTACTTGGAACAGGGCACACAGCTCCAAAGGGGTCAGTGTGGAGTCTTGTTTGGGGCTGGCAGAGAAAGAAAGAGACAGTCCAGCTCCAGGTCTGAAGTGCACTCCCTTTGTGCTCTTAAGGGAAATCGTGCTTGGTGCAGAGAGCTGCATCTGAAAATATTGTGTGTATCTATTTATTTTAATAGTAGCCATCCTTCACTGGTGTCAGTGGTGAGAACTGAGGCTCCTTGATTACGGGCCTGGAGTAGGGACCATCACAACATAAAACAACAATATTTATATTCTCTAATAGGATAAATAAATGGGTATACAAAGCTTCTGCTGCTGATGAAGATATTGCAGCCAATGAACAAGTATAATTTCAAACTCTGATACTGATATGGTATATACAGGAATAAACACAAACTATGGTGCTGTTTTAACAGTATAAGGATGCACAGGATGAAGCTTGCAGAACACATATTGCCAAAAAACTAGATAAAAGAATGGTGGGTTTATCCCTATAATTTTTATAACTAGCTGAATGACATGAAATCTGTGTGTTGCTATGGCCTAATTAGGGAAAACATATAAACTTTTACCAGTTTACCATGTATGCAGACAGACATGGCTAAAACTTGCACTCGTCACTAAGATCAGCCTCTATGTGCCCCGCCCCCCCACTGCCTCACCGGGTATCTACTAGCAAGTGTTTCACCACTGCAGGGTCAGTGTAGCCATTAGAAGTTGACAGTACTGTGCTGTCCTGTGTTCTGCTAAGCTTATACCATTATGAATTATTGTGTGAACCATCACAGTACAGTAATAAAGCAGTGCCTGTCCCTAGTAAAATACAGCAGGAACAAGAACAATTTAGGCATCTTACAATTCACTCACCTACCATGTATAGTAAAGCCCATTTCCTTTAACATGGTGGAATCAAGGTACTGCTCAGTGCTGAAAAAAAGCTATAATGCTAAGAGAGAGAATTGATGAGCAGTGGTCAGGTAATGTGTGATGCTAGTGGGTGAAATATAACCCGATCTACAACTATAATGGCAGTGTTTATGCACAAACTCTGAGGCTGGTGTGCGGTGTAGTGCCAATACCAGGCAAACAACCCCTAGGCTAGGTTAATCACAGAGTGGTGTCTCTGACAATAAAGTACATGTGAATTGTCATTTTCTGCCAGTCTATGAAGAAGTGTCAAGGTTAACAATGAGTCTTTCTTGTAAAATAAACTTAAAGGCCAGAATTCATGAATGTCTGCTTATTGTGCTGAGCCTGTATGCATGATAATAAGAGACAAGTAGGAAGTTTGTGATTCAAGAAATAGACATACACATTGTGGCCATCTGCAAAACAAGCGTTAGCAGAAGAAAATGCTAACGATCATATAATGAGATGTATTATATGCTATTGAAGCAAAAAAATATATTGGGGAGATTCAGAAACAAAACATTTGTGAACATGTCCTGCTTTCTTTAACTCTGAATTCCAAAATATGCTGGAATACTGCCACAGTAAAACTTAAAAAAAAAAATGTTATGGGTTGAAGCACCTAAAGTAAACCTCTACAACAGGCTCTTTCAGCAGGTCTGCTGCTACTCCTGCTGCCAGATATCAACCATAGCATAATAGAAACAAAACTATAAGATCTAAATGTTACACATTAAAGATAGGTGTAAAGGATGACAGTACAAGCTGCAACGTAATGTCCTAAATGCATCCCCCCAAATAAAAGAGATAAACTATAGAAGACAAAAAAAAGTAGTAGATGCAGGAACATGCTCCCAACAAGCAGCAAAAACATCAGAATCAGGGCAAACATAAGGGATATGTAACAAAAATTATAGAACTCACTCAGTGACACTCTAAACTTGAAAACACTCTAGAATAGTAATAAAGAAGTCTTTGTGCATGAATGTGTGCTGTGCCAGACCCCCATGAAGTAAATTATAGATTACTTGAGCAGAATTTATTTAAAAACTGCAGGTAGACAGCACCCATTGCAAACATTTATTAGCATACTATGAATGAGCAGTTGTATAGAAAAATTGCATACCTTGAAAGAGCTGAAACAACTATCCTATGTAGTCGTATAGTAAAAGTATTGTCAGGACTTCAGTCAGCAGCATTTAGTAAACAAAGGAATCTTCCCCAGCACGATGAAGTACCTTAGCCTACATTGCATTTCTACTGTGTAGATAACCCCCTGTGTGCACCTTGAATATATTAATTATTTCTCAACTCATTATCATTTCTGAATCTCTCAATGTGCATGAAGTGTGGAGATAAACACAGTGTTGGTTCCTACACGACAACATGTACAAACCTGAGCAGTACAAGAATGGGGATTAAAAATCTTTTGCTTAGCTAATGCCTTTTAAAAGTGTCTCTTTAGCAATACTGGTCAGTCAGTGCTATGTTAAATATCCCTGCTAATGAAAATTACATTTTGACTGAGTTTGTCAGACAAAGACGTCAGACAAAAACAGTTTTAAACTAGACTCATATTGAATTAGGACTGAACCTTAATACACATATTTGTCCACGTATTGCAAAGACTATGTAAGATGGCTTTACCCACATCTCAGACATGGGATGAAAATGGAGAACAATATGGCTGAAACCTAAATCATGTAGACAACACAGAAAAGATTAGTTATATTTATGATAAACTTTAACAATGCACATCAAAGCTAGCAGTAACTCTGTCTTGCAGAAAATTCTTTCTAACCTTACCTTTGTTATCATCCTCACATTTTCAATAATTCCAGACATACCGGTGTAAATCAGTACAGCATTTTATGCGTACTGGTTACAAATAGTAATGACATATATTACTTATAGAGGTTTACCAACATCTACCGAAGCAATCTAAATTAATATTGTAAAAACAACCTAATGCATTATGTAAGCAGTTATTGTGCTTCAATGGAATTTATTATCTATTATTACTAAAAATGAATGTTTCTTTGACTCCCTGCATTTGTATTGTTTAACACCACTGTAAGATGCTATTCCTAAATTTTCGATGTTATGTGATGCTGTTTAAAGACCTAAATGTATCTGTGACTTGTCTTTCACTGTGGAGCTTTTCTCCCTGGGCCTCTGCTGAAAAAGGGTCTAGGCCCAGTCAGACAACCCCTGTTAACAAATGTAAAAAAAATAATTCAATTAACAACAGTATGATACCATGGCAATAGTGTAACCTAACTGCACATTTCAGAAGTAGAAATACTCTACACATGTTCTTGACTTTCTGCCTTTATGTAACTGTTTATGGGTTGCAACATGTTCCTGATGTCAGTGTCCCACTGTAGTGCCACAGGTGTATTGTTCAAATCCTGTGAAGGATTGTCTAAGTGAAAATAGGGTCATTACTGCAAACATTTTACTTGTAGAAATTCACAAAGGCAAGAAATCAGTACAGAATTGTATCCACAATTTATTATTATTGTGTTTTTTTATTCATCCTGTGTGCAGTGGTTTACATTGAGCATTGGTGATGGTCACTGATGCCCTTTAGGGAATGACAGTTCACATCATATGGCAAAAACTTATTCTGCATGCTGTCTGTGCACCATATTTAGCATATTGTACATTAGTGAATGCAGAAAATTACTTTACCAGTAAGTACCTGAAAGGCTGCACATGTTAATGAGGTATGTATTGAATGACAGCCCAATAAGTTCTGCTATGGTATACTTTTATACTTTTATGTGGCATAATACATCTGATTATTTCTTTTGTACATGTTACTGTATTCTACACCTTCTACATACACATGCAATTTATAATGGTAATGTTGTCATTTCCATGACAATGAACCATCTGAGAGTAGACAGGGTGATGAGAACACAATTGATTCGAGTAGTGTGGTAGCCCCAGATGTGGACATGGTGGAATCTCCCCAAGCCATCATGAGTTGGAGGTACCACACAGTAGAGGTACCCGGCCTTCTCTGGTGTGTTTTTCAGCAACTGCTATCTAATGTATGTGCAGGGCCATTATGGTGGAACTGCCAAGTTCTAGCAGGGCCTAGGAAGAGATAATAAGCCTACTGCATATTATGCATTCTGTTGTACCAGTCTTCATGATCCTTGGGCATGATGAATGACACACTTGACTGTGCAGCATCTATTCTGAGTCATCTGTTAGGGAGGAGCAACAAAGATAAGGCTGGACTGCTGGTACATTTCAGATGTTAGCCAACTTCCCTGTAAATGTACCAGATCTCACTCCTGTAGTGATAACACGTCCATTGCTACATCAGTGGTAGCTGTGTCTACACCCAGGAAAGATTATCTACATAGCAATGGCCTTGAACATTATTAGGATGACAGCTCATCCAGCAGACACTGTTCATATTCAGGTATCACTCAGACTTTTATTCAGGGTCATGGAACTAGCAGTGCAAATCCCAGCAGTAGCAGTTCTTGTGAGTAGGGATATCCACAATGATCTTGATTCTCTTTCGTGCATGGGTCAGTACTGCCCTATAGTGTGCAGACACACAGACACACTAGAGCCCACACTGCCCATGGCACCACGTACACACACACACACACACACACACACACACACACACACACACACACACACACACTTTGCCATGAACTTTTGAACTTTCTGACTTTGGACACATACTGCTCAACTGGACATACTGGCATGAAGTGTGTATACTTGCTATTACCTCAGCTCTCCCACTTACACACTGCCCTTGTGAAAGATGTGCCTTCCTGTAAACCACCTCCCCAACAACACAAACACAAATACACTGCTTGCAGATAATAATGACTATACCTTAACCATTGCACAATCTGTGACTTAGGGTTGACTATGTCTGATTCACAAACTATCCAGACTATGCATGGGTAGGTTAGATTTATTTTTCCTTTTGTATGCCTACTCATTTTTCGTATGTGTTTAGTCTGCTTATATTCTGTAGTAGTTGTTGTTGTAGCAATATTTTTAGGGCGGCTTGCTCACCCATCTGTTCATCTGAAACAGAGAGTGCCTGCCCTCTGGAAGATGGTCTGACATGGGGTGCTTATGTGTGATGCAGAGAGTGGTCAGACAAGGCATGGGTAAACACTGTCTGTTTTGTTTAAATATATTATTGTTAGGTTCTGTATTTGCTGGATATATCAGTTTATGTGCTGTGGTTTCCCTGTATAGGCATCATCATTTTACTGTCTGCTTACTCTGTTTAGGATTTGTGGTATATGTTCATGAATGCTTGATCATGCACCTGTGGTACAGCTGATGAGAGAGGCCTAGCCTTGGGTTGCCTATGTCTGAGGCTTATGGGAACCTGCCAATGCATGAGTAAGGATATTCTGGTTTGTTTGTATGCATGAATGTTACTGTATGACATCTGTTGAGCTCTTAGGTGAGCATATGTACAATTTGCTACCTCTTAGCCAATACCATTGCATATTGTGCCCACCTTTATCTGGTATGATCGTCCTCTACTGCCGGCTTCTGCTTTGACACCTCAACTATGTCAGTTGCTGCTACTCATGGTGCTGGGAACTGTAGTTCCTACACTGGGCCACCCTGCTGTCACTATTTTCAATGTATAGTATTATGTAAGATGTTACACACAGTCAGTATTTTGGCTTAGGTGACAGGGTCATATCGCAGGACACCTCCAGATGTACCAGAAAGCAGAAATATTAGTTGAGAAGCCCCTACAGAAGTACCAGAAATCAGAAATGTGACTTGAGATGCCAATACACATGTTCTATGATGTTTCTAGTTTATGCAAAGGTGTAGTTGCAACCTTACTCACTGGGTTATGTGGTTTCTCATAAGAATCAGGTATCAACGTTCTAGGGTATATCCATCATCCTCCACTAGATGTCTGTGTGGGAAGTCACCTCTTGTAATCCTTTGGAAGAGGTCAAAGATGTGCCATATGTTGGAATCATGGAAACTGCCTGTGTGGCCGGCACACTCATTGTAGAAGATAACCTGTATGTTACAGACCACCTGGCATATGATGGAGAGATAATTGTTTGGGCTGAGTTGGTCTAGTAGCCTAATGCACTGAGCTGTAATTCAGAGGGTCCTGGGTTCAATACTTGTGCGTTTTAGGAGATTCTGTGGTTCAACGGACTAAGGCAGTTAGCTTGTGTGATAGTGTTTGGAGTTCTAATCCCAAGCTGTCTGAATCTCCTTCTCATTTCACCAGTTGTGGCCTTTATGTCAATGTGTCTACAGTCTATGATCCTCACTACCTCTGGGAAATGAGATATGATATAGCAATCTCACAAAGTGTTACATCTTTATTCATGTGCAAATGGAAAACACATATGCTCCCCCATATTTTGCAGCATTATGTCAAAGAAATGGTGGAGTATTCTTGAGGCAGAAGTCTGTGAAACTCCCACTATTTCCCCTGCAGGTCACTGAAAGGTATCTGTAGCTAAAATGTATAAAGCTACACATACCTTTGTAACCACTGGGATTGGTTCTTCATGATTTCTATGGGGCTGTAGACAGGGGCAACATATGTCTACTGTTTGCTGTGGTGATTCATTATTTCAATTCTATGGAGCCCATAACAGGTTAAATGTGGTCTGAAAACTCTACAATTTTTGGGGTAATCTCACAAAAGCAGTAGCAGCACCCTCTGTTTGAGCGGTAATAACTGCTGACATACTTCAAAGTTTCTGGTGGCTGAATACAAAGATATAGCTGAATTAAAGGGTCTATATTGCAACGTCAAAACTTCAAAAGAGCGAATGCTCTTACATCAACACAGAAATACTGAACTTACAGAATGTTGAATGGCCAGAACAGCGATTTTTTTTTCCAAGGGAAAAAAAATCACTGGTCAAAAAAGCAAAACAAATAGACAAAATAAAGTGGGGCTTTTGCCCCCCCCCCCTTACCCTTGTTTTCCAGCTGGCCACATTATATTATAGTGCTTCCTGAATTACACATGTGCAACTCATTCCTGCTCATTGCACAAACAAGCTTAGTATCATGAGATAGCTTTTGTGAATCCTGACATATTTTATGTCAGTGTTATCAAAAGTTAATCAATAGTAGTGTTTCTTGTACTGATTTTTCTCCCATATAGTTGCGTATGCTTATTGCTGTGTTATGTGGTAAAGTTATAAACCCAGGATAACTAAAGTGTAAAATGCTTGAAAGCTGTATGCTACTTCTTTGCATCCAGATATTCAACTTGTCCAGAAATTAAACATAGCTAAAACAGCATGTAAGGTGTGTGAGCTCTATTAAGGGGAAACTTAGATGTTACTTTAGCTAACGCCTCTAAAAGTGGTGTCAACATTTATCTTAACAGCAAACTGCAGTGGCTTAGCTTGGAAGTTGCTAACAATGCTGAAAGTAAATAGTCAGTGACTTGGACTAATATAGGACAGGGGACCTTGTTATTGTGTAAAGAATATAGGTCAATTACAGGCCCTTTTTCCTCTATTGTTCTCTATTGTGTAATTATCTTAGCAGCTTTAATATCAATGGATTGGTAATTTTGATAAGAGGAGACTAATATAATAATGGATTTGGTTTTGAACAAGAGCACTTCTAACTCTAAGAGGCATAATAAAGATAAAAACATTTTCAATCAGGAAATTCAAATTTAAGGAATGTGTGACACAGTGAGGCTCTCATCAAGTGATCAGGGAATGACAGAGAATGTACATTTATTTCACTGGGTAGGGATTCTAGCCATAGAGTTAATTACTAGAGCATTTCCTCCAGCCTGATACCATCTTTAGATGGGGTAGTGACAATTTTTGTATACTGTTACAGGATCCAGTGGTGGTGTTGAAGTGGTTCCTTGAGGTACTATCTTCCACTCAAGTAAAGCAAGAGATAGTACCTCCTTCATTTACTTATTTATCCTTTACTGATAGTGTTAGTCCCACTAGGCGAATGACCTCTTTTCAGGGAAGACCTGAGGTGGTATGCACAGTACTTAGGGAAATTTGGCCAGGACATTTGGGAACTTTCATTACCAATTTCAATAGGTGTTGTGGGATCTTTTGCAGCTATCTGTACTACTAGTAACTCAAACATATAAGACCTTAGTTTAACATCTCATTGGAAGGACAACACACTCAGGATTTCAGCACCCCCTCCAAAAAAAAAAAAAATGCCACACTGCCAGATTTGAACATTAATAAAACCAACTACAAAGAGCATAGAACGCACAACCTTCTGGTACCAAAGGTAAATGTGTTATGTGTTGATCCACTGACACTGACTAACTACCCAATGAATTGATCAATGATGATCAGACTGCAGAATCCTTTATAAACGCATTCTATGAACACCTTCAGGAATGCATGGATCATGCGATCCCAAATAAAACCAAGACCCAATCCTCCAAAGGCAGACGTCCTGTCTGGTGGACCCCAGCCATAAACAAATTATACAATAGAAGGAGGAAGATACTAAATGATAGAGCAAATCCCAAAAAGGGAAGGCATCACTGATCAGTATTAGCAAAAAACTACGGGCACTCATAAAGTTGTCTAAGGCCAGCTTCGAGAGAAAAATTGCACAGGACACTAAGGATAATCACAAGGCTTTCTTTAGTTATGTTAGGAACCTGGGTGGTAATTCCCAGATATGCTCAGAATTAGTCCAAAATGACAAAAAATACACCAAACCCACAGACATTGCCAACATCCTAGCTGACAGGTTCAGCGCAAACTCCACCCCCCCACCAAAAGGGCAAATATCTATCCCAGCAGAGTGCTGCCCCCCTGACATCTCAGATGCTCAGGTAAGAGCCGCCCTCTCCAAAGCAAAAAACACAGCATCAATGGGACCAGACGGTGTCCCGGGCTGCATCCTACATGAACTCCAAGAAGAGCTAAACCCAAACATAAAACTACTGTTCGATCTCAGCCTTACTACAGGATATGTGCCCAAAGAGTGGCGTACAGCAACAGTGGTCCCTCTCCATAAAGGTGGTGTCTCAACAGATCCTGGAAACTATCGCCCCATAAGCCTGACTAGCTTGGTCTGCAAAGCTATGGAAAGGATCATCATGGAATCATCATGGACCTCATAAATAAAGATATTGGGAACCTACAGACACTGGATCCTACCCAGTTCAGGTTTGTTAAGGGCAGATCTTGCCTCTTAAACTTGGTTGATTTCTTTGAAACAGTCACCAAGGCCATTGACGAGGGGAAGGTGGTCCACACAGCCTACATGGACCTCGCAAAAGCCTTCGATACAATACCCCACTCGGGCATTATAGATAAGCTCACCAGCTTAAATATAAACCCCTATGTCACTAGATGGATTGCAAACTGGCTCAAGGACAGAACCCACATGGTTAGAATTTCTGGAGCCATGTCAGACTCCAAACCAGTTACAAGTGGTGTCCCACAAGGCTCAGTCCTGGGACCTCTCTTGCTCAGTATATATTTCTCGGAGGTACAGGCCAACACAGAAGGACTGTGGCTGACCAAGTTCGCAGATGACTGCAAACTGGGCGCCATAATCGATTCTCCAGCCGAAACAAGCATCCTCCAAAAGGGCCTCATAGAAACAGACAACTGGTGCCAGAGCCATGGCCTCAAGCTAAATGCCAAAAAGTGTATAGTCATCCCCTTTGGCAAAAACAGTGCCCACAAATTACCACATAGGTGGTAATCCATTAAGTACAGAAGAAGTAATTAGGGACCTGGGGACCCAAGTTGATAGCAATCTCTCATTTGACAACCACGTGGCCAAAGTGGTTAGAAAAACATTTTATATAGCCCACCTAATCATGAAGGGATTCACATCTAGATCAGGGGAGGCTATCGTGCCTCTTTACTCATCCCTCATCAGGCCCATAATTGAGTACAATGCCCCTTTTGGGATGTACCTTACCAGACACCTGCAGCAACTGGAAAGACTCCAAAAGTACCTCACCAAGAGGATCAAAGGGCTCAAACAGATGCCATATGCTGCCCGGTTAAAGAAACTCCAGCTCTACTCAGTGGCATACCGCCTGTTCAGAGGCGATCTGTGCCTGACATATAAAGCCATGTCCAATCCGGAATTAATGGACATGCTGCACCTCAGAAAATCCAAATCCCATCGAACTACGCACTCGAGAGACTTGAACCTCAGCACTGAAATAAATAGGACATGCTGGAGGGACAGATTCATAACCCAGAGGCTCCCTTCACTCTGGAATAAAATCCCAGTCCAGGTTAGGCAGAGTCCCTCATTGACTCTCTTCAAGAGGAATCTTGATGAGTGGATAGGAGATCGTAGGTTTACCCCGGGTATCACTTCTGTGTCACTGTTAGACAGAGGCACTGTATACTAACCTCGAAAAAGGGCATAGCAGAATAAATTTAAAATGGGTGGCGAAAGCCAAACACATTCTGGCTAGGGTTATAAATGCCCTAGGGCAGATAGCCTAGTATGAACCTATGAACCTATGAAGCTAATTAATTCTCAAAGTCAAGGACTTAGCTCAATATATCATATCTGAGGTGTGGAAATTTATCCATTCAAACCCACTAAATAATATGTATATATGGATTAATTTTATATGTTCGAAATCCTGAAATATTGAATTTCAGAATCTCGAGCCCATGAAGTGGAAAACCTAAAACACTGAACACTCAGAAGCGTGAAATTCAAAATTGTGACTTCTGTACAACACACACACCACACATATACATATACACACACCTTCTTCCCCACAAAAAAACACACAACCCAATCCTAACTACAAGCAGGGGGTGGGGGGGGGCAAGCCATCCAAGGCCACAGTACATACACAAACACACGAAACACCACCACACAAGCTGCATCCCCCTCGCACACACCACAGTAACAAAACACACTAACACACACTACAGCCCCTACCCAAAACCCTTAAAACATAAACACTTACCTGAATCCATGAACAAAGCACAACACCAGAACTGCTGTTTCAACATCTCAGAAATGTGATATTTTGAATTTTGTGCTTCTGAGTGTTCAGTGTTTTAGGTTTTCCACTCTATGGGCTTGAGATTCTGAAATTTGATATTTCAGGATTTCGAGCATATAAAGAAAATCTACCTATTTACATCTCCTTGCAATTTACAAGTTTAAACTTAAAGCAATCTGGGCGGCCATGGTGGTGCAGTGGTTAGCATTGCTGCTTCACAGCAAGAGGTTCTCCGGTTCGATCCTTGGCTGGGGTGCTTACTGTGCGGAGTCTGCATGTCCTCCCTGTGGTCGCGTGGGTTTCCTCTGGGTGCTCTGGTTTCCTCCCACATCCCAAAGACATGCTGCAGGTGGATTGGGCACTCTAAATTGGCCCTCGGTGTGAGTGTGTGCCTTCTGTGGAAGGTTTGGCACTGGGCTGGCAACTCAACACAGTAAAACTCCACTGCTAATCATGAGCGGACAACGTGATCAGCTGTGGTGACCCCTAACCGGCAAAAGCCTGAAGAAGAAACTTAAAGCAATCTGCTTGTCTGCTAATACCTTATTCCTAGCTAAACCCAATCCCAAACTAAAACTAGCAGAAAACCATGTCCTATTCTGTTGGGCTCCTTCTAAGCAGAGTAATTTAAAATGTTAGAATTTTTCCATAGGTTCATAAGTTCATAGATGCTTATTAGGCTATTGATCTATGGAGGTTAGAAGCCCAGACATGCATTCCCGTGAACTTTTCATCCTTGTAATTCAAGTATGAATAACCCAGAGCCAGGCAGAATATTTACACGTTGCTCCTATGCATAAGAGGCACAGGTACTAAATGGGAGGTGAGATGGTGGTTTTGCTTCCATTAATCCAGATTATGTTTCAACAGGGTAAGTATTTTCCTTTATGTGGAGATAAAGATCGTATGTCAGTAGGCTCATATGTTCATAGATAAGTACTAGGCTAGCTACCCTTGTGAAATGTTTAAGCCTATGTTAATTCCTGTTTGGTGCTTGAATGTTGTAGAAGAGATTAAGATCTCTTGAGAAGATGTTTATGCCTCCACTGGACTTGTGGATGTAGAACATTAGAGTATAGGGTCTGTTGAGATCCTGTGTACAAAGCAGAGCTCTCCACCCAATAGCCTGTTTGATACTGAGAAGAGAGACAAGGCTATGAGATGGTTAGTGTAGTTTTATGATTTATGTCCTTGATTTTCTTGGTGAGAAAGCACTGTGGTCATTCAAGGTGTTTTAAGTGTTTGGACAGATACAAATGGTAGAAGATTTTATACTCACTAATCAGAGTAGTAAGTGTCAAATAATGTGGAATGATTGCATTCCTGGACCTACATGCCATACCCTTACTAATAAGCTGTGTAATGAAAGAGGACTTTCTTACTATAGTGGATACATGGTGGTTGAAGGGTAGTTTGTTGGTCATGTAGGTTCCTGGGTCTCTTACTACTGGATCAATTTTCATGGTTGTGTAGTTAATATGACAGTTGCAAGGGTTGTCATGCTTGGTGAAGGAGACTATTAAACATTTTTTTTTTGGTATTGAGTTTTAGTTCATGGTTATGGCACCAGCTATTTGTTTGAGAAATACTCTGTTGGAGGATTTTGGTGTCTTGTGTAGAGTTTATGGTGGCACCAAGTTTACAGTCATCTACAGACACGGTTAGCCATAAATTCTTAACATTAGCTTTAACCTTTGAGAAGTAAATGTAGGTTTCTGACCCAGAGACTCCTCAGACTCTGGAATAGACTGACCATACATGTCAAGCAGAGCACCTCCTTGTCCCTCTTCAAAAGGTACCTTGACGATTGGATGTGAGAAAGGAAATTCACCCCGGGGATCACGTCAGTCGCCATGCTAGACAGGGGTCCAGGGAAGTAAATAGTGTGGGAAGAAATAGCCAGGGAATTGTTATGGCTAAGCTTGTATAGGCCCTAGGGCTGATAGCCTAGTACCAACCTATGAACCTGTGAACCTATGAACCAAATAAGAGTAGCCCCAAGTACTGATCCATGGTGTACACCACTAGTGACAGGTATTCTGGAGGAGGTAGAACTACCTAACTTAATTTCCTGGGTTCTAATTGTGTGCCAATTTGCTATCCATTAAGGTACATAGAGATTAACATTTAGCTGCAACAGTTTATCAATTAATTTTGTTTGGTTTTGAATGACTTTGTGAGGTCTAGATATGTAATGTGTACTGATTTTCCATCAACAATTCCTTTAGTAACCTTTTAAAGAAGATCAGGTGAAGCAGGTAGGATCTGCCCATAGCAAAACGAAATTGGCTTGGGTGAAGAGTTTCTAGGTTACCAATGTCCTTATTTATTTTTTCCATAATGATCCTCTCCATAACATGACAGATGAGGCAAATCAGGCATATAGGTTTATATTTATTTGTTCCCATTGTTGCCTCACCTTTGCGCAGAGGAATGGCTGTTGCTGTACTTCATTTGTCTAGCACAAAACCTCTTTTGGATGCTGATATTGAATAGTGTCTGTAGGGGTTTGACAGGTCCTATTTCAGGCTGACCAGTAGGCAGTCTGGTATGTTATCTGGCCCCGTGGAAGCAGTGTTCTTGGCCTAAGAAAGTGCTTTGAGGACTTGTTGTTGGGAGATTTGTGGGAGGGTGTAGATGCTGGTATGTATTCCAGGAATGTAGTGGAAAAGAAGAGGTGATGTTAGAGTTAAATGTATCCTCTCATATCCTCAGGTTCTGAGTATGTAAATTCATTACTAGTAGCTCTTTGCAGTGCTGGCCATTAATTCTGTGGTTTCTAAGAAAACTAAATAAGGATTTATGGTTTCCTTTTGCCTGGATGGTTATTTTACCTCATGCCTAGCTTTGATTGATCTGACTGGAGTTCCTTGGTAAGTTAAGCAAAAGCATTTTTGACATCTTGAGAGTCACATTTATTATTACATGTAATTAGATTTATTTTCTTTTGTGTAGAGCCTATTTATGCTTGATTTCTGCCACAGGGGGTTATTTTTGAATTTGGCATTGTATTTACTTAGGTTGGGGACAGATACGCCTATGCAACTATTCACATCGACATAGAATTTGGTGGAAAAGGATTCCACATATGTAGTAGAGCACTCATATTGGAGGAGATGTTGAATTTAGCCAGGTCCTCACTCAGTTTTAGTAGGCTAGCCTTTGTACAATCTTTAACCACAGAGGAATTTGAAGATGCTTCCAATTTCAGTCTTTTGGTGAATGCATTTTTTTTTTGGCCCAATTTCACTATAGAGGAAGTTACAACTGGAAAGGAAATGTGCTGTCACATATCAGTGAGGAGAAAGAGAGGATCCTGGATCCCCTAATTGGGGTGCAGACTAATTGTCCCAGAAAGACTGTATTTTTGAAGTCTGGAAATCTCTTGGCATACATGTTAGGGGATATTTAAGTCTCCCAGTTGATGGAAGAGGTAGTTGATGTCACTGTACTAAAGCACTGTACGAGCACATCTACTTGTGCATGAATTGTGCTATCCCCAATAGAACCAAGATGCTCTCCTCCAAAAAAATGTTGTCTCCAGAACCTGATCGACTTCTTTGAATCAGTCTCCAGAGCCATGGACAAGTGTAAGGTGGTCCACACACCCTATCTGGACCTTGCCAGGGCCTTCAACACCATCCACAACTCTAGGATCACAGATAAACTTACTAAGCTAGGCATTAATCCCTATGTCACTCGATGGGTTGCCAACTGGCTTACTGACAGAACCCCGACTGTAAAAGTAGCTGACTCCCAGTCCAGCTCCAGACAAGTGACAAGTGGAATACCTCAGGATTCAGTCCTGGGACCGCTCTTGTTTAGCATCTACTTCTCTGAAGTACAGGCCAACACTAAGGGACTCTGGATAACAAAGTTTGCAGATGACTGCAAACTTGGAGCCATTACTGAATCCCCAAATGATGTGGAAACTCTACAAAAGGGCCTTACAGAAGCAGATGCTTGGTGCCAGAGCCATGGGCTCAAACTCAGTGCAAAGAAATGTATAGTTATCCCCTTTGGGAAAAAACATGTACCCGTGAATTTCCACATAGGTGGCAGTACACTAAACACTGAAAGTGTGATAAGAGACTTAGGGACACAGGTGGACAGTTGTCTCACCTTCGATAACCACATCACCACAACAGTCAGGAAATCCGTCTATGTGGCACACCTCATCACTAAGGGCTTTTCATCCAGAAAACAGGAGGGCATTGCCCCAATGTACTCATCCCTCATTCGACCTATTATAGAATACAATGCCCCGTTTGGTATGTACCTCTCAAGACATCTGCAACAACTGGAAAGGCCACAGAAATACGTCACTAAAATAATCACAGGCCTGAAGCAGATGCCCTATGCCAATATTATGTGGGTCTATGTCAAAAGCTTGAGTTTTCAGAAACTTGAAATTCATATTGTTGAGATGATATGACTGAGTTTCTGAAAACCTGAACTTCAAAAAACAACAAAAGTCTACCTTTTTTCTATGTTTTTCCAGGTGAGTAAGCCCCACACCCCCTGCATCCCCCACACCCCCTGCATATTACACTACAGTGGAAAAAAGGGTACATTCCAGAGTTTCACTGTACCACAATCTGCATTCAAAAGCTTAGAGTTTTCAGAAACTCGATCATATTGTCTTGACAATATGAATTTCGAGTTTCTGAATACTCGAGCTTCTAAAAAAAAAAAATATATATATATATATATATATATATATATATATATATATATATATATATATATATATATATCTATTTATATATATACATATATATATATATATATATGTGTATATATATATATCTATATATGTGTATATATATATATATATGTGTGTGTGTGTGTGTGTGTGTGTGTGTGTGTATATGTATATATATATATATATATATATATATATATATATATATATATATATATATATATATATATATATATATATATATATATATATATATATATATATATATATATATATATATATATATATATATATATATATATATATATATATATATATATATATATATATATATATAGGTTCTGCTTGAATAACACAGAAGATAAACCACTTGTTGAAGTCAATAGTCTTTTGCTTGTATTGCGGCCTCCTTCTGCTGATGGTAAAATGCTGCTCAAGTGTAGGTTCATAACTGCCACAGTCACATATTCTGAGATCTCTGTCATGTCTCTCTTCATACAGTCAAGGTACGTATGTCGCAAGTGGTTATTTCTCATCTGTATTATGACTGTGTCATATGTGTACTTGTGATTCAAGGACTTGAGTGCATGTGTGATGTGACAAATCCTGGCACCTGATAGGCAGCTGACTGTGACCCTGTCATTACTTAGCCTGGTGAGTGGTGCTACTCTGTTTCTCACTACAGAGTCACCTATAATTAGGATGTTGTTGTTGTGTGGAGATTTGCCATATGGACTTTTGAAGTGAGACACTGTGAGCCTTACTGTACAAGCATGTTCCATGGTGGGTGCTGCTAGAGTTGTGTGTTTTTTTTTTGGGGTGGCAGAGGATATGTGTTTCTTAGGTTACATTTAGGAGTCCTTTGCAGTTTGGGTAGTTTAATTTTAAGAGCATCAACATATGAACATCTATGAGTTTAGTCAGTATTGTGTGTGATCTGTCTAGTGTGGTGTTTTATGCCACTGACAACCTGTTTGCTGTCTTGTAGTTACTTTATGTGAAAGCTTTGAATCCAGTAGCATTGTATAACTACATATCTCATGTATGTAGCCAGTTGTTAGTGAACATGGGGGAAATTGCTACATTGCCTCAGGATGTTCATGTCAACCAAGATGGATACAAAAAGCAGTTGGAGTGTACAAATATATTGTTCCAAGTGCTTAACAGAGTGGGCTGTAGGCGATGCAGACTCTGTGAAGTTAGGAGTTGATTACTTCCTAAGCACTCACTATAGCAGCTGGACAGAATGGAAAGCCATGCTTCTCAAAGGCTCTGAAGATGTTCTCACCAAAAGTGCAACAGAGCACTCATCATTCCCAGTTTTTAGGCACCATGGAACCCTGCAGTCATTAGGGTCCCGTCTGGTCCTGGGTACCCCACAGCCAAAGCAAGTTATCTTATTTTGATATTTTGTTACATGTTTGTAAAATCAACAAAAGCCACTACAGCAATGTTGTGTACTTAACCATATAGGTAAAAATACCTCAATAAAAGTTTTACTACTGACCTAGTACACTTCATTTAGTTAAATCATCCTAGTGGGCATGCTCTCCACTAAAATTATCTTCATAGCCAGTTTTCTGCACCTTTCTGGCTTTGGGGCCTCTGATCATCTTTAACTGTGTGGGGATCCTGAAAAAGCTACCACTGGTTGAGAAAAAATGAGGGGGGGGGGTCATTCATTTTTTGATTCTGTGCTTTATTCTTAACAGAGTTGTGATATGACAATGTTATGGTAAAGCCAATAATCAGTGAGTGGATGTGAGTGAGGTAAGTGCAAGAGATTTTCAGCCCAAAGCAAATGATTTCAGTCCTTTCCTTTGATTTTATGAAGAGAATGATTTTCTCTTTCAGGAAGTTTTGTAAATACTGGCAGGACACCACATGCTATAACTCTGAACTTCAAGAATTCCAGGCAAAGCTATAGAAATGGAGGAATAAAGGTTGACAATCAGAAACACTTTATAAATATTACTCTAATTTACTTAAAACATTAATATAATAACATGCATTTTCTGAAGAATAAGAAGTTTATAACTCTGATCTCTAGCATTATTGATTGTCTATAATTCTAAATGATTCACCAGCAAACCAGAAAAATGTACATGGGACAGGCTATGCACCAAAACCAGAGGCATTCTGTGAAATCATGGAGAGTAACATGTATACATTACATCTCAATGAGGTGAGTAAAAGTGACTCACCCTTGGTGAACAAAATTCACTTATCTGATGTGGTGCTACACTGGTGTCACAGAATGTATTTCTAGTTGCTGAAGTGAGTATAAAACTACTACAACTACTACAGTTATGTCTTATTCTTTGCGTATGTGTGTGTGGGGGGGGTTGCAGTTCAAGACTAACAAGCTGACCATAATTTCTTTCACTTTCCATCACAAGCATAGACCTTACACATGATAGATGGTTAACTTTGGCAGTTTACCAGAAGCAGAATATTTATGAAAATGCTTGTTGCCATAGTGGATCAGTGAGTAGCATTGTCATTTCACAGTGCTTTGCTGTAGTTAAGAGTTCTTGGCTGTGGCTCTTTTTATGAAACATGCATGCCTTTCTTATCTCTGTCTGGGTTCATGTATGTGCTATGTTTTTTTCTAGTACTCCCATAACATGCAGTAGTTAAACTGGATTTTCTTCAGTTTAACTAAAGATGATTGTGAAGTGTTCAGGTGTGTGCATGTGAGTGTGTGTGTGTGTGTGTGTGTGTGTGTGTGTGTGTGTGTGTGTGTGTGTGTGTGTGTGTGTGTGTGTGCGCAAATTGCCACTGAAATTTTTCATTAGACACACAATAATGCAGGTGCATATGTAACACTTCAGTGTAGCAGTAAAACATGCAGTTAAGTAATTATCTTTCAAAAATAAATCATAAAATACATCACAGAACATTAAGGTTCTTAAAGCTTATAGGGGTTTCATGACCCCTCTCCCACCCAACACTGATTGTATAAATACATTTTGAGATGTGCTTAGTGGTGATCTCTGCCCTTAACCAGCCTTGCTTAGTAGTGTTGTGAGAATGTTGTTGTAGTTTGTGTGGGGTACTGGGGATGGTGTGGTCATTATTTCTTTAAATTTCTTCACAATCAAACTTCATAGGTGTGCACAAGAGGTCATTATAGCTTGCTCATAGGTTCATAGGTGTTTACTAGGCTAACCACCACAAGGTCCTTTTTAAGCCTAGCCATTCATCTCAAATCTCTGACAAGTTCTTATACCCTTGATAAGTGTAAGTAGGGGCTTGGTAGATGAAATATTTACATGCAGGGGTCTGGGAGATTAACCATTTACAGGTTGCCTGTGTCCATTAGAGACTTTGGCGCCAAACCATGGATGAATTTCCTGTTCTCCATCCAATTGTTGCACTTGAATTGGGTTAGGGTGGAACTCTGCCTCACATGGATGGGAAGTCTTTTTCAGAGATGGGGTAGTCTCTCCAGCAGGTCCTTTTTATATCTCAGGAAGGTTTAAGTCTTTAGAACAGGTAATTCTGGTGCCGTTTGTTTTGTGGATATGCAGGAGGTCATCAGAGTGGGGTCTGACAATACCCTGTATTCCAGGCATAGATCTCCCCTTAAAAACCTGCAGAAGACAGAATACAAGAATAGGGCCTTGGGGTAGTCTGCATAGTACATTTTACTTACACCCTGCATTCTTTTAGTGAGGAACCTCTGTGGACATTCAAATTGTGGTATATGCCTGGTTAGGTACATACCAAAGGGAACATTGTACTGAATGATAGGTCTGATGAATGCCGAATACAGTGGAACAATGACTTCCTTGGACTTAGATGCCATACCTTTATTTATAAGCTGTGCAACATAGAATGATTTCCTCACCTATGTAGACATGTAATGGTTAAAGACTAGATTACTGTATATGTGTGTCCCTAAGTCCCTGACTACTCTCTATGGTGTCATCTCTAAGGGGTGTGTTGTCAATATGATAGTTACCAGGGTTGGATGACTTCCTGAAGGATACTATTTTGCATTTCTTTACATTTAGTTTTAGTCCATAGCTCTGACACCAGTTGCTTGACTGTGTCAGCCCTTCCTGGGGAACATTTGTGTCAGTGTGTGATTCAGTGACAATTCCTAATTTGCAAGTTTAGTCAGCCAGAGAAATTGAAATGCTTCAGTCTGGACTACCATGACTCCATGTTCTGTAGTCAGTTATGAACCACTGCTTAGTGTCATTCATTCCATTGTATGGCTGGAAGTACCCACCATCAATCAGCATATGCCTTTTTGCTACTAGCATTACATAGTTTTGACAACAGAGATGAAAGAAAAGCATGCATTCCTAAATCTTGAGAGCTTTTCATTGATGTTAAACTGTATTAGGTGCCTTTCCAGTGTCACTTGAAACTGCTACTTATGTTATTACTGAACTAAGGCAACTAACCCAATAATCAGCTCAGTGAAGCACCTTGCAAACATTAATGAGGTACTTATACGAATGTTGATGAACTGGACAATACAGTCACTAGCAACACTGCCCAGGGAGGTTCCCAGCAGTCTGCTTAGTAAAGTTTGCTACGGAGGCCTCGCTAGAAGAATCCCAGGAATCCATAAAAATATGGTGAAGTACAGTTGGAGATATGCACATTTAGTCCACCACCATCAGTATCTCATACCATATGCCCATTGTTATTTGACTGCTCCTAATTTGTGAAAACTTCTGGGGCAGTACTGAAGGCTTCACTCATACCTATTTGGAAGAAATAGCCCATCACATTATGGCAAACTCTTCCCAGAGATGAGAATTCAACTGACGAAATGCAGGTATTTGTAGCTGGGACTGTAATTTATCCTCCAAAGTGTCGTTAAAAACATCTATTGCTGTAAACAACACCACTAAAACAGTTTACTTTTACAGGCTTTTTTAGCAGTCAGTTTTTTGGATTATGTACTTGTCTTTGCCTTCAGATTTGTCATTTTAGTTTGCATATATAGATTTCCTACTATTTCTTTGTGCAGCAGTCTGTGTTTACTCAGATGTGTGCCTGGTTATTCAGGTTTAGCTCTCTAGCTGTGTCCTGTGTGTGTGTGTGGGGGTGGGGGGTGGGGGCAGCGGGCAAGGACTAAGATCTCCTTCAGGATTTCTTTCTTTCTGTTATGTGTCCTTAATGTTAAACTGTATTTCCTAAGCCTAGTACTAGAAAACTAAGGAGAACAGGAGTGGGGATGTTTAAAGAATAATTCTCAATTACTAAAATTGAGAAAATCATATCAAAATGAATAACATGTTTACTGTATGCTTGCTAAAACTGTTTGATTATAGAGATCAGGTCATGAAATGAATTTTGCAGAAAAGGGGCTTGTCTTCTCCTGAAGCAGTATTTAGCACTAAATTAATGAATCAGCTTCCAGCTCCTGCTGTTTGATAACTTATTATCTCTGCTTGTGCTCTACAATAAACCCCTGACTATGCCCCAGAAAACTTACATTCATTTAGCAGGTCTGGATTCTTTGGGAGCTAGCATGAAGGAAGAGGAGAGGAAGAATGAAGCTTATCCTGCTTACCTCTCGGGGGGTGGGGGGTCAAATTCATGTGATCAGGGCATATTCTTCATAGCAGAATCTCCAGTGTAGAACTGGGATCACATGAGGGTGTTTGTCATCAAATGATACAGGGCCAAAAGATCATCACAGTGGTATAGACATGTATCAAAAAGGTCCATTTCATGACAACATATTTTTTTAAGTTTTTATTGGATTTTCAATTTGTAAAATAATCACAACAATATTTACAGTCAGAGATTTGCGAACATAAATGAAAAAAATTCAATTCATGACAACATATTGACGGTTAATAGTTATATATAGGGAAGCATTAGGCCTTAAGGCAAACCCTGTTTCTCCTTGTTGAATATGGCACCATGACCTTCATGGTCACCTGTCCCACCAATAAATGAATGGACCATATGGCTCTCCCCAAAGGAGGGGGATCAACCAAGCCAAATGAGCAGCCAAGGTAGGAGCTTAATGACCAGATGCGAATTAGAGAAAAAAGTAGTAATTTATATCATAAAGGCCCATGCCCAGACACTTAGTATTATTTTTCTAACTTGAAATGCAACATTATTTTCACAATTATTGTTTAGTTTTTATAATTCAGTTCAAGGAACCAACAAGGTGGCCCTCTGTGCTGCTAATCTTTCAAAACAGTCTAAGGGAATGTCTATCTTTCCTCATATTGTCACTAAGTTAAAACACCAGTCCAGTCAGATAAGACTCATTCAAATAACCTTTATGAAACACAGCTATCATCTGTTGTACTCGTCCTTTCTGTTACAACTGCTTACAGCAGCTAACTCAGAAACTCTGCTAGTATTTGTCATGCTGTTTTTCATGAGCCCATGAGATTAGTGCACATGCAAAATGGGCTATGGGTGTGCTTTTCAATGTAAACAGGAAGTTATATCATCTGTAACCTCAAACAGATGTAACCATTTACCCCTTTAATAATAATGGGACTGCAGTCCTAAATTTATGAATGGAGAATCTTTCTCTCTCTAGGATCATGGTAAACATATTTACATATTCTATAGAAATGATGACTACATTTTATATACAAAAAATATAAGATACAGATCTGCTTATCTAAGAATTGTTCTAATAAAATATGTTGTCGTACTCTGCATATCAACAAAATCACCTTGAGTCGGACTCTGTAAAGTTTGTTGTATCCCTCTTATTTTGGGAAAGTTGTGGATAGCCTTGAAATATGTAAATATGCTGCAGTGAACTAATATCTTGGCACATAGAGTAGAACAGTAGCCTCAGCGCACTGTCTAGTAGTCACAGCCACTCCATATGTCATGAAACTGTCTCATAAATCATGATGTACATTAACAAAGTTAACAGAAATTATGCTATCCCAATATAAGCTGCAAGACATTTGCAAGTAATGCATATCTTCAGCAATCTCTCTAGTAATGGATATCATTTACTAATAAAATACACTTTGAAAATGAAAATATAACACAGACACTATGACCTGCAGTCATTAATATTTGTGATGTATACCTCAATACACTGGCCAGTGGACTATCTAAGAAAATATTACAATTTCCATGTTTCCTGTCTTGTATGTGTGCCTCGCACATTTATGTTGATGTGTCAATGTCAACTGTAACCCAAGTTTCTGTGTACATAATGAGTCATGTGAATGGCCACCAATTAACTTATTGGTATATTGAAGATATAGTGAGATGACAATCCAGTGAGAAATATAAAAGCTATATGTAAAAGAGATGAGCAAGGCAACATGGTCATTGACTGACCCAACATCAAATCTTTGGAATGCAACACAACATCCTAGAAATAATGGACAATCATAAACATTATGACAGCCTGTGACATACGGAAACATAGGGTGTGTGCTACACATAGTACTGTCTGTTTACTAAGGTATCAGTACCCCACATACATTTATTAGCAATCACTATGTAGGACCCTGCAAAACGCAACTAGCATGAAGAGGAATGCCTATGTACAAAATGCAGTTAGCATGAACAGGAATGCCTATGTGCACAACTGTCCCTGACAACAGTATAGAAGTGTATTGCAACAAAACTAGCAAAGGTGTAGGCAGATGCAATACCCATGTTGATCTGAAAGGCACACCAGACAAAATCCACCAACAAGAGTGCAAACACTAACACAGCAGGCACTCATTCAGTATGTGAACAGGCAGGCCAGCCACAACAGACATTCATCACACTGCATCTACACATACAAGTATACCAACACCTTCAGTATACTACAAGTACCAGGCAAAGCACTATAAACTTGAAGAACGAGCCACCACAATAAAAAAAAAAAATCTAGATTTTGACGTACAATTCAAAACTATCTTCAGCAAACATGGCTTACTGCTGACTCATATGTAAACATATTTTTTATGTAATTCATACTTGTAAATCACATGACAATTGCACTTACCTTACTGATGCATCATGGGTATTCTTGCATTAGAAGTAATATACATGATAATGTAAAAACAAAAAAATATCCTCTAACATTTATCAAATCTATTTTGGTTAAAACTGTTAAAAAGTAAACAACGTATCTCTCTCCCCGTGCTGGTCCTACAGCCTGGGTATCCTCTTATTGTACAGGGCTAAATTCTTTGCACAATCCTCATTACCTGCAAAATGTAAAAAGCAGGTATGAATGATGTTGGTATAAAATAACATTGAAACATGTCGATCAGCTCATCTTCTCTAACTCTGGTGTCTCATTGACATCAATGCTTGATGGCTAAAGTCTGGTCTGCTGAGAGGGAGCTTAACTCTCCAGTATGGCAATCAGCTAAAAACAGTCAGGGCATGCAGGACCCTGCTTGTGATATGGAACTGTTGTACTACTGTTATAGCCAAGGATTCTATGAACTGTGCCACAGATCACATACATTCATTATGTGCTGCAGTGATGCCATGACCTCACCTTGTCTGCGCTCCTGTCCTCCATGCAGCACACATGATCTGTGGAACAGGCAAGTGCACAGATATCAGATCCATGACATCACTGGGAATGTTCCTTTGCCTGTAGGAGTAGGCACACACACTCTGAGACATGCCCATGCACACCAGCTACATGCTTACATCTACTGTCATGGGCAATATAAATGTGTTGTGAGGAACTGTCAACATCACCAGCATATTCAAAACGGGGCTGTTGTCCACAGGCCTCATACTGCAAATCATCTGAAGTCCCCTCATTGTTAGAATAGCTGAACAAGTTTTCCTCCACATTTGAGGGTACAGCCATATTCACATCACTGTCACCATCTGGGCCAGACTATATCACCATGTCAGTGTCCTATGGCAGTGGCCATGCTACCATAGTGAGCCACATTAGATCCCATATCAGGATCAGTGAATGAGCTAATGCAGGAGTAAGGCAGTTGTGCTAAAAGAAGAGATAGATGACACAGATCAGGAGAACATGCTTACATTATATGCTGTATATCATTAATGACATGTAACACATATATCTCACTGCAGTGTTACAGATAATAATGACTTATTGTGAGATCATATGTGTATGGGCCATGGATTCTATATAACAGAGTGTTGGGGTCTATATCACTTCACCAAATCACTAATGTGTGAACACCTATTCATCAAACCACTTTTTATTGAAGCCTCTAATCATCAAATGGCACATTTTTTCTAGGGTAAACCAACTGTTAGCCACCATCTGGAATTTGCCCTTTTCCCCACTGTAGTGCTATCTCATAGTTCGTATATTTAGTTGGGGGTGTGTGTGGAGGGCATAGCTCTCCAAATGGGTAGGTTTTAAATGTTATGATTTTTTTCACTGTTGCTTGGTTGACTTACCATTGATTTGCCCTAGGTACAATTTTCATTACAATAGTGTTCAGTGATTAGCAGCTTCAATAAAAAGAGGCTCGACTAATAGGTGTTCACTCATTAGTGATTCAACAAAGTGATGTAGACCCAGGGAGCTAACATTTATGTTACATATCCAACATACATGGCGTATGTGAGGAATACAAGAATAACCCACATCTTACAAGTCCTCTGGAGAAGACGGTGCCAAAGGGGATGATTAAAATGCAACTGTTGTAGGGAAACAAAGGCATAAACACAGCATTGTTACTCAAATCCTTGTCAGCATGTACCATTCCAACTGAGATAAAACACGCAATAGGTAATGCGTGCACATACCAGTTAGTCAAGGCTGATATGCTGATGGTGGCTGTCCTATGAATGTGTATAAAGACATAGTATTGCTGGGGGACAAAAACAGGAATAACAGCAATGACATATGAAAGAGAGGTAATAGCATACGAGTAACACCCTCTCAATGTGGTGAGTTCATGTGTCGTAATGTGGATCAACAACAACAACACAATCATGTGTGCAGGCAATGGAATAGTCACATGATATATACAACACAATAACAGGGTCTGCTGATACTCACATGATGTATAGTACACTTGTTAGTCAGATGTCCCCATGTAGAAAAACAGTGACATTAATTTCATGCAACACAGGTTTGCTACACATTGCTGCAACCTATGAACATGTTGAGGCAACATACCTGGTCTGTCTGTAGGTGTACCTGTGTGGTTTGTAACCCCAGAGGATGTACATATAGTTTACATTGCTAGGGAAATATCAGTATTACAGTAAACAGCACTGACATGACATGAGGCAAAGACAATAACAGGCAGTGGACACAGTAACAGTGTATGGCGATACTCACCTGCCAGTTCCACTGTTGTGCAGAAGTGGATAAACCTGTGAAAATGAATGCAGACAATACACATGCCATTTGCACTGTTATGTCTGTATTGCAGTTGTATGACCACATGTGATTACGCTTATGTTGATCTTCATCACCCCCTGTGGACCTTTGTGCATGATGGAATTCTCCTGCTGCACCACAAAAATGACAATACATAACTATGTATGCAGCAGCAGTGATACATACTGATTGACTCTATATGCATCAATGCAATGCAAATGGACGCATACATGTGCAAACTGGAACAACTACTTCTATCCCTCCATAGGTATGTGGCAGTCCCCACTCATGGAAACTCTATGACCTCATCAGGAGATGGCAATGGTGGGCCACCACTGATGGCATAACTGGATCTCACATACTATAATACCCTATTGGCTGCATGGAGGATCATGTCAGAGCAGCATCAATGATAGGACTCATGGGATCTATTGTGGTCCTCCCACATTAATCAAGTTGGTGAGGTCAGTCCACACTTCATTCCTCCATACTGTACTTCCTGCCCATCCAAAGAGTCTCTGTATATGCTGTTTCAGAGAATCTATTATAATATTGTTCTTCCTGTTCTCTTGTAGGGAGAAATTGCTGCCCATATGTCTGTTTACCATCTGAAAGATAGTTAAATGCATGTTTAGATTCATGTGGGAGCCCACATATGGAGATGATTATGTGGACAGCTTATGTCACTGTAAACATGCAGTTCTGTGCAATGCAAAATTCTATGAAATACTCACTGTGCTATATAGTAATGTGACATATAAAACAACACCTGAATACATAATACTGGGAACAGCAACATACCTTATTTCTGTAAAGGCTGTCTGTGGGATTCAAACCCCTTTAAAGTGGATATCCAAGTAATGGAGGTCAAACACTAAAACATTGTGCCACAGGGCCCACACAATCTACTTGCATTTCACATTATCATACTACACAAACATATGTGTACAGCAGAAATATGCAAAGGCTGCAGCTGTAATGCAATTGCAGTGTAAACAGGTAACAAGTGCAAAATAAGCTGTCACATGACATGTTATTCATGATGACCTGATATCAACACAATCAGTACTGAGCAGTGAATACCATCCATATTGGCAGAGAGTATCTGTAAATTATCATTTGCATTACTTACAGAAAGCATAGGAAAGCCTCAGGATCTGTAAGCAGGCCAAAGATAGTATTGGTACTTTTTGTATTGCCTCAGTAGTTCTAAAACTTCTTTTAAGAATCCTCAATGAATAAATATCCATAACAGCAAAAGTAATGTATAGTACATAGCGACATATGGATAATGTTGGAATCCATAGTTTTCCTTACCTACAACACAGAGTGTATGGAGTCACCCACAAGATATAACGAAAATCCATAAATCTGTCCTTATGTACTATAAAAATTGTGCTATTTACATCTGTCTGTGCAACTGCATATGGGAAAGTACTGCATGTTATCAATGCAGATGTCAGCACATGCATGCATAAAGGTAAACCCTACAAGTTTCCAATAAGTCACAAGCATTTTTCATAATACACACATTTTCCACAAATGCATCAATCTAAAGAGATACACATATGATAAGCAGTAATGTTAACACAGGCTTAAAATCAGCTAATATTCCTCAAAAACAGCAATGTTAGCAGGTGCCAGATTACCCTGGCAGCTAAATATGATGCATGTATAACTGAAAGTAAGACAAGCTATGTGTATACATCTTTTAAGTCCCGTTTGCACCATACATAATTAATGAGGTGCATTAAAGTTCAAGGTTTTGGAATCCCATTAATGCACCTCTGCTTAAGTTCTTGAAATTTGGTGCATTAACTAATAAGTTGGCATCATGGGAAGGTGCTCTGTGCAAGTACTCAGTAGGTATTGTTAAACGGGACCCTATGTAGTACCTAACCATTATCTTCCAATGATCTGATAACATGACATAAGTGCCACTTTTAAATATTGATTTTGATGCATTTACATATCAGATCATTGCTACCTGCAAACTGAGAGGGATATCAGTGAGCAATTTTCTGAACTGTGTTTTTCTGCATTGGGTTATTGACATTATCAAGATGGCTACTTCCATGAGCCATCAGTATGTCCAGGTGCAAAGTTGGACCAAGGAGGAGACCACACAGATGCTGACCTTCTATGCTGGAGTGGAGCATCACATGAGAGTCAGACTACAGAACTTTGCAATGATTAGTATTTGGTATTTGGATCCAGATTTCAAGGGAGCATCTATGAGGTATGGAGATCTACTGGGCTGGAGTGCAGGTTCACCACCACTATGATGACCTACATCAAAAGGATGCAGAGGAGCTTTGTCAGAGGGGTTCTGAGGTACATTGGCAACTGGTGGATGCCTACAGTAAGTGTCACAGTCCTACAAATATACAGTACCTAAGCATTCCTATGGAATTTAGAAATATAGCTGTTTCCCAAATATATCAGATACATGCCTTTTAAAACAATTAAGTAGTTGTTCTGACAATTAGCTCATCCGGATAATTTAGAAAACATGGTGACTGTTCTCTATATAAGCTTAAGGTTTATTCCCATGGGGTTTATTTATTCAGTTTTGTTTACAATGTACATAATATTGCACATTGTAGTTGTACATCTGTTTTCCAATATATAACAATGTAATTTCAGGCATCCACTATAGTCATGTATCACTGATGCCTATAGCACCTAGGCCAATGATAACTATGCATCTCTTAGTTATCCATAATACTTTGATAGTATTGCCTAGTCTAACTGTGTATGTGTGAATAATAACTCATACATAACATTGTTAGTCCATTCCTGTTAAGCAATGTAGACATTTTTATTAAAGTCCCAATTGTTTAACACAAGATGAATGCCTTCTCAACTGACTACACATATATTTTTCAGTTGTTATATGTGTTGAGAGTTGTTATTTGTGTGGATCATGATGGCCTATAGGGTTTATGTCTCTGATGTTGCCATATTCATACATTATCTGCAGAAATAAACTCATTCTTCTCAGAGACTATTATAGATTAGGATATTTGTACCCATAAAAGCTTTTACAAATGTGTCACTGCTTTATAGATGAGTCACTGCCATTAAATTTGTGTCCCTGCCTTGTAAATAATTATCTGTTCTTCTGTAACATATACACAACTTTGATTTCAAATGTCTCACAAACTTCTAGCTACTTTTTTTCTTCTACTAGTGTTCGGTCAAAAAAAAAACTTTTATTTTGTTTGTTATCTATCATAATTACTATGTTACCTTGTATACAAGTATTGTGTCTGACAAGTGAACTCTATCTGTAGTTGCAATATTCTGCTTTGTTTTATGTGGAGCTTTTCTCCCCGGGCCTCTACTGAAAATGGACATATATGCAGTTAGACTAGCCCAGTCAACAAATGTAAAATAAATAATAAATAAATATGAATACACACACTCAGTAATAGTTTGGTTTGAAGAGCCACCAACCACTGGCTGTTAGCTCAACCTGTACAAAATGGGCCAGCATGCATATATCTTGATGTGGTATTGGTTCAAATCCACATAGGGGAAATCTCTTATCACTGTGTCTTTCACACATTGTTGAAAATGCTGCTGTACATACCTGCTTAATGATATCAAGGGTTATTTTGTACAAACTTACGAATAACTTAATTCTTTGATGTATTTCTTTGAATATCGCTATAATCCATAATGTTCTGTCAACAGCACCTCTTTAACTGCAGTCCCATGTGTAAAGGTTGGAACAGAATGGTGTATTTCTGCCAAAAAGTTTTGTGGACTATGCTAGCATTTCCAAAATGAATTTCATGTATAATTGTGCTATTCTTTATTAAATTAATTTCAACAAGCTTCTCACCCTTATATTTGGAGGGAGTCAGATGGCCAGGCATCCAGCTGGAATGCAGAACAGGGCGATACGCTGATATCATTTTTGCCTTTGATTTGTGATGTCTACATTGCCAATAAATATCTTTACACGTAGTCCTCCCACATAAAATACATTACTTTGTCCCTGATGTATTGCACATTGAAGTTGTCTCTTAACAACCACTATGTGATGCATGACAGTGTTCCACTCTCTGAGGAATAAAAGTTTTCATTTGCTGTTATCAGTTATGACCACTGTGTTGACATGCATTTATTCTTGCAACTTATTTTTAAAAATGCACAGCACTTTCTCATTTTTTTGTAAAGCCTAGTCTATGATCTATGTTTCCCATCCATGCACATTCATAATTCCAAGTCTATTCCCTGCATTCCTGCCATACACTTTAAGACAAGATGGATTGGCTAGACAAGTAAATGTCAGCATACCTCTCAACCGTACTGAATTCCATGGTATTTCCTGGTTTTGAGGGCAAAATAATAGGGTGCCACAAATTCCTGTGTTAAATCACAATTTTTTTTTTTATATTTACAGTTTTTCATTACCAGCATATCCTGCAAACATCAACCAAAGATTAACAACAAATGGGGTACTTTAGAAAACCTGGCTCAAGGATGTTGGAATAGCAGAACAGGTAGCTTACATCCTTCTAAGTTGGGAACTGCTGATTGAGGGCTCAGTGTCTGTTATTCTAAAAGTGTATTAATTCTGGTTTAAGCACTTGGGCTTCAGGCCAGTTATTTTACATTGAGAGGGTTTGTGGTCTGCACTCTTGTGGGAGGAGAGGCTGGACTCTGCCCTTCTGAGATGGAAATTTCTGGTTAAAGGCTTATAGTGCCTGCATATTTGAACTGTTTCTTACTGAAATTGGTACACATTGTTTGCTGTAGCATAGACTAGATCCAGGCCTGCGGAATCTAGCTTTGTTTGTATGCTTGTTGTTTGTTTGCTTGTTATTTCCCTGAAACACTAATTTCACCTAAAACGCGGCTGTTCAGCGCTTCTGTGGATCCCTAGTGATATCTGCATTGCTTACTGTACTTATTTCCTTGTTTCACCTGAAATAAAGTTACTGTTTGTCATTTTTGCATTTAAGTTACCTGTAACACATTGCATTTAAGTTACCTGGCACTTGCTCACTAAGTCAGCACTAAAAAATTAAAAGCACTACACCCTCACAAACTCCCCTTCAGTACCTTGTTCCCCATTGGCCCTTTTTTTCAATTATAAAGGAATTCCCAATACTATTCTAGCATGTCCAAAGGTCAGTTGTCAATCTCCTCTCCGGTCCAGCTGGTGAATCTGGGAATCTTGAGGCAATGTTACAACTGCCTCATGTACACAGACAACCCTCTCCTCCTCCCAACAAATTCCAACACATGTGAGAGATGCAACCATATAGCCAAACTGGAGGCTAAGCTCTCTCAACTCAGTACTGGCGTAACCAGTCAGGAGGAGAAGGAAACCACACTCACTACAATTCCAGTCTCACATAGACCTACCACAACAGCAAACCAAACACATAAACACACAAAAACATACTGAGGCTCTAAATAAAAATCTGCCTAAGCAGCAGAGACCTCCAAAGCAGACACCCAAGCAACCGCTACCCCAAAACAAAACACGTGCAACACATAGCTCACAAAGCCAGTGTGCCGAACAATCACAGCCCTTAAGGCTAAACAACACACCTTATACACTTGTAATAGGTGACTCTATCGTCAGGCACACTGACGTCCCGCTCACCAGGCTGAACAAGGAGAAGGTCACTGTGAGCTGCCTGTCGGGTGCTAGGATCCGCCACATAACACAAGCACTCAGGTCACTCCAAGGCAAGTACAAATATGACTCAGTCATTGTCCATGCTGGTGTGAATGACCTGAGATATACCTCCCTGGACTACATGAAAAGAGACATAGAGGAGCTCTCTGAGCATGTAGCCCAGGCCGGTATGACCCTGACCTTGAGTAGCATCTTACCCTCACCAAGAATGATGCCACAATATGAAGACAAGATGATCAATTTCAACAATTGGCTTAAGTATTGGTGTCATTCAAAGGGGATCCAATGCCTGTCAGCCTGGGATGACATGCTTGACAAGCCACGATGCTTCGCTACGGACGGGTTGCACCTGTCACCCCTGGACTTTCGTATATTGGCAAAGGCTCTTGCTACCCCCATAGTGCCTTTTTTAGGCAAGGCTCAAAAGACAAACCCACCTCCATAGGTATCACAAGGGATAAGAAACTAAGAGTAATGCTACTCAATGCCAGAAGTCTAAACCTCAAGATGCATGCACTCGAAACTCTCCTTTGCATGGAGAACATCGATATCTGTGCAGTAACAGAAACCTGGTTCAAGGCTCCTGAGAGCACCCCAGCATTACCAGATTATACCTCATACCATGCTTTTCAGCCCCAAAATTTGGACCGAACCACAAAAGGAGGGGGAGTATCAATATTCATCAAAGATACCCACACCTCCAGGTTGGTGGCACAGCACGAAGCATCAGAGATTATCCATGTGCAACTAACAGTGGGTAAAACTGCCTTCCATTTTATAGCCTGCTACAGACCACCCTCCCAAACCCAGGAACCCACTCGGCCTTCCTGAGAACACTGGAAAATATGAAGGTCTCTCCAAACACCATTATATTGGGCGACTTCAACTACCCAAACATAGACTGGGAGCATTACTCTAGCTCCAACACCCTAGCCCAAAGGTTCCTAGAATTTATAAACTCAAATGCTATGGAACAACTTGTTACCACTCCCACAAGAGGGGAAAACATACTGGACCTGATCATCACCAATATGGGGACTCTATGCTCCAGACCAGAACTGTATCCCTCACTGGCAAGATCAGACCATAAACTAATCTCACTGGATATTCACATCCCGACCCCACCTCCTGCCCAGAAAACCACAGTGAAAAACTTCTCTAAAGCAAATTTCACACTCCTCAAAACCGAGGTGGAATCCTTCAAAGCCCCCGTTCCTGTGGAAAATACGGTCCAGACTGCATAATCCTTTATAAACGCATTCTATGAACACCTTCAGGAATGCATGGATCATGCAATCCTAAATAAAACCAAGACCCAATCCTCCAAAGGCAGACATCCTGTCTGGTGGACCCCAGCCATAAACAAACTATACAATAGAAGGAGGAAGCTACTACATGATAGAGTAAAATCCCAAAAAGGGAAGGCATCTCTGATCAGTATTAGCAAAAAAATATGGGCACTCATAAAATCGTCTAAGGCCAGCTTCGAGAGAAAAATTGCACAGGACACTAATAATAATCACAAGGCTTTCTTTAGTTATGTTAGGAACTTGGGTGGGAATTCCCAGATATGCTCAGAATTAGTCCAAAATGACAAAAAATACACCAAACCCACAGACATTGCCAACATCCTAGCTGACAGGTTCAGCGCAAACTTCTCCCCCCCCCCCTCCCCACCAAAAGGGCAAATATCTATCCAGGAGAGTGCTGCCCCCCTGACATCTCAGATGCTCAGGTAAGAGCCGCCCTCTCCAAAGCAAAAATCACAGCATCAGTGGGACCAGACAGTGTCCCGGGCTGTGTCCTACATGAACTCCAAGAAGACTAAACCCAAACATAAAACTACTGTTCAATCTCAACCTTACTACAGGATATGTGCCCAAAGAGTGGTGTACAGCAACAGTGGTCCCTCTACACAAAGGTGGTGCCTCAACGGATCCTGGAAACTATCGCCCCATAAGCCTGACTAGCTTGGTCTGCAAAGCTATGGAAAGGATCATCATGGACCTCATAAATAAAGATATTGGGGACCTACAGACACTGGATCCTACCCAGTTTGGCTTTGTTAAGGGCAGATCCTGCCTCTTAGACCGGATCAATTTCTTTGAAACAGTCACCAAGGCCATTGATGAGGGGAAGGTGGTCCACACAGCCTACCTGGACCTTGCAAAAGCCTTCAATACAATACCCCACTTGGGCATTATAGATAAGCTCACCAGCTTAAATATAAACCCCTATGTCACTAGATGGGTTGCAAACTGGTTCAAGGACAGAACCCACATGGTTAGAATTGCTGGAGCCATGTCAGACTCCAAAGCAGTTACAAGTGGCATCCCACAAGGCTCAGTCCTGGGACCTCTCTTGTTCGGTATATATTTCTCGGAGGTACAGGCCAACACGGAAGGACTGTGGCTGACCAAGTTCGCAGATGACTGCAAACTGGGCGCCATAATTGACTCCCCACCTGACACAAGCATCCTCCAAAAGGGCCTCATAGAAACAGACAACTGGTGCCAGAGCCATGGCCTCAAGCTAAACGGCAAAAAGTGTATAGTCATCCCCTTTGGCAAAAACAAAGTGCCCACAAATTACCACATAGGTGGTAATCCATTGAGTACAGAAGAAGTAATTAGGGACCTGGGGACCTAAGTTGATAGCAATCTCTCATTTGACAACCACGTGGCCAAAGTGGTTAGAAGAACATTTTATATAGCCCAGCTAATCATGAAGGGATTCACATCTAGATCAGGGGAGGTCATCGTGCCTCTTTACTCATCCCTCATCAGGCCCATAATTGAGTACAATGCCCCTTTTGGGATGTACCTTACCAGACACCTGCAGCAACTGGAAAGACCCCAAAAGTACCTCACCAAGAGGATCAAAGGGCTCAAACAGATGCCATATGCTGCCCGATTAAAGAAACTCCAGCTATACTCAGTGGCATACTGCCTGCTCAGAGGCGATCTGTGCCTGACGTATAAAGCCATGTCCAACCCGGAATTAATGGACATGCTGCACCTCAGAAAATCCAAATCCCATCGAGCTACATGCTTGAGAGACTCGAACGTCAGCACTGAAATAAATAGGACATGCTGGAGGGACAGATTCATAACCCAGAGGCTCCCTACACTCTGGAATAAAAGCCCAGTCCAGGATAGGCAGAGTCCCTCATTGACTCTCTTCAAGAGAAATCTTGATGAGTGGATGGGAGATCGTAGGTTTACCCCAGGTATCACTTCTGTGTCACTGTTAGACAGAGGCACAGTATACTAACCTCGAAAAAGGGCATAGCAAAATTAATTTAAAATGGGTGGCGAAAGCCAAACACACTCTGGCTAGGCTTATAAATGCCCTAGGGCAGATAGCCTAGTATGAACCTATGAACCTATGTACCTAAGTCTTAAAAGTTGCCAAAGTCTTGTACCAACTTTTAGCCTGCTCATGCATACTATTTGTAATTAAGGCACAGACATCTTCAGTTTTTCTGCTTTGCTTTAACAAATATGCTTGGACTGGATTTCCCTGATGACAGGTGGAGTGATATTGTTGTTGTACCTTTTTTTTCTGTTAGCTGTTTACAGTTATACATAGAAAGTCAATGTAACCTTGTGTACATTACTGTTTACGGTGTCTGATGTATGTAAACTATTTTAATCCTTTATACAGTGTTTTTAATATAGCTTTAACTTTGTACTTTTATTTATTTAATACTACTTATTTTAGTTTGCCTGTTACTAGCTCTTGGTACTGTTTAAATAACTTTTTGCAGTGTCTCCATTTTTAGTAGAAATTTTTACTTTGTTGACCATTTTGGATTATTAACCTTGTTGACAGCTCCCCCCCCCCTTCAGTAAAAGGCTGGCTTCTGTGACTTTTTTACCATTTCCGTATGTATTCACCTGTTGGTGCAGTTATCTTAAGAGAGTGTTTGTTATGTTTAAATAAGCATTGCGCATGGCACTTCAGATTACACACTGTCCCCATGCTGATGGATACAAAACTGCAGTGGGCTGCTTTTTTTTTTTGGTTATCTTAAACTGATGATAAGATGATGGGGCATTATAATGGAAGACAACCTACTGGGCAGGATTTACGAAGCCTCTGTGTAAGAGATACATGGCTTACACGGAGGCTGCAGTTAAACGGTGTGACATCAGCATGTCATGCATATGCATGAGGGCATGCTGAATCACACCTAAGGCTAACACGGTCCATGTAAAACAGTAGGGGGCGTGTCTGTAGGCCGAGCCCTGCAAGCAGACACGCCCCCAGAAGAGTAAAAGTGCCCAAAGTAAACACCCACGGCAGAGGCCATGGAAATGTGAAAAAACACAACACAACACATGCCCCCACAGACTATGAACATAAAATATATAAATGAACATGTTATATATTTTTTTTAAATCATAAAGATGTTTTCCCGTGAGTGCGCTCGTTTGCGCGGGCGTGCCCGTAGCTTAGCCACAGTTAGCAGTCAGTGGAAAAGCATATAAGAACTAAATATACAAAGCAAGCCAAGAAGCAATAGCGTAGCGGTAGAGACGTCGGCTGAAGAGCAAGCATCCATGGTTCGAGCCCCCACAACATCAATTTTTATTTTTAGTAAAATAAGCACGAAACAAGTCCCTGACAAATATGTACACATATAAAATCATATTTTATGTAAAATGTAATGAAATAGTCCATTTATTTTGAAGAAATGTGAGATAACAAAACAATAAAAAATGCGAGATGTGCCTATAGCTGAGCTACAGTTTAACAAGGTGAGTGCATCTGCCCGTAGGTGAGCAGTGGTTTAACAGGTGCAAAATGAGTGCCCGTAGGTGAGCAGTAGTATAACATGCTGAAACTGTGTGCCCCTAGCTGAGCTGAGCGTAATATGCGTGCTGACAGCCAAATGAGGCGTAAACCAGCGTAACCCATTTGCGCGGAGCTGCGCACCGTGCTAACAAGCTAACCGACGGGCAACGTTGAGCAAGCTGTAACAAAACTGTCTTTACACAGACACACCCCCTAGCCTTTCTAGACAGTCATAAAATATAAAAAGCAGTGGCCAGGTTTGAACCCAGGGTACCATGCACCATAGTCAAGGTACTGAACCACTAAACCATGACAGCTGTACTTAGAAATGCAGTAATAGCAAATATATAGGAATGAATAGAAAGTGGAGCATAACAAAGCAGGTTTTGTGAAGTTGATATAATTCCAAAATGGCCAATCACAGATAAGTGTGGGAAAAACGGCATATATAAGCACCATAGGCAGGAATACACAGCATAACCGATTCTAGAACTGACTTACAGCCAGAATGTCAGGAGTAGGTGAGGGTAGTTGCTTTTGAGCACAGAGGTGGGGCATTGAGGAGTCCAGGTACATGGTCTGGCTCCTAGTCCACAATCATGAGGCCCAACTCATGCAGGGCCAGGTCCTGTGGAGAGCATATAGGGCTGAGGCGTGGGACTGGTTGGCTCATGATCTCACCAGTGCCACAGGGATTCCAAGGACTGGTGAGCAGGTCCGTCACCACCATGCGGACCTGAAGAGATGCAAGCAGGACCATCTGAACCTTTGGATCCAGGAGGCCCGGCAAATGCCCAACGCCCCACTACTGAGTAAATTACATTTAATTATGTATGTAAGAAATTAAATTAGCTGATATTATGGAGATGTGTATTCCAATATTACTTCATTTATATTACAGCTGCAGGTGTCCGTTCTGCGAACTGCAGAGCCTATGGTGATAGGCTGGTGCAGTTGCGCCACCAGGCAGGTCAGTAATCCACTCCCAGTAACTGTAAAGAAATATAAAAGTATGACAGTTAGCAAAAGAGTGCAGTGTAGTCACTAAGTAATAAAATGTGCAAGTAACAGTGTAAAAGTGTTTGCAAGTATTGCTTGATTACAAAAGTGTGTTGCAGTCTGTAATCCAAACAGAAAAATGAAAATGTCTGAAATAAAGTCTGAAATAAAGATGCCCCACCTGTAATATAATAGTACACAACCTGCAGCAGGCTGAAAAGTACAGCTGCAGAAGATGAGCAAATCACACATGTGAAATATATCCCTGTTGAAATACTGAAACATGACAAAAGTGAGACTGATGGAAAGGATTGTAATAACTACAGGTAAAACATGTCAATAAAGCCTAGAAGTAAGTACCATCCTGAATAGTAAAATGAAAACAAGTGAGAGAGTGTGAGAAAGAGTTATGAATCCACCAATAAAGTAGTAATAACCCCTGAATAAAGTATACTGCAGTCAGTACAGAATGAAATGAATGTGACAAGTAGAACCAAACTGCGAAATGTGTTCAAAGTGTTGCTGCAGCTGGAATGTGTATCCCAAAATCTGGATATGTTGCTCTCAATCTGCAATATGCAGATAGTATGATTGTCTGAAATATCAAACATCCACAGTTGTCTATAGCTATATAAAGCAAATGTAGCAGGATGATGTAGCTGAACAAAGCCAGATATGAACGTGTATGAATAACAATAAAATGTATTTTGATGTAGCAGTAACAGTCCTATCACCAAATTGAAGTAGTTATCATATAGGAAACTGTAGTTAGAACAGTAGTGTGTATATATCTGTAGCTATTAGAAATGTACAGCATATGTATTGGTATTCGAAGGTGTTAATAATATTTTCTTCACCCCACCCTATAACCACATATAATCCATTCCACGTGAAATTGGTATGTGCAATCACAATTAACACCCCTGGACATTTGTCCTGTTGGGTCATAAATATTTGCATGTACGTTGATGCATCTGCCCTGTTCATACATCCAAACCTGATGGCCTGTTGCCATCAATCATCCCCGCATGTTGTTGGACTGTGTATTGCTGTGCAAATTATGCATGTGTTATGCTCAATGTTCAATGGTGTGAATATCTGGGTGTTTGGTTAATGGGAATACTAATGCATACTGTTACAACTAATTGCGAATGGTATTGTATGTTACTAACCCAAACTGTCATGACATAATGCAAAACATAGGACGACAGGGAAGGTGGGTTCCAGTGGACCCACCTCTCCCACCTCAGCTGGCGAGTGCACCTGGCACTAGTGCCCAGTCTGGACCCTCCTCCGGTGGCCCTGTGCCACCTGTGGGTGGAAGCACTGCAGGGGATGGGGCCCGTCCCCCCTCTGCAAGCGTGGCCAGAGGAGAACCACCACTCACCCTCTGTAGCGTCCGGACTGTGGTGCGTAGGGAGATCCGGGACTCTGTTCTTGGGCCCCTATGCCAGCTTGAGGCACAGGTGGCACAACTTACGGGCATGCCTGTTGCCCGGCCTACACAGCCCCCAGCACAGCCCCGTCCTGGGCACTGAAGGAACAATGGCAACTTCCCATGGGTGGGGATATCAGTTCCACTGTTGCCATCTGTGGGCTCATGGGCTCTGGATATCCAAACATCCGTCCCCGTCAATTGTGTAACCCCCCCACACGTGTCATACACCGCCCCTGTATGCGTCTTATTTGTCTTGTCTGTTGACCTACCCAACCTACCTCCCCAGCTATACCGACTTCCTTAACCTGACATACCACTCTCACCTGAAAAAAAAAAAAAAAAAGGGCACTCTGTACCCACAAAAAAATTACGCCCCATACATAGCTGCCCATTCCGCACATATGTCTGCTGGACATGGAAACTATCAATTACAATTGGCTGCACAACAAGTATTATTGTTGTCCTGACAACTCTCTCAGGGGTGGAAGGTTTCAAATGTCACACCAAATAACATACATATGCACAGCTGTTGCTGATGAAGAAATGGGCAGCTATTGGCCTTACCTACATCCCTCCTGCAAAACCCGAGCTTGTTTCCCTACTGTCTTACCCTCTTTTTGACCCCTTTTTCACCACTTTCCTGTCTCCCCATTTTCATTTATTTCAAAGAAAATAGCACGGGTGTGCGCAAGAGTAAGCACGTTTAAGCGGTTGTAAGAGGGTGTGCGCGGAGCTGAATGCCAGTGCGCATGCGTGAGCTCCACGCAAACCAGCGCTAACCTGGTTACAACTGCTTAAAAGTGCCTTAATCACTCTGATTGACAGGTCCTGTAGTTAGTTCAAAAGCAAAATAAAATTCCACTGTCAGTCGTGAACCCAGGACCTTGGAAACAGTAGTCTGCATGACTTACCACTAAGCCACGACTGTTATACAAGAACATTGTGCTAAAATAAATATATCATGTAATAGTAGGAATGAATGTAAAGGGAATATAGGATGTGTAGTACACAAAGCATGTCATGTATATTTACTGTCAAATCTAGTGGATATCTATGATAGTAGTGTGTGAACAGAAACAGCCATACTAGTTGGTAGCTAGTAGGTAATAATGTCACTGTAGCACCTTGCAAGCCACACACATACTCACAGCAGGATAATCATTGCCCATACCCCACAACCTGTTACAGGAACACATCCGGACCAAGTAATAAAATATGTGGAGCAAAGGGCCAAAACCAGGGACACATTACAAATAATGTTACAACAAACTTAGACAGTTCAGAGAGTAACAGGTTCTGTATTTTGTGGGATGTTTGAAAGGGTATGAAGTCTGAAACTTAAATGTTTCTCACTATATTCTGACTTGAGCCCAGAGTGATTTGCCAGAAAAAGCTGTGCATGAGATATTGACCAAAATATGAGGCAGAAATGTGGACAACCTGCAAATATTTGTACACATGAGAGGTCTGACACCACCATATTTGAATAGTTAAGAGCCTAGACATAGCAACAGAGACTGAGTTACAGGGTGCCCCACAGACTCCATGTGAAATGTACAAACAGTAGGCAGAAAGGTGTTACAACACATGCAATGGTAACTATGAAGTCCTGAAAGTATGCACCACTTGCATGGCAGAAAAAGTGTAGTAATACATCATGCTATCCCACAGTCACAACTGCAGCATACCAGACAATTTAATGGGTGTACCCCACTGATATGTACCATTCCATGAGGCAGATAACAGATGCACCTGAGAGTCTCTGGGGCCTGCTCAGCAGCATACTCAAATACCCTAATAGATGTCAAGGCCCACACCATGGCCAGATCACACTGCATGCTGTAACAACCTAGCAGATATAGCAAGCATTCCAAGGTGTGAATATACATGTAAAATAGGAAAGCCACAGCAGCACACTACAGTCAGGACACCTAGCAGGCATACAAGTAGTGACTGTAAAGGGCAAATATTGAAGCCATAGCAACAAAGTGCAAGAGCCACTGTTATACACCAGTTACACCACATGTCCCACAGGAAAGCACACAGACACACATTAACAGTAGTAGAAGTCGTAGGTGTCAGTGTACATACACAGTTAGTACAGGAAACTGGAGAAATGAATGGAGAAATGTTAATCTACAACACAGCTGGAAATATGAGAGATATTCCAACCTTTACACTCACAGAACATTGTCCACAGCATACCAGCATGGTCCCTGCCCTTAAAAACTGAAAGGGCTACGCCTATCTCACATACCTTTTTATAGCACTGTTCTGAAATCACAGTGAGAACAGTACACAACTGGCTGCATGCAATTAGCAAATGCTGGCTAACAATTGGTGCAGAGGCCATCACATGGACATATGCAGATACCTACAAAAGCATGCTGTACTCCCAGTCCACACATGCAATACTTTCATTGCACCCTAAGGAGGAAGTGAGAGACAGAGAGAGAGAGAGACAGAGACAGAGACAGAGAAAAACAAAATTAAACATACACAAACAAAACTGGTCAGCAACATCCACCTGAAAGCTGACAACTGGCAAGTGGAGCAGCAGGACACAAAACCAGACGGCAACACAAGCAGCTGTGACAAACACAGGTAATGTAAAGTAATACTATAAAGGTCTACATACTGTGAACCCTCCATATGTGTCATTGGTCTGTATCCATATGTATATGAAGATGTGCAAAGGGCAGGGGACATACAGCAACTATCATTGAAGGCTGTACATACATTTGTATGGGAGAGCATCTATGTGCACATATCAATGTAGGTTGAATGTAGGTTGTAGTGCAATGTAAAAAGTAGGTTTCACAGTTATGTATGTTTAGCAGTATGTTAGTGTGTGTATACAGTATGGTAAACAAACATGTTGATATACCTATCTATCATATGGATACGTATGTATGTCAAAATATGTATGTATGTATATATATATATATATATATATATATATATATATATATATATAATATATATATATATATATATATATATATATATATATATATATATATATATATATATATATATATATATATATATATATATATATATATATATATATATATATATATATATATATATATAATATGCATATATGTATACATACATAGAGAGAGATGTAGGAATACATAGACAGATGTAGATAGATAGAATATGTATTATGTACAAACATATATATGTAATACACACATACAGATATAGATATATGTAGATACATATACATAGACAGACAGATCTGACTATCTACAGGTATGACTGTATATGATGACCTCAACACCCCCTGTCCCACCCCCTCTGTCACTTTCACCCCCTCTCTGTCACACCCCCCTGTCCATATCTATAGCAATATATGTACATCAATATATATATATATATATATATATATATATATATATATATATATATATATGTGTGTATATGTATACAGACATATATATATATATATATATATATATATATATATATATATATATATACATATAGATATATCTATATACATATATATATATATATATATATATAGAGAGAGAGAGAGAGAGAGAGAGAAAGATGTATATATATTCTGAGTGAGGCACATGTGTACAGCTGTATTGCAACAGGTGCCTGGTGACAAAGGCATGGAGTTAACACCAGTGTCAAAACTGGAGTACCATACCCCATTTCAAATCACCTACACCAGTAACCACCAGATATGTGATTGGCTGCCCACCACTGCATGTGTCAGTGGTGAACAGGGTCATAAATGTGTACAATAGTCCCCCCAATGATATTCACAGTGGTGCACTATTCATGGAATACCTGCACATGGTATGTGTCAGCAGACATGGTGTGTCAGCTATGGACATGTAGGTCAGTGTACCCCTCCACACCACATAATGGCTGCCATGGTATGTACCTCACATGACAGCTACAGATATGGAGAAGGACACAGTGACATGTACAACATTGTGACAATGCACTCAAACACATTACCAATGCACAGTGACTGACAACACCACAGAGTACACACATACTACCCACATAGAGGTTACCACTCCTGGATTTACATACTTAAGTCACACCCATGACAGATGTCCAACAACCATAGTAACACCTCACACCATCCACAGCCTAAATGACTGCTGTGTGTCATCTGTGCTACTGCAATAGAGAGCACATGTGGAGGTAAAGGTTTCTACCCACAGATAAGACATACCCTGCAATAAACCACACAGTGTTAAGAAGCAAGACTCCCCATGAGTACATGTCACACATACCCCTGCTGAATGTTAGTCAGATAGGTAATATGCCATATGAGAAACCCTGTGTAACTGTTTGACAGCAGCAGGTACCATCACACCACATGTGTCACAATGGTCAGGGTAGCAGAACAGTATGCTGCTGTAGTCCCGGGGCAATAGCATATTGTATAGTATTGTATTGTAATGTATTGTATTGTGTTGTATTGTATTGGTATGTTGAGGTGCCTCCTTCGTGGAGTGGAACCACTGCTGCTGTGCGCCAGTGTACAGGTACATATCCTGTAGTCAGGCAAGTGTTACATAGCACTTTTATATGTGTGTTTAGCTCCTGTCAGAGTTCATGTAGCATGCAACCAGGGATACCATCAGGTCCCATTCATGTTGTGTATTCTGCTTTCCTGAGCGAGGCTCTCACCTGGACATCTGTGATGACAGGGAGGTTACAGTCAGCTGGGATAACTATGTCTTATTTTGTGGGAGAGGGAGGGGTGAAACCTGCACTGAACCTAGTGAATTATTTGTTGTTGTGTACTAACTATGAGCATAGTGGAGGGATTCTGACCAGGTTGCTAACATAACTGAAGAAGGCCTTGTGGTTATCTGGAGTGTCCCTTTTGATTTCCCTCTCAAAGTTGCCCATGGATGTTTGTATGAGGGAAAAGAGATCCTTACTAGTGCTGCTCAGACATGCCTTCCCTTTATGGAATTATGCTCTGTCTTGCAGTAGCTTCCATCTTTTGTAATACAATCTGTCTATGGCTGGGGTCCACCAGACAGGATGCTGTCCCTTTGTGGAGAGTGTCTTGGTCATATATGTGATTGCATGATCCATGCATTCTCGGATATGTCCGTAGAAAGCATTTGTGAAGGGGTCAGCATTGTGGGTTGTGTCTTCCACTGGCCCAGTGGGCTGAAAGGATACCATGTCACTGTTACAAAGTGTAAAGTTTGCATTTGCAATGTTATTCACTATAGTCATTGTGCTGGTCGTGGAGGTGGGATATGTATATCCAGGGCAATTAGTTTGTGGTCAGCTCACAGTAGTTGATGATGTAGCCCATACAGTACCTAGATACAAACCCCCAGAGTGAGGAGGGGCTCTGGACCTGAATCAGTGTTCTGACTGCTGGGGTTTGGTAGTATGTCGTATGGAGTGTGCCAGGTACTGTTGCACAGTTGCTGGCTGAGCACTGATACCTGGCCATTTACATGTGTATCCACCAATAGACAAACAGATGCTATATATGTGAGATATGTTGTATCATAACAGTCGAGTAGCATGTGTAGTATGTGTACCAAATTCTGCTGACATATATTGCTGATATCAGGTTATTTCCTTTTTCAGGAACATGGCTCACCCGCGAAATCCAGCTTACTCCGCAGCTGAGGATGAGGAGATACACCAGAGCCTGGTGCGAGATTATGCAATACTCTTTTCCCGCACCAGCCAGAATCAGCAGGAGAAGGCTGCACTGTGGCTAGACCTGGTCCATCGGGTAAATGACATAGGCATGCATAATAGGACATATGAGCAGGTACGACATCACTGCAGTGATTTAATCAGAAATGTCCGTCAGCGTGCGTCGGATATCCACAGGCAACAGGTTGCTACAGGTGGTGGGGTGGCTACACATCCCCTACTCACCAGACTGGAGGGACTACTCATGAGTGTAGTGGCTCCAGTCCACCAACAACAACAACAGCAGCAGACATGCATTATGATAGAGGCTGGAGCCATGCAGCAGCAAGACTATGAGCATGCAGGTAATATGCCATATGTATAGTTGACTGTTGTGTACACTGGTAGTTAATGCATGTGTGAGGTGTGTCCTTGGTTTGTAGCTGTCATCATAGTATTTAATGTGCAAGTGTGATATCCTCAATATCAGCAGCTGACCTGTGAAAGGCGACTGTTGTACTACTGACCTGTATCATACTCAGTAACAATGGCACAGTTGTGCCCACTGACATTAGTTTCTTCACTTCTGCAGGTCCCTCCGGTGTAACAGCAATGCAGCCTATCCATGCTGGTGAGTGTGTATTTAACAATACCTTTAATAGTCTTGATAGTAATAGTAATATTAGGCTCACTTAGTAGTGCTCTGTGTATGCATGCAGGTGTGTCTGTGTGTTGATATCTTGCATACTGAGTAGTGTGCAACTGTGTGCAACTGTGTGCAACTGTGTGCATGTGTGCACGTGTGCATGTGTGCATGTGTGCATGTGTGCACGTGTGCATGTGTGCACCTGTGCATGTGTGCATGTGTGCACGTGCGCATGTGCACATGTGTGCATGTGTGCATGTGTGCATGTGTGCACCTGTGCATGTGTGCATGTGTGCACATGTGCATGTCTGGACCTGTGCATGTGTGGATGTGTGCATCACTGGTAATATTGTGTAGACATTGTAAACTGTGTTTCCTGTTTCCCTCCCACAGGTTCTGGTGCTGCTCTGGTGTCATGCAGCAGGGAACCTGAATCAGGTGCCATGGGTACTGATAATGATGACATCTGTGTAATAGCACAGGAAGGTATGCCAGGGTCTATCATTGGTCAGCCAATTTACAGTACACAGCTGTCAACCCCATCAATGTGCACAGTTATCCTGCCAATACACCCTTTGTCACCAATGTCCCTAGGTGATGGACAGCATACAGTGGGCATTGATTAGGGTAATGTGGTATCTGTGGCACATGCCTCCCCACACAGCAGCCATGGGCATGGCCCTGAGATGGTACCACACAGACAGATGTCCAGGGGTTCTCGTGGGAGCATCCGTGGGCGTACTGTCCCTGTCAGACGTGCCCACAGAGGTCTTACAAACTCAGCTATGTTTCGGGCTGTCATGCAGGCACAGTCACATATGGAATGGTACACCAGACAGGGTCTGAGGGAGCTGACAGCATGTCGCACAGCAATGACTGACAGTATGCGTGACATTGCGGCTGCCATCCGTAATTTCACCGATGTCATAGACAGACATTGTGGGGACATATTAGACCGGTTCCACAACTACATGTCCATGAGCCAGGGCGATGATGGATGGTTGAGGCATCGACATGGGCATATGCCAGCAACAGCAGCAGCTGGCAGTCATCGCGGACGACAACAGGGCCGCGGCCACCCCCATAGTGCCAGCAGCAGCCCCAGCAATGCTGGGTCTGTGCTGTCATCAGACCGCCCCAGGAGACCACGTGCACGTGGCTCTGGCCAGACCCGACAGGGATCTGTGTCCAGTCAATGAACACCTGCTTCTGATGACAGTACCCAGTCTGGGTTGGTACTGGATACGGTCCATAGCACCCCTGCAAGGCACAGGTACCGTGTCCATGGCCAGAGACACTGATCTGTATGACCTGTCAGGTACAGTCTGTGGCTGTCCACAAACACCAGTATATGGCAGCCATGATGTGGAACTGTGTGCATCCATACACACATGCGAATTGACAACACCTAGGGCTACCGCATACACGCACACACTGCATCAACATTGCCCCACCTTGTGGTATTGGTGGCTGACTCAGGCATACCAAGTTCACACCCTGTGCATATGATGAAACTGTGCCACCTCCTGCAATCTGTAACATCAGTGCAGGTACAGGTTAACATGTTGCTGATGCACAGGGTGACTACATAGACGTGTAGTAATAGTATCATGTTGTTAACAGTACTGTGTGCTGAAATAATTGTGGGTATATCACAGTATGCCTGATGCAGTAAGGGTATGATTGTCATGTACTGTTGTCTACACCCATGGTAAGTACTATAGTGTATCATCTGCACATGTTGGCATACTGGTGGTAAGGATGTCAACAGAAGGCTACATACATAGGTAGCACAGGAGATAAGGTAATGAAAGTATTAATACACAATGATGGACATATAAACTGCAAGTGGCATGTTGCCCACACTGGACTCTGCAATGCAGATGTTTGAGGATGTTGATATGTGTGCAGTACTACACAACTGGTACCGGACACACAGGAGCACCCTAGCACTGCAAGCTCACATCTCATACCATGCTAGACAGCCCCAACACACAAAACTAACTCTCACAGGAGGGAGAGTCCCCATACATGTCAGGGATACTGTGGTGGCAGGCCAGGTAGCATACATCCTACTAAGTATGGAACTACTGAGTGAAGGCTCAGTGTCTGTTATTTGACATGTGTATTACTGCAGGTATGAGCACATGGGTTTCCATCCAATTATTGTACACCCTGACGGTACATTTTCTGTACACATGTGTGCGCTGAGACTGGACCCTAGCCATCTGACCTGTGTATTTCCATGTACATGTGCATAGTGCCTGCATATTTTCAGTGTTACCTACTGGAAGTGGTACAGCTTGTTTGTTGTACAATGGACTACATGCAGCCCTGCTTACTGTAGCTTTGTTTGCATGCATGTTTGCTTGCAATTACCCTGGAATACTTATCCCACCTGCAATGCATAGTTACAGAGCTTCTGTGGACTCCTAGTGACATCTGCATAGCTTACTATATGTATGTCCATGTCTCACTTGACAGAATGTCACTATTTGTCCTGTTCACATGTACGTTGCCTGTGACAAATTGCATATGACTTACCTAGCATTTGTCCACGTGAGCAGTCATATATGCCACTGCTAACTAATCACAGGCACTACACCCTCACATACTCATCTTCTGTTGAACCACCTGCTTCGCTAGGGACGGCTTGCACCTGTCAGCCCTGGGCTTTCGGATATTGGCAAAGGTTATTGCTACCCCCATAGTGCCTTTGTTAGGCAAGGCTCAAATGACAAACCCACCTTCATAGGTATCACAAGGGATAAGAAACTAAGAGTAATGCTACTCAACGCCAGAAGTCTAAACCTCAAGATGCATGCACTCGAAACTCTCCTTAGCATGGAGAACATCGATATCTGTGCAGTAACAGATACCTGGTTGAGGGCTACTGAGAGCACCCCAGCACTACCAGGTTATACCTCACACCATGCTTTTCAGCCCCAAAACTTGGACCGAACCACAAAAGGAGGGGGAGTATTGATATTCATCAAAGATACCCACACCTCCAGGTTGGTGGCAAAGCACCAAGCATCAGAGACTATCCATGTGCAACTAACAATGGGTAAAACTGCCTTCCAGGTTATAGCCTGCTACAGACCACCCTGCCAAACCCAAGAACTGCACTTGGCCTTCCTGACAACAGTGGAAAATATGAAGGTCTCTCCAAACACCATTATATTGGGCGACTTCAACTACCCAAACATAGACTGGGAGCATGACTCTAGCTCCAACACCCTAGCCCAAAGATTCCTAGAATACATGAACTCAATTGCTATGGAACAACTTGTTACCACTCCCACAAGAAGGGAAAACATACTAGACCTGATCATCACCAACATGGGGACTCTATGCTCCAGACCAGAAGTGTATCCCTCAGTGGTAAGATCAGACCATAAACTAATCTCACTGGATATTCACATCCGACCCCACCCCCTGCCCAGAAAACCACAGTGAACAACTTCTCTAAAGCAAATTCACACTCCTCAAAACTGAGGTGGAAACCTTCAAAGCCCCCGGGCCTGTGGAAAATATGGACCAGACCACAGATTCTTCTATAAACGCATTCTATGGACACCTTCAGGAATGCATGGATCATGCAATCCCGAATAAAACCAAGACCCAATCCTCCAAAGGCAGACGTCCTGTCTGGTGGACCCCAGCCATAAACAAACTATACAATAGAAGGAGGAAGCTACTAAATGATACAGCAAAATCCCAAAAAGGGAAGGCATCACTGATCAGTATTAGCAAAAAACTACGGGCACTCATAAGATTGTCTAAGGCCAGCTTCGAGAGAAAATTGCACAGGACACTAAGGATAATCACAAGGCTTTCTTTAGTTATGTTAGGAACCTGGGAGGTAATTCCCAGATATGCTCAGAGGTAGTCCAAAATGTCAATAGAAACACCAAGCCCACAGACATTGCCAACATCCTAGCTGACAGGTTCAGCACAAACGTCTCCCCCCCCACACCTAAAGGGCAAATATTTATCCCAGCAGAGTGCTGCCCCCCTGACATCTCAGATGCTCCGGTAAGAGCCGCCCTCTCCAAAGCAATAAACACTGCATCAATGGGACCAGACAGTGTCCCAAGCTGTGTCCTACATGAACTCCAAGAAGAGCTACACCCAAACATTAAACTACTGTTCAATCCCAGCCTTACTACAGGATATGTGGCCAAAGAGTGGTGTACATCAACAATGGTCCCTCTACAGAAAGGTGGTGCCTCAACGGATCCTGGTCACTATCGCCCCATAAACCTGACTAGCTTGGTCTGCAAAGCTATGGAAAGGATCATCATGGACCTCATAAATAAAGATATTGGGGACCTACAGACACTGGATCATACCCAGTTTGGCTTTGTTAAGGGCAGATCCTGCCTCTCAAACCTGGTTGATTTCTTTGAAACAGTCACCAAGGCCATTGACAAGGGGAATGTGGTCCACACAGCCTTCCTGGACCTCGCAAAAGCCTTCGATACAATACCCCACTCGGGCATTCTAGAGAAGCTCACCAGCTTAAATATAAACCCCTATGTCACTAGATGGATTACACACTGGCTCAAGGACAGAACCCACATGGTTAGAATTGCTGGAGCCATGCCAGACTCCAAACCAGTTACAAGTGGTGTCCCACAAGGCTCAGTCCTGGCACCTCTCTTGTTCGGTATATATTTATCGGAGGTACAGGCCACCACGGAAGGACTGTGGCTGACCAAATTTGCAGATGACTGCAAACTGGCCACCATAATCGACTCTCCAGCCGACACAAGCATCCTCCAAAAGAGCCTCATAGAAACAGACAACTTGTGCCAGAGCCATGGCCTCAAGCTGAATGCCAAAAAGTGTATAGTCATCCCCTTTGGCAAAAACAAAGTGCCCACAAAGTACCACATAAGTGGTAATCCATTAAGTACAGAAGAAGTAATTAGGGACCTGGGGACCCAAGTTGATAGCAGTCTCTCATTTGACAACCACGTGGCCAAAGTGGTTAGAAAAACATTTTATATAGCCCACCTCATCATGAAGGGATTCACATCTAGATCAGGGGAGGACATTGTGCCTCTTTACTCATCCCTCATCAGGCCCATAATTGAGTACAATGCCCCTGTTGGGATGTACCTTACCAGACACCTGCAGCACCTGGAAAGACCCCAAAAGTACCTCACCAAGAGGATCAAAGGGCTCAAATAGATGGCATATGCTGACCAGTTAAAGAAACTCCAGCTCTACTCAGTGACATACCGCCTGTTCAGAGGCGATCTGTGCCTGATGTATAAAGCCATGTCAAACCCGGAATTAATGGGCATGCTGCACCTCAAAATATCCAAATCCCATCGAGCTACACGCTCGAGAGACTTGAACCTCAGCACTGAAATAAATAGGACATGCTGGAGGGACAGATTCATAACCCAGAGGCTCCCTTCACTCTGGAATAAAATCCCAGTCCAGGTTAGGCAGAGTCCCTCATTGACTCTCTTCAAGAGGAATCTTGATGAGTGGATGGGATATCATAGGTTTACCCCGGGTGTCACTTCTGTGTCACTGTTAGACAGAGGCACAGTATACTAACCTCGAAAAGGGCATAGCAAGATAAATTTACAATGGATGGCGACAGCCAAACACATTCTGGCTAGGTTAATAAATGCCCTAGGGCAGATAGCCTAGTATGAACGTATGAACCTATGTACCTTGTTCCCCATTGGCCCTATGTGCTGTTAATCACCATGGCAATCACAATACTATGGTAGCATGTGCAAAGGTCAGTTGTCAATCACCTCTATGGTACAGTTGTGGAATATGTGGGTTATGTGGCAATGTCACAGCTGCCACATGTACACAGTCAACCCTCTCCCCTACACATGGACGTACAATACATGTATGAGATGGAACCACATAGCCAAACTGGGGACTAAGCACTCTGAACCCAGTACTGGCATAACCTGTCAGGTGGCATGAAATACTACAGTGACTACAATACCAGTCTGATGTAGACCTACACTGACAGCAATACAAGCATGTGAACACACTGGGCCATTCGTGGAGCCTAAGAATAGCATCCTGCCTGAGCAGCAGACACCTCTGCAGCTGGCACACTGGCATACATTATGCCAGAACACATCACGCATAACACATAGCACACAAATCCTGTGTGCCAAACAGTCACAACCTGTACGGCTAGACAACACACCTGCTGCAGTTGTGTTAGGTACCTTTATTGTCCGGTACAGTGAGGTCATGCTCACCAGGCTGGACAATGTGAGGGTCACAGTGATATGCCCGTGGGGCACTATGGTCCACCACATAACACAAGCATACAGGTCAGTCAGAGGCATGGACACATGACTCAGTCATTGTCCATGCCACTATGGCTGACCTGTGATGTACCTCCCCAGACTACATGATAGGGAACATGGAAGGGCTCTCTGAGCATGTGGCACAGGCTGGTATGACCCTGACCTTGGTTGGCATCATACCCTCACCAGGAATGCTGACGTATTACTGAATGCTGATGAATTACTGTAGCTACAACACCCTAGCTGAAAGGTTTCTAGCATGTAGTCACTGCATTGCTATGGAACGTGTTACCACTCCCACAACAGGTGAAAACATGCAGCACCTGTTCATCAACAACATGTAGACTATATGTCCCAGACCAGATGTGTATCCCTCGCTGCTAGGTTGATACCATCTACATATCACACTGTATATACACATACCACATGCAGCACCCACACAGAAGACCACAGTCATAATGTTATCCAGTGCAAATACCATGAATTCACATGTGGCAGGCATCAGACATGGTAACTATTGAAGGTCACAGGTACATATGTGTATTTGGCACACACATACATCATCTGTGTCCATTGCCATTACTGGTTTAATCGATGTCATGCATTATTGTGAACAACAACCCACACACATGGGCATTCTGTGTGACAAAAACACATGTGGCATGTCTGGAATCCAAAGCCATAACTAACTGTGCTATGACAGTAGTGAGAGACGCAGTAGCAGAGCATGCTATTTGCATTACTGGGAGATTTGCCCTCTTTCGCTGTACTTGTAGGGTGCTGACATCATCTCTGTGTAGAGATTGGAATATGCAGCCGCTGGTGTGTTGCACTGGTTGGCAAAAGGGTCACTTCTCTCACACATGCAAATGCACCCACAATACTTTCACTCTCTCCCACACACACTTGCTGTTTGTAGGATTTAAACCCCTATCGAACTATGTTATGACACTGAAGATGGATGCATTAGCAGAGAATGATATTCGCATTACTGGGAGGTGTTCCTTCTCCTGCTATACATATAGGGTGCTGACATCATCAGTGTTTAGAAAGGGGAATGTGCATCCTGTAGTGTGTTCACCTAGTTGCCAAAAGGGACATTTTTTTCATACAGACTTGCACACACACTAGCCCTCTCCATACATATTGAGCATTAGCAGGATTCAAACCCCTACCTAACTATGTTATGATACTTGAGACGGATGCATTAGCGGAGCGCGCTATTTGCATTACTTGGAGATTTCCCTTTTCCTGCTGTACTTATAGGGTGCTGACATCATCAGTGTTTAGAAAGGGGAATGTGCATCCTGTAGTGTGTTCTCCTAGTTGCCAAAAGGGACACTTCTTTCATACAGACTTGCACACACACTAACCTCCTCCACACATATTAAGCATTTGCAGGATTCAAACTCCTACCTCACTATGCTAGGACACTTGAGACGGATGTATTAGCAGAGCGCGCTATTCGCATTACTGGGAGGTTTCCCTTCTCCTGCTGTACTTATAGGGTGCTGACATCATCAGTGTTTAGAAAGGGGAATGTGCATCCTGTAGTGTGTTCTCCTAGTTGCCAAAAGGGACATTTCTTTTATACAGACGTACACACACACACTAATCCCCTCCACACATACTGAGCATTTGCAGGATTCAAACCCATGCCTAATTATGTTATGACACTTGAGACAGACGCATTAGCGGAGCCTGATATTTACATTATTGGGAGGTTTCCCTTCTCCTCTGTACTTATAGGGTGCTGACATCATCAGTGTTTAGAAAGGGGAATGTGCATCCTGTAGTGTGTTCTCCTAGTTGCCAAAAGGGACATTTTTTCATACAGACTTGCACACACACTAACTCCCTCCACACATACTGAACATTTACAGGATTCAAATCCCTGCCTAACTATGTTATGACACTCAAGACAGACGCATTAGCGGAGTGCGCTATTCGCAATATCGGGAGGTTTCCCTTCTCCTGCTGTACTTATAGGGTGCTGACATCATCAGTGTTTAGAAAGGGGAATGTGCATCCTGTAGTGTGTTCTCCTAGTTGCCAAAAGGAACATTTCTTTCATACAGACTTGCACACACACTAACCCCCTCCACACACACTAAGCATTTGCAGGATTCAAATCCTACCTAACTATGTTATGACACTTGAGACGGATGCATTAGCAGAGTGTGCTATTCGCATTACTGGGAGGTTTCTCTTCTGCTGTACTTATAGGGTGCTGACATCATCAGTGTTTAGAAAGGGGAATGTGCATCCTGTAGTGTGTTTTCCCAGTTGCCAAAAGGGACATTTCCCTCATACAGACTTGCACACACACCAACCCCACTCACACACTGAGCATTTGCAGGATTCAAACCCCTACTTAACTATATTATGATACTTGAGGGAAACGCATTAGCAGAGCGCACTATCCGAATTACTGGGCATCTGTTCTGCACCTGCAGTATTTATAGGGTGCTGACATCATTATTTCTACAGAGGTATGTACATCTAGTACTACCTGTCAGGTGGGGGATAGCATATATATGCATTTGCAGCCACCTACGTCAGGGTCAGATATGCACATCGCACTGGCAGGTTATGTTTTATACCATGCTTCGTGACCACAGGACCTGAAACACACAACACAACCAGTCCTGACCACCCCTCCCACATCCAGGACACATACTTTGCTTCCCTGGGAACAGTGCCAAGATATGCAGGTGTTCACATACACCATTCCAGTTGTTAACGTCAGGTACAGGCATATTGTGTGTGGGAACTACTCAGGCCTCTACAACATTACCCTACAGCCACTACAATTTGTGAGTCCATGTGCTATGGCAGAACCACTCACCACAGCTGCAAGGGAGAATACATATTGCACCTGACCATCTACAACATGGGTACTCACTGTTCCACACCAGAGGTAGACCACCATTGTTGATATCTGACCATACCCACCTTTCTCTGGCCATCCATATCCCATCCCCATCCCCAGGCAAGGTTGTCACTGCAAACAAACTGTATTTATCAAAAGCAAACTTTACACTTGTGAAGACTGGGGTGGAAGACTTCAAAGGACCCATGCTGGGGGAGTATACAGGCCACTCTGCATAATCCTTGACAATTGCATTCTATGAGCATGTGGAAGGTTTGCATTGATCATGCTATCCCAAATATACCCATGACTGCTTCACAACAGGACACCTGTCAGATGTACACCAGCCATATATGAGCTGTCCAACAGACAGAGTGAGCTAATACATTGCAGAGCAGTAGCCCACAGAGGGAGGACATCTCTGAACTGTACCGGCATGACACTTCAGTCCCTCATAATCATCACGACACAGTGTTGACAGTGAAATTGTCCAGACAATGCAGATAAGGCTCCCCTCAGTCTGTTATTGACACCCACTTACTGTTAGAGGTCCTCAGCAACCCTCTTCCAGCACACACCAACAACATGGCTGTGGCTTAACAAATTCAAACCCTGGGATCTCCACTGTGTCCCTGCATGACAGAGGCACAGCACACTAGCCTCACACGGTGCCTTATGTGACCTACTTTACAGTGGCACAGTAGCCTACTGTACTGGGGAGGCAGACGCCAAGCACACTCTGGCTAAGCTGTCATTCCCTAGGGCAAACAGCCTAGTGTTGACCTCTGCACCCATATGTTTAATTGTCAGATGCACATTATTTGTTGCTGATAGACTGTTTGCAGGTCTTTATTGCCATAGCATTCCCTGTTTGTATGAACAACTTGTGTATCTGTGGAAGATGTTTGCATATGGGAGGGATCCACTATATCACGTATGTCTCTGTAGTCATTTAACTGTGTGCACTGGGCAGATTGCTGTAATGTGGTTGGTTCCTGGAATAACACGTACAAATACCAGATATGTGTGGCCAACTGCTAAACTGAGATTTGGCCTAAGTGTGTGAGCATGCCCAGTTCAGCCTTCCCATGGCATGTTGTCTGACATATGTCTCATTTATCAAAGTGTGCGAGCATGCCCAGTTTGAGCTTTCCATATGTTGAACTCTGCAGCCCACCACATTTGTGGATGAGTGTGAACTTTAACAAATCTCTCCCATTTATGGTTGTGTGTTGTGTGTCATGTTGTGTATTTACTGTCCAACTGCTTTGTGTGCGAACACAACAGGGATTATACTGTGCCTGCAGGGTTTGCATGGGATACTTTGCATAAAGTTGTCAACATCCTTTCATACTGACCTAACACTGTAGTACCGTATAGTGTACTGGTTCAGTACTTTCACTGTGGTGGACAGTATCCTGGGCTTTAGTCCTATCACTGCTTTACATTTCCATAGTGAGCACAGCAGCCTGGGTAGGGGCCAGTTGTGCACATCTGACCATGTTGCATTATGTTCAGATATAAACTACTTAAACCAGGCTTGTCCAACATTGGTAGTGTATTCCACAACATAGGTGTACATTTGCAAACACTAGCGATGTGCCCTAGGCCATTTCTAATGCTAGTCGGAGAGTGTGTTTGTCCTTCGACACACATTGTAAGTGGAGTTTGCCATGACATATGTCATGGTTAGTATACTGTGCCTCCATCTACCTGTGACATAACAGTGATACCCAGGGTAAACCTACCATCTCCCATCCACTCATCAAGATTCCTCTTGAGGAGAATCGATGAGTGACTCTATGGATAACCTGTACTGGGAGTTTACTCATGAGTGGGGGTGGCTTCTGTGTTATGGATCATGCAGTACAGCTTGTCCTATGTATGTCAGTGCTGGGGTTCAGGTCTCTCATGTGCATAGCTCACTGCCATTCAGATTGTACAAGGTGCAGCATGTTCATTGATTCCAGCTTGGACATGGCTTTATACATCAGGCACAGCTTGCCTCTGGGTGGGCAGTATGGCAGTGTGTGTAGCTGCAGTTTGTTTAATCAGGCAACACGTGGCATCTGTTCAAGCTCTTTAATACTCCTGGTGAGGTACTGTTGGGGACTTTACAGTTGATGGAGCTGTCTGCTGAGGTACATCCCACAGGGGCTATTGTAGTAAATTGTAATGCTGATGAAGGATGACTGCAGAGCCACAGTGACCTCCCCTTATCTAGACCTGACAACCTTCATGATTAGGTGGGTACATGGTATGTTTCTGTAAACACTACAGCCACATGTTTGTCCAATGCAGGATATCTATCACCTTGTGTCCCCAGGTCTCTCGTTACATGTTAAGTACGTAATGGGTTAACACCTATGTGGTAATTGGTGGGCACTTACTGTATATCCACGGGGGTTGACTATACACTTTTCTGCAATTAGCTTGCTGACATGGCTATGGCACCAGTTGTCTGTTTCTATGTGGCCCTTTTGTGGGATGCTTGTGTCAGCTAGAGGGTCAGATATGGTGGGCAGTTTGTAGTCCTCTGCAAACATGTTCAGACAGAGTCCTTCCATGTTGGCCTGTACCTATGGGACATATATACCAAATGAGGGAGGTCCCAGGACCAAGCCTTGTGGGATGCCAGTTATATCTGGTTTGTAGTCTGACATGGCTGCAGCATGTCTGACCATGTCAGTTCTATCCTTGGTCTGGTTTGCAACCCCTTTACTGACATAGGTGTTTATATTTAAGCTGGTGAGCATATCTATAATGAACACGTAGGGTATTGTATGGAAGCCTTTGCAGGGTCCAGCTACGCTGTGTGGACCACATTGCCCTCATCAATGACCTTAATGACTGTTTCAAATGAGTCAAACATGTTTAGGGGCAGGATCTGCACTTAAGAAAGCCACAGTGGGTAGGGTCCGGTGTTAGTAGGTCCCCAATATCTTTATGTCTGCGGTACATGCTGATCCTTTCCATAGCTGTGCAGACCAAGCTTCTCAGGATTCTGGGGTGGTAGTTTTCAGTATCCATTCAGGCAACACCTTTGTTGAGAATGACCACTGTTGTTGTACACTGCTCTTTGGGTACATATCCTGTGGTAAGGCTGGCATTGAGCAGTAGTGTGATTTGGTATTCCATTCTTCTTGGAATCCATGTTGGACTCAGCCCAGGACACCATCTCATACCATTGCTGCTGTGTGTTTTGCTTTGTAGATGCTGGCTGTTACCTCAGCATCTGCAATGTCAGGGGGCCAGCAATCTGCTGGGATAGATATTTTGCATTCTGAGGGGGGGGGGGGTTGCACTGCACCTGTCAGGATATATGTTGGCAATATGTGTGTGTGTTTGGTATGTTGTTTGTAATATTTGTGTGATTCAGAGCATATCTGTGAATTCCCAACACGGTTCCTACCATCAGTTGAGGAAGCCTTGGGATTATCCTTAGTGTCCTGTACAATTTGTATCTTCATAGGTTTATAGGTTCATACTAGGCTATCCACCCTAGGGCATTTGTAAGCCTAGCCAGAGTGTGTGTGGCTTTCGCCACCCCTTGCTATGTGAATATTATGGCCATTTATGATTTGCTTTGCTGTGCCTCTGTCTGGACATGACACAGTGAAGACCCCCAGTGTAAATCTACGATCATCCATCCACTTGGCAAGATTCCTGTTGAAGAGTGTCAGTGAGGGGCTCTGCCTAACATGGAGTGGGATTCTGTTCCAGGGTGTGGGGAGCCTATGGGTTATGTATCTGTCCCTCCAGCACATCCTATTTCATTATGTGTTGAGGTTGACATGTCTCACTCTCACAGCTCCGATGGCTTTGAGTTTTCTGGGGTGGAGCATGTCCATTATTCCTGTGTTGGACATGGCCTTGTACAACAGACATACAATGCCTCTGTGTAGGCAGTATGTGACTGCATTCAGCTGGGGTGTCTACAGCCAGGCAGCATATGACATATATTTGAGACCCTTTATCCTCTTGGTGAGGAACCTTTGAGGTCTTTCTAACTGCTGCAGGTGTCAGGTAAGGTACATCCCAAATGAGGCATTGTACTAAATTATGGGTCTGATAAGAGGACAGTATAGGGGCACAATGACCTCTATTGACGTAGATGTGAATCCTTTCATGATACGGTGTCCAATATAAACAGTCTTCCTAGCCACATTGGCAATGTGAGTGTCACATAACAGGTTACTGTCCACTTGTGTCCCTAGGTCCCTGATTACTCCTTCCATACATAATGGTATACCACCTATGTGGTAATTTGTGAGTACCTTGTTTGGTATTTGGTGGGACAGTCATACTGTCCAGTGTCTTCAGGATGGCTGGGTGGGGTTCCTGTGTGTGAGAGTGTGGTCTGTAGCATGCTACAGACTGTACAGCAGTCTTGCCTATGGTTAGTTGCACATGGGTGGACTCCAATGCCTTGTGCATTGTCAGTTACCTGGACATATGGGTGTCTGTGCTGAATATGGATACTCACCCTCCTTTTATGTTGTGTTCCAGGTTTTGGGGCCATAATGCATGATATGTGGTATAACCTGGTAGTGCTGGTGTGCTGTCAGGAGGCTTGCAGCAGGTTTCTGTCACTGCTCAGACATCGATGTTCTCCATACTGGGGAGGGCCTCAGGAGCATGCATATTGAGGTTTACACATCTGGCATTGGTCAGCATTACCCTTATGTTTCTTTCCACTTATGTTTTCTAGGGTGGTGGGTTAGTCTTTTCAGCCTTGCCTACGAAAGGCTCTATGGAGGTGGCAAAAGCCTTATCCAATATCCAGACGCCCAGGGGTAACAGGTGCAAGCCATCCCTGGAACAGCTGTGTGGCTTGTCAAGCATGACATCCCAAGCAGACAGACATTGGATCCCCTTGGAATGACACCAGTAATTGTGCCACTTGTTATAACTAATCATTCTGTGTTTGTACTGTGGCATCATTCTTGGTGAGGGTGGGATGCTGCAAATGGTCAGTGTCATACCGGCCTGGACTACATAATCAGAGAGCTCATCTATGTCTCTTTTCATGTAGTCCGGGGAGGTACATCTCAGGTCATTCACACCAGCATGGACTATGACTGCATCATATTTCTACTTGCTTTGGGGTGACCTGCATACTTGTGTTATGTGGCGTATTGTAGCAGCCTACAGGCAGCTTACTGTACCCTTTCCCTTGTTCAGTCTGGTGTGTGGGACAGCAGCGTGTCTCACTATGGAGTCACCTATTACAACTGTATCAGGCATGTTGTTTCTCCTTCTGGCCTGTGATTGTTTGGCACACCAGCTTTGTGTACTATGTGTTGCATGTGCTATGTTTGGAGGTTGTTTGATTGGGTGTCTGCTTTGGAGGCCTCTGTTGGTGTGGTGTGTTTGTAATTCGGGCCTCCGGGAATGTTTTTCTGTGTTTATGTCTTTGGTTTGCAGTTGTGATAGGTCTATGTGGGACTGGGTTTGTGGTGTGTGTGGTTACCTTCTCCTCCTGACTAGTTTTGGGAGTACTGAGTTGAGGGAGCTCAGCCTCCAGTTTGGATAAATGGTTGCATCTCTCACATATATTTGTATTTCTTGGGGGGAGTTGAGGGTTGTCTGTGTACTTGGGGCAGGTGTAACATTGCCTCAAGATTCACAAATTCAACTTGTTGAGCTGGCCTTAGTGGATTGTATGTGTGGACATATTTTATTGCCATACTACTGATCAGTGATTACTTCTTTTTTTATGTTTGCTCTATCATGTAGTAGCTTCCTCATTCTCTTGCATGGTTTGGTAATGGCTGGAATCCACCATGCCAGATGCCTGCGTGTATGGCATTGTGTCTTTTTTTAATTTAGGATTGCATAATCCAAGCATTCCTGGCAGTGTTCATGGAATGCCTGTATAACAGGTTCTGAGGTGTGGCCCATATTTTGCACCTGCACAGGGCCTTTAATGGATTCCACATCAGTTTGGAGGAGTGCAACTTTTGCTTTACACATGTTTTTCACTGTGGTTTTCTGGCCAGGGACTGTGGTCAGGATGTGTATATCCAGTGTGATTACTCTATGGTCTGGTCTTACCAGTGAGCAATACACTTCTCATTTTGCCATCCAGTACCCGTGTTGCTGATTATCACATCCAGTATGCTTACCCCTCTTGTGGGAGTGGTACGTTGTTCCTGGGCATTTTGGTTTATGAATTCTATGAACTTTTGTCCTACAGTGTTGGAGCTAGTATAATGCTCCCAGTCTATGTCTGGGTATTTTCAGTCACCCAATATAATGTGGTTTGGAGGACTTGATATATTCATGTATTCCAACATAGGCCAGGTGCAGTTCCTGGTATTGGGATGGTAGTCTGTAGCAGGCTATAAACTGGGAGGCAGCTTTAGCCACTGTTACTTGACCATGGCTAGTCCATGCTGCTTCTTGTTGTGGTACCAACATGGGGGTGTGGTTATCCTTGACAATTATTGCTAGTCACCCTCCTTTTGTAGCTTGTTCCATGTTTTGAGGCTGTACAGCACAGTATGAGGTGTAACCTGGTAGTGTTAGGGTGCTGTTGTGAGCCTTGACCCAGTTTTCTGCTGCAGCACAGATATCAACATTCTCCATACTGGGTGAGTTTAGACTGCATGCATCTTGCTGTTTAGACTTCTGGCATTGGGTAGCATTACATCTAGGTTCTTATCCCTTTTGATACCTATGGAGGTAGGTTTGTGTTTTGAGCCTTACCTATTCAGGGCATGCTGTGGGTAACAACAGCCTTTGCCAGTATCCATATGGCCTGCACTGATAGGTGCACGCCAGTCCTAGCAGGTGGAGCATCATGTCATGCTCAGCATGTCATCCCAAGCTGGCACACATTGGATCCCCTTTGACTAACTGCAATACTTCAGCCAATTATTGCAATTGATCATCTCATTATCATATTGTGGCATGATGCTTGGTGAGGGTAGGATGTTAGTCACGGTCCTCAGGTGTGCATATAGTACATGGTGTTACATTACTTAACACATGGCATTCATGCCTCAGGTGGTGCTGCAGGGCTGCCTCTGTCGGATGCGCATATTACACTCCCTGTACATGTTTGTGAGGAGGTCATGTCATTTTAGGCATCCCTGTTATTATTTGAGTGAGTCAGAGGAGGTATCATTCCCAGGGTTCCTACTGAGCCAGTGTATGTGCTATGTGTTGCCTCTTTGCCAAGGCCAGGGCATACTGGGCACGCCTCCTTCTGCCTACTGGGGCAGGCTCAGGTTGTTCCTCCTCCGAGTCACACTCTGCCTGTGATGGCCTTGGCAATGGTGGGGGGCTGTTTGGCCCAGCCCTATACTGGTCCTGCTGCAGCTGTTTTCGCAAGATCATATTATGTAGCATAGCACATACCATGACAATTTGGGTACATGTAGTTGGCGTGTACTGCAAGACTCCACCAGATGTGTCCAGACACCAGAACCGTGACTTGAGCAGCCCAAACGCACGCTCTATTACATTACGTGTCTGTGCGTGTGCCTCATTATGGCGTTCCTGTTCAGGTGTGTGTGCGTTTCTGATGGGTGTCATCAGCCACGGCTCCAGTGCATAACCTGCATCCCCCACTAGGTGTCCGTGTGGGATGTCCCCACTGGCAAATGTCTGGTACAGCTGCGTCAAATGCCAGATGTGGGAATCATGGTAGCTCCCAGGGCAGCCAGCACACACATTCATTATTATGCCCTGGGCATCACACACGACCTGGCAGTTGATGGATGGGAAGCCCTTGCGGTTAATGTAGGCCCTGCCCCGCTCACCGGCTGGTGCTTTGATGCGTATGTGCGTGCAGTCTATTGCACCCACTACCTCAGGGTATTCCGCTATTTGCTGGAAGAGACGCATATTGCTGGCCAATACCTCACGGGCATTGGGGAAATATACATGATCACCGACATGTGCTGACATGGCATCCAGGAACTGGTGCAGTACCCTGGAGGCTGATGCCTGTGATATCCCCATCATATCACCAGTTGGTCTTTGGAAGGTACATGTTGCTAGTATTCTTAGGCCAACACATACCTTGGTTTCCACTGGGATGGGTTCCCCTCTGTTGGTTCTGTGTGTGAGGCGTGGCCTGCACAGCTCAACTATTTGCTGCAGGAGCTCTCTGTCCACTCTATAGCGCTCTACTATCTCCAGCTCATGTAACCCATGGTAGGTGACCCTGGGCCTGTACACTCTTCTCCGTCTCCTCACTGTGGGTTGTCTGGCACCATCTGCATTGTCACCACCCTCAGCAAGTTGTCTATGTCTCATTATGACAGCTACTGCAGCCCCTAACATTTATGCTCTGAGTTCAGCTTTTTCAGTTTTCACTTCTAATAGCTTACTCCTGTCTTGCAGTGTCTCTTGAGAGAAACATCCTGCACTGCTGTTTGCAGAGTTTTAAGTGCTGGGCTGGGCTACTATTCTGCCTGTGTAATTGCCTGCTTCTAATTGTTTTCACCTGCTAGCTCCAGCAGTATTCCCTGCTAGCTTCCTACGAATTCTGTTGCTTCCTTTTTCCTTTCTGTTTCCTCAGGGGGGAGCAGCGTGCATACCAGCAGAAACACGCTCACAGTGGCTTACACATGTGCACACATGCTTACACGGTTCAGAATCTGCTTATTCAGATTAAAACGCGCGCACACCAGCGCAAACAGTGTTAAACATCTACCAACAGGCTCCCACATGCTCAGTCTGCCTTACACGTGCGCACACTGTCCTACTCGCGCTTCATGGCGTGCACACGTGCGCATGCACACCCAGCAAGAAACTTTGGTGTAGGCAACAGTGTACACCTTCCATTTCTTGACTTTCCCATGCTTATGTTGTGGCACTCCTCTTTCCATGATATGTGTCTGACATCTGTCATGTAACACTGACTTCCAATGAACTGCATTTCTTTCTGTCATTCCCCCCTGTGATGTCACCTATCTCCTACTCTGTTCCTCCCCCTTATGTAACTCTTACACTACTCAGAATGTGCTCATTTGCTATGTGACAGTGGAATTCAGTATCCTAACACTCATTTGCATCAGATTGCCTACTAATGCTTAGTTTCATGTCTTAGACTCAGCTTCCCCCCTTAGCAACCACTAAACGGTGGCCATGTTGTTTTTGGTCTGCTGGTCCCTGCATTGTAAATCCATGTATTGCATAAGACCCACATTTGTGTGTTTATAACCTTCATTTTTATGTTTTATATAGCGCAGCCCGTTTGCGCGGGGCTGTGCTGCATTTAAACACCGGCGATTGCCGAAAAAAAAAATTATTTCTCATATTTGCATTGGGGTACCTTGCTGCCTGACACATATGCACCCTTTATTTGGAGCTGACATGGCTCCATTGTGTTTTTTGCAGAAACGTACTCAGTTGTCAACTGAGTACATTTCTGCAGCTAAAACGGCTCTTACACGGGCTGCTTTGGGCTTCCTGGATTGCTAATCTACCTCATTTGCATGCTATTTGGCTGCAAGTGAGGTGATTAGCATATCCACGCCCACTCCATGTAAGAGACATTTTAGCTGGTCTCTTACATGGACTTTAGGGCTGTTCCTGGATCGCGAAGGCTGCATAGAGTCTTACACTTCTCTTAGACTCCGTGCAAGCCTTTGTGAATCCTGCCCACTGTTTATTAGCTTGGAATTTATATTAAGTTATAAGTTATATGGTAAGATTTATAGATTTGTGTAGCTGTGTGTTATGTCAGTTTGCCTGGACTACCTTATTTATTTCATTAGTGTTGGAGGGACATTATATATACTATTGGATAGGGGGAAGTCTCTAGTTCAAATTATGTCACATTTAACTGTGCATCATAATTGTCAGGGACAACTCCATAAATAATCAACAAATGTCCCTAACCACCAATACGTTTTAAATGTTATTGGTATTAACTTGAAAGGTTGACAGAATTGAAGAATATGAATTAACATTTATGAAGTAAACTAAGCTTGTATGCTTGATGATTTGCATAAGTATAGTCCAATCCACTAAAACTCACTTTTAAGAGGCCATAGAAGATACAGAGTAAAGTATTATTCCAAAATCGGGAGCATCCCTGAAATCGAGGACAGTTGAAAAGTATGGAGTGCATATCTATTTGCCTCTTTTCTTCTGCACAGATGTCAGATTATGTGTGCCTTGTGCCTGGGGAGTTATTATTCAGCCAGTTTTAAGAAGTATGTATGTCTGTGAGGCATTGCAGCTGTGTCTATGTGCTGGCTTTTTGTTTTGCTCATTACCTATCATTTTGGAATATCAGTGGTAAGAATTTATAAAAGACTCTGTTACGGTTAATTATAATCACTTGTCTAAGTGGATTCACAGGTCATAAGGTGGATGGTGGTTGCAAAGTGATATCCCAGTCAGAGACAGGCAGGAGTTTTTGGTCACTGGATTACACTGACTGACTGACTGACTGGGAACATAATTGTGTAAAATGTTTTAGTGTTAGACAAGAAGACGTATGCTGGATAATTAGTTAATATTTTGTAATTTTGTTACATTTAGTGATGTTAAATATTAGTATAGTAGTTTATTTTTATAAAAGAAAATTGCATTTCGGTTTTATACAAGTTTGAAGTCTGATATAAATTCAAATATTATTTTAAATAAAACATTATTATTATGGTTATATTTTGTGTTTAATATGTGTCTGTTCAGTTTGTGTTTTGAATATGGTATCCCACAACTGCATTGGAGTGGGTGGGGTCGCATGATTATGTATGTACATTTTATGTCAATCAGCATCCAGATTTTTTGATAGTTGTACCTACTTTTTCATAGATCTTGTCCAGATGTTTGATGACTCAAGGATGAGAGGTATGGAAGTCAGGGTTAAAGCAGGGATGTAGCTTAGAACTGCAGGTTTGAATCTCAGGACCCCTGGTCTGTTCTATTTCAAGATGTAAAAGACTGTTTTTGTAATGATAGAGCATGTGTATGGGGATTCTATGATGCTCTTCAAGTGAAATATTTTTAGAATCTGATCTGAGCAATGTATATCACTGTTATTTGAGGACTACATCTATCATAGTTCCTCTTTCTTTTTGCAGGTGATAAGGACAGGACTTGTACCATGCCCTGTGCATCAAGTGGATGCACAAACCGGACGAGCAGTGAAGGGAGAGAGATATGTTAATTACTTTGTCTGTTTTGGTAAATTAAATATATCTGAGCCTTTTTACAGGCTCGTCTTTTTGATATTACCATGTATATTACTTATAAAGCAGGAACCCCCATCATGCATCAGTAAGGTAGGTGGAATACTCACATAATACATGTGCTTCTAATTCTGATTTAGCAAAAAATATGTTTAAATATCATTTAGCGGCAAGCCATGTTTTCTGAAGAAAGTTTTTGAAATGCAGGGCACAACCTAAATGGCAGTCATTTTTTTTTTTAATTTTTATATTTGATTACCAGGTTGGTGTGACTGGGCAATCAGGTTCCGTTTTCAGCAGAGACCCAGGAAAAAAGCTGCACATACATGACAATCATAAAAAATACAAAGCAGAAAAGCTCCACATACATGATAAAAATACAAAAGTCAGAGAGGAGTACAAACTAATAGAGCAAACAATAGTATGATGAGAAGTTACAGAAGTATAACACAGTTAATGGAAAAACGGGAAAATAAAACTAGTAAATGCAAAACAAATCCCGTAACAGAACTCGATGAAGGCTGTCCCACAAAAAACGTCACCATCAAAACAGACTCTTCAGTCCAGTGTTGTAATTCACGAAGATTTAATAAACACATAGCAAGATAAAAATACACAAGTTAAGCGCTTTCATTTCCTCAAGCAATGGAAACCACTTCGGAACAAACTAATCAACAATCTACCACTCATATATACTATCTAGTTAATTAATCTAATTAAACTTTTAATTCACTTCCCAAACAAATTTAAAGAAACATAGTGGTATGATTATTATTACTTAAAACATGCGAGTCATATATTTAACTTGTAGTAATATACTAAATGTACATAATGCTGTGTTACAAAAGCCACAATAGAAAAGACTGTAAAGATAAATAAAATAAATTAAGTTAAGTAAAAATAGTTAAAATTAAACTATATCAACTTCTGACACTTGGGATTCGAAGTATGAATATTCAACATATCAAACACAAAATAAACATCCAATAAAATAGTCTGATATGTACACTCATAAAATCACCTGTATATCAGGTGTTTGTTTTAACAACAATGTAAGTAGAAAACCCAAACTATATATTATTATACCACAACTACCAAAATAAAATCTATAAATTATATATGTATGAATATGTAATTTACAAATATATAATGTATATATGTAATGTACACAACTACATCGTTAGTTAAATAACTCCCTATGGTTTTTAACCTTGTCTTGTGTTTTCCTTTTAATTTTGTTAGCTCTCAGTTTTAAAGCTGGTAAAAGAGACATGTAATCGTTCAACCCAGGGGGTATATTAGAATCCAGTCTCAGTTGCCAGATGAGTTCCCTGAAACTGAGCTGGTTTTCCCAGTTGCCACCTCTACTGTTTTTAGGTACCTTTTCCATAACCCAAAATTTAAAGGTGGCCTGTTTACAAGTTAAGGTGTGCCTATAAAGGGCATTAGTTTCCTTTTTCCTGTTAATATCATATGTGTGTTCATACACCCTCTGACATAAATGCCTTTCAGTCTTTCCCACATAGTGTGCCCAACATGAAGTACAATAAGCCAAATATACTACTCCACTGGTGTAACACATGCAATAGCATTTCCCTTTTAATATAAACTGAATGGTGGGTAGTTTAATTTCATCCGTATTGGCCATAAATGTACTTTGGGGGCATTTACCACAGCGGAATGTGCCCTTTCTTTTGTTGTTATCCTCCCCTTGCTGTTTCCTCTCAAAAATAGTTTTTAAATTTGCCCCTTTTCTAAAACTGTAACGTAAACGTCTATCAAATATACATACACTGTTAGGCATACTCTTGAACATATCCCAGGTCCTATTAATAACCTTTTTTACTAAATTAGTATTAGCAGTGTATTATATGTCATAACCAAAAAGGGAGTTCCTAAGGGAATACTAGAAACTGCATAATTAACATCATCAAAATTATTGTCCATAGTAGTGTGATCGATCATAGTCTCAATATTCAATAAGGGAATATATTTTGTCCCCCATCCCTTTAATATTTCCTCCTTTAATGGAGAAATGATGGAGTCAGGGTAGCCTCTTTCCATAAATAACTTTTGTACATAATCTAATTCGTTGATCAATTCCTCATATCTTGTTGTCATTCGGGCCACCCTGACCATCTGTCCCTTGACAATGTTCCTCTTCTGTAGTGGGGGATGGTTACTACTGTAGTGGAGATAAGAATTCGAGAAACAAGCTTTCCTGTAAATACTAGAGATAAATGTTCTATTGGTATAATCCTTTTTAATAGTTAAGTCCAGGAAATGTGTTTCATCCATATTAAATTCATGTGTAAATTGGAGAAAGGTGGTGGACTCATTAAAATACTGTAAAGCCTCCAGGGCCTCTTCAAGTGTACCCCCCCCCCACACACACACAATCAAAATGTCATCCAAAAAGCGGTAATATTTAATAATGTTAGTCATAAAAGGTGACTTGAAAACAAAATGTGATTCCCAAAGTAACATAATGATGTTTGCAAAAATGGGGGCACAAGCTGCCCCCATTGCAACCCCATCAACCTGTTGGTAAATTTCATCTTGAAAATAAATGAAATTGTTTTTTAAGACTAGTTCTATGTTCTCAAGAATTAGTCTAAAATTGTTGTTAGATAAAAATCTAAATTCGATTAACATGTACTCAAACCAATCAAGTCCTATGTTATGCGGGATAACAGAAAAATGATCCTTAACATCTATGGTGAAAAATGCATAATGAGATTGAAAAGACAATTGATTTAGTTTCTTTAATAGGTCCCAGGAATCAATCAGAATGTGCGTATATAATTTATAAAAAGGTTTTAATTTTGAATCTATATATATGGCCAATGGTTGTGTTTTAGAGCCTTCTGATGTCACAATAGGTCTCAATGCCACGTTTTCTATACCTTTACGTGTCTTAGGGATACCAAACATAGTGGATAAAAAAGGTTTTTCCACCTTAAAAAATCTATATAATCCCTCGTCAATCAAACCCTGCATTAAATTATCTTCTATCACGATGTCAATCTTTTGATAAGCTATGTTTAATTAATTTCTAGAAGAAATAGTGTACCTACCATACTCATTTGAAATGTCCATCATTTTGGCAGTATACATCCAGTTGTTCATTAATACAACACCACCCCCTTTATCAGGCTTCATAATCCTGATATCAGGGTGTTGAAATTTGATTTCTTCCAAAGTTAAACTTTCTTCTGCTGTCAAGTTTGATTTTACACTTAAATGTCTATTGTGACGTGCCAAAGTTTTCAATTCGTTAATAACCACATTTTCAAAGTTGTAAATATCACACTGTAAAGCGGGATTATATGTACTTCTTCTTGTTAGAACATTCACATAACTGTTGGTGTTATTATTGATGTTACTATTAACATTACTATTTTGTTTTGCTAAAAATTCCAAATTTAATTTCCTAGTGAACAATTTGATGTCTAAAAATAATTCTGCCATGTCCAACCTCCTAGCTGGCACAAAAGTAAATCCCTTTTTAAATAGGGAAAAATGTCTGTTCTCAATTTTTATATCCGTATAATTGTAAATAAAAAAGTCACTACCTGGTTGACTAACTATAATGTTTTCCTTATTTAATGTAAAAATATCTAATTCTGGGATCCTAGTGTCCTCAATCGTATTTTCTCCTATGTTTGATGCACAACACAAGCCTGGACATTGTTCATTATTAACTATAGCAGACAGTATGACATTCTCTTGATTCATATATTGTTCACTGTCTAAATCAAAGTATTCGTTATCATTTTCTACAATATTGTCCATATTAACCTCATGGTGAGGTACTAATATCTCTGGGCATGTTGATTCATCACTTGAGCATATGTAGGATGTGGGTATAAATTCCGAATTCTTTCGGACCTTCTTGGTCCCTCCTGTTCTAAAGGGATATCAGTGTCAATTTCATTGTTCCCCCTTAAACAGTTCCCAGCATCCAAATCTATTTCGCCCCTGTTGTCAAAATGTTCATATTGTCTAGGTTGATTAAACCTGGTATTACGTTTGTTCCAGTGTGAATAAACATGTTGGGGTCTCCCCCTAGTGTACCCATTGTTTTGTCCATTATGATTGTTATTGTGGTTGTTGTTGTAGGTTATTAAATACACTTGCTGATGTTCATAAGCCCAATCATCTCTCTCCAATTTACCCATCTTTCTCTTATAATTCTTTGTCACAGTGCTGTCAACATTGTTAAACAGCCTAAAGTAGTTGTGTTTGTATTCCCTTACTGTAAATAATAAATCTTCAGTTATCTCCTTATTAATTCTATCTATTTTACCTCTTAGTTCATCAATCAATGCATTATTGTTGTTAATCATAGCCTTAATTATGGCTAAGCCACAACCATTCAAAATCTCCACAATATCATTATACAACGTAGAACCCATAACAGTGTCATTGGGAAATGTGTTTAACCTTAGTCCCTTAGGGACATGTTTTCTTATTAAACACTCATTTAAAAAACAATTGTCCAAATTTAAGTTTTTAAATTTTAACATATATTTTTTCAACAGCTTACATTTCTCCACATATGAGGTATCATTCTGTTTCTGTTTTAGTCCCTGTTCGGGTCGCTCCACAGTCCCAAAACTCTTATTTAACCAGTCAGTTAAATTGATGTCCGCATATTTGTCAAACAAATTGTCATTATGTCCAGTAATATCCTCTCGACTGGAACTCTGTTCACCATTGTGCCATCCTAGGCCTCCACCAGTTGATCCATTTCTCGTGCTTTTCCTATTAGAATTGATGTCGCCACCTCGCACCGGTTGTGCGCATGGAATAAGGTCCTCCGAACCCTGCATACTGGTTTCTGGTTGAGTAAAGGCTTGTAACAGCCTTGTAAGTTCGCCAATCAAGGATTGCTCATTTCTGAGCTGTGGGACAATATACAGTGTACAATATACAGCGTGCACAGTAGTAAAACAGAAAATATAATGTATTTGAGTAAGAAAGTGCAGTAATACTATATACAGTTATATACATACATTTAAAAATACAATTCATTATGGTAGTTTCTTTTTCTGTATGTTTGAGCTTTGAGTAGTGCCAGAGGAAGATTTATCTGAATGGTGGTAGTAGGGCTAGCCATGGTCAGTACAAGTACATTGCCAGATGAGATTGAGGTGGGATTTTAATTGGGTTTTAAAGATGGGATAGCTGTTTTGCAATCTGATATATGGTGGAAGAGAATTCCCGATTTTAGCAACTGTGAATGAGTAGAGAGATTCACCAGCACTGTGTCTACACTTGTTTGTGGATCTTAATTGGCGAGCAGAATTGTGAAAGTTAAGTAAGCCTGAGAGACCAGGAAGCCATGATAAGTTGGTTATAGTTTAGTAAGTTGGGAAGTTCTAGTCAACCTAATTGTTTTAGTGAGTGACAGTGGTGGGAGCGGAAATTAGAGTTAGTTGTGAATCTAGCTATTTTATTATAGCACGTGGACAATTTGTGTAAGTCTGTCTTGTTAAGGTTTGTTAATACAGGGGATGCATAATGCAATGTAGAGAGAAGGTTGTTGTTTTGTCTTTTGGCTTTTCCTGGTTAGGGGGTCGCCACAGTGGAACTTTGGTCCACTAATGATTGGCAGTAGATTTTTACTTACCGAGTTGCCGGCCCTGATGTACAACCTTCAACGAAGGTACGCCCATTCACGCATGTCTCCACACAGAAGACGCTCTAGCTGAGAATTGAACAGGACAATGTCTTACTGTGAGGCAACAACGCTACTGCAGCACCACCACCGCAGTAAATGTGGAGAGAAGGTAAGTTCTGGATATAGTAATTTTGGTGTTTTTGGGCAGATAGTTTTTGCAGCGGAATAGGGTTCCAAGTTTTTTTTATAGACTTTGGATATGGTTTGTGCTATATGTTTGTCAAACTTTATGTTCTGGTGAAGTATTACACCAAGAAATTTAGCTTGTGATACTGGGGAGATTTGGATGCTATTGGCAGAATTGATAGAGAAAAGAGCAGAAGAGTCAGTAGTTTTGGTAGGGTGGAAAAGCATAAGTTGAATTTTTTTGGGGTTAAATATTAGTTGTGAGTTTTTTAACCAGTTTTCAATATTGGACAAGGCCTCTTGAGTTTTAGTCTGGAGTGTTTGGAGTGTGGGGGCTGAGAAGATCAGTGTAGTATCATCTGCATATGTGTAACTGTCGTATTGATTGTGACATGGATGTTTCAAATACAAATTTATAGTGTTTTATCTGTTGTTTCTAATGCATGTGGTTCTCACTGACTGATGTTGTGCATAGCCTGCCTCTTCATATACTGATTGGGTGTCTGCTGTTTCAGTGTTCATGCTATTATTAGCAGACTGTGTGGCATGCCCCTCAGTTTAACATGAGTGTTACATCTGCCTACACCACTTTTGATGTTTTTGTTTAAACTTACTTGTATCCTGTGTTTCGAGATATTTGTGCACATAGGTAAGCAAGCAGCATCAGGACACTTGCATTTTGCAGGGTAATGATTGCTAATAAATGTATGTTGGTCATGCTAACATTTGTAGACAGACAATAATGTTTGTACAAAATATACTAGATTCTCATGTGTTACAGACTGTCACTGTCTTTATGACTGAATCTTATTACTATCTGGTTGTGCTTTTATTCCATAAATTGTTGTGGGGTCAGCCAATGGCTCCGTGGAAAGTTGGATCACTCAGATCCAACTTATCCTAAACCCTAATAAAACCAAATTACTACCTTTCAACCCAAACAAAACCATTTCCACCCCTCTTTCCTTCACTATTTCCTCCAAAAATGGCACTATTATCTCTCCCTCTGACCATACCAAACTCCTAGACGTTGAATATGATAAAAATCTACACTTCGATATCCACATTTCACAAATTATCAAAAAAGTCCATAAAAAAATGGAAACACTATATAGGCACAGGAAATCCATCTCAAAACAAGCATGGACTACCCTAGCCCAAACTCACCTCTTGTCTACCCCAGTGTATGCTGCTCCAATTCTTACCCAGCTTAGAAAACTTGACCTTGCCAGACTCGAATCATGTTTTAATATAATCGCCAAGTTTGCAAACAACTCCACCTTTAGAACCTACCATTGCCAGGCTCTAAGGGAAATGCATTGGCTGGAACTTCCCCAGCTACTAACCTGTCAACAATTAATCATTGCCTACAATGTGGTAACACATCCAGAAAAAAAAACGTGCACGAGGCCAACTTCTCACCCACTGTAATACAAATCGTCCTTTCTGATCATTCGACAAACCCCTCCTCTGTATCTCTAGGTCTAACAATACTGCAGGAAAAGCACGGTTCTCCCACTCCATAGCTAGAACCTGGAATAATATCCCTCCAGCTCTGATTTCTGCCCCTACCTCTTCTCACTTTAAAAACTCACTTAAAGAATAAGTGGCTATGCCCATGTATTACACATGTTCTCAAATTATTCAACTTATATACCTCACTTCCTAATATACCTATTGAAGTATATATTACAGTCTATATATATTATATATATTACAGTCTAGGCTTTCTCCTAATGCTGATTGAATTTGTATACTTATTATTTTATTAACCATGTGCAACTATTATATACTTATTCTGTTATTAACCATGTGCAACTATTTTTTCCTGTGTGTGTATATATATATATATATATATATATATATATATATATATATATATATATATATATAGATAGATATATATACATGTGTGTGTGTGTGTGTGTGTGTGTGTGTATGTATATATATATATATATATATATATATATATGTGTGTGTGTGTGTGTGTGTGTTTGTGTGTGTGTGTATATATATGTAAATATATATATATATATATATATATATATATATATATATATATATATATATATATATATATATATCTTGTTATGTCTTCTGCTGTATACTGTATTTTAACATATTGTTTGAAAATTCTCTGTATACTGTATTTTAACATACTGTGTAAAATTGGACTTACTGTAGAGCTTTTATCCCCGGGCCTCCGCTGAAAATGGACCTGTGTCCAGTCGAACCATCCCATTTAACAAATCTAAAATAAAATAAAAATGTTGCCTGGCTCATCTGTTTGTCTTATGGCTTTTATATTTTCCATGGTATTGTCATCTCACTTCATTATGACGGTGCTAAATGGTGGCTGTTTATATGACTCATTACATGCACAGACACAGGGAATACATCTGATAGTCACACACAGACATAACTCTTCAGGGAACACATGCAAGGGAAAAATCATGGAAATACTGATATAATGCCAGACACCCAGCTGGGCAGTTTACTGAGGCATACATCAGTATTAAACAGTGCAGGTCCTAATACTACTGATATGTTGTCATTTTCCCAGAATTTTATTTCAAATTGCAGTTATGTGAATGTTGCATGTGGCATTGTCATGACATGCTTCATTTCAAATATATTAAGTGCGATGGGTTTGTATACACTTGTCATGCTTAATGCTGGCTGATAAACAACTGTTCTGGCCATGTCAAGATTTCCACTGATAAGCTGTGTTATGCATACCATTGCATGGACTTGAGTAAGCTGCTGACATTGTGTGATGGAGAGAGTATCCCTGATGTGTTTTGTTATTGCAAATGTCCACAAGTATAGATAATGTGACACAACGAAGGTGTTCTGTGCTTGATGAGCCTTCCGCTAGTAGCAAATCTGATTATTCTAATTGTGCTACTTAACAATGTTTGTGCCGTTTCATCCGGAATTGTGTTTTAATGAGATTTCAATGTATGCTGATATACTTTTATTATTATATTCTGATATGCAGAACTTACATGTGGACAGGATGTTACTTAATGTCTCTTAGATTGTAGAGGTGCAAATCAGTTTCAGTTTAATGTCAGCTATGATTTTCACAGGAAAATGTGGCCCGATAGACATTTATTTTTCATTGCTATGGTTTTGATTACTGGCATACATCACATATGGGGGTACAGTGGACTATAGTCAGAACTTACTGTAAGGTTTCATGTGGACACTTTTCTGCCTGTTTATTGTGTCACAGTGGGTATGTTATGCAGACAGTTACTATCAGTAACTTATGCATACATATGCAATTTCTGTCCTGTGTTGTGATTTATCTTGACATAGCATGGGACTTGTGGATGATTACCCATCAGATGTCAGCAATAAGCACATGCCAGGCGACTGCTGGAGTCCTCCGATGACAGTGACCATAACGACGATGATGAGAATGAGGAAGCTGGACCTGCACATCCTATCATCCCTGCTGTATCCTGGAGGGGAAAATGCCAGGAACAGCAGCAAGACAATTAACAGGAGCAGATCCAGGAGGTGGTGACCAATGTGTTTTGTACACACATGAAGGATATGATGGGAAATTTCTTCTAGGACATGACATGGGCTATGTATGACTCATTCCAGGAGATATCTCTAGAGATGAATTGTGATGTTCATACTTATCAGTGTGGTCCGTAAGTATTGTCTGTATGATCAAATTGGGTAATGCTGCCACCATAGTGCTTGGCATATCAGTGACTGGACTGTATATACAGTCTTGTGCATGCATACTATTTTGCTGCCATGCTTATGTGTTACGGGTCCAAACATACAATGCAGATGTCATGTGATATTTAACATTATGTTTCAACATGTGCATGACACACATTAACACATTACACTTTCTTTCAGCATTCAGCTTGCTGACCTGTGCATGAATTTCAGCAGTTAACATGCAGCTACTGCTGCAACAATTTGACTGTAAACATGTGTGTTAGTGACAGAAACTCATAAACAATATGCTGTCTATAGTCCAGCACTACCACAGTGGTATGGTTATGATTTGTGTATTGCCATACCATGTTTGTGCAACAGAAGGACACATCCTTTCCCATGTGTTTTGGATGACAGTTGCTATGCTGCTCCACTGTCATGATGCCATGTTGTATGGCATGTGTTGTCAATACTGATGCCATGTTGGGTCATATAAATGTATATCATGTGCAGTCCTCCTTTACTGTCTGCATAGACCTCCAATGTAATGTTCACGTGTATACCATGGTAATGATAATTTATTTACTAACAGTAAAGAATGCCATCTTTGGTTTGAGTTACATTTCCCCATCCATTTGTTACTCACATAAATTCACACCTTTTGTCAAATGGTGTACATACTCAGTGATTTATGTACATGTTTCTATACATATTCTTCTGATCCATAGTAAAACACAGTTGTACCTTTGAAATGTAAGCAGTCAGTGACTTAATGTTGATGTGCTGTAATGTTGCTCACTAGACTATCCTCTGCTCAGTAATTAGCAGGGTTCATGACATATAACTGCAGTTATTTATTCCACATGGTTATTTACATTGACATGACAGTATATGTGTATGTGATTCCAGTTCTTGCCTTGCTTACCTATGTCTGTTGATGTTACATGATTGCACAATGTGTGTGAT
>NC_056725.1:1501879956-1501889956 GCF_019279795.1 Protopterus annectens | reverse complement strand
TCTTATGACCTCTTTGTCTCTGGATGGATGACCCTTAATTTTGGGTTGTCCCAGCTATGAAGTTTTCTGTACAACGGAAGCAACCTGGTGCTCAGACTTCAGGTTACTATCAACCTGGGTGTCCATTTGCCTCACTACTAATTGTGTATGTAAAACATTGTTGTTAATGTGATACAATGTGGGTGTGCCAGTCTCTGTCAAGGAGATGCTGATGCATCTGCAGACATTCAGCTTGTGGCAATGTTTCTAGCATCAGTCATTTGTTTTGTTCAGACCCTGTTGTAGGATGTCCACATCACTTTGAGTAGTGATGTGTGTTCCCAGCTTGCAGTCATCTGATTGTTGTCTTAGATGTGCGCAGTTTGGACTTGGATTTGCCTTTAGTGGATTTGACTGGTGCTCTTCTTTGTTTGTTCAGGCTAAGTGGCGATTACTTCCCATTGTACACCTGCTCATTCTTGCTCCTATCCATAGGTTCATAGGTTCATAGGTAGGTACTAGGCTATCGGCCCAAGGGCCTACATAAGCCTAGCCAACAAGGTTCCCTGGCTTATGCCACCCAAGAAAGTTATTTTCCTGTGCCACTGTTGAGCAGAGACACAGAAGTTATCCCTGGGGTGTATTTTCTATTTCCCGTCCACTCATAAAGATTTTTCTTGAAGAGTGTTAATGAAGAACTTTGCTTGACATAGATGGGTAGCCTGTTCCAGAGTATGGGAAGTCTCTGGGACAGGAATCTATCTCTCCAGCATGTCCTGTTTATTGTGGTGACAAGGTTTAGGTCCCTAGAGTGTGTAGCTTGGAGGGATTGGGATTTCTTTAGGTGTAGTATGTCCAATAGCTCTGGGTTTGACATAGCTTTATATGTTAGGCAGAGATCACCTCAGAGTAGGTGATATGCTACAGAGTAAAGCTGGAGTTTTTTGAGACGGTCAGTGTAGGGCATTTGTTTGAGGCCAATAATCTTATTTGTGAGGTACTTCTGCAGCCTTTCCAGCTGCTGCAGATGTCTTGTGAGGTACATTCCAAAAGGAGCGTTGTACTCTATAATGGGTCTAATGAGTGTCAAGTAGAGGGGAACAATGACCTCTTTTTTCCTGGATGAGAACCCTTTTAGGATGAGGTGTGCCACATAGAAGAACTTCCTGACTACTGTAGTGATGTGACTATCAAAGGAGAGACTACTGTCTACCTGGGTCCCAAGGTCTCTTATCACACATTCGGTGTTAAGTAGATTGCTGCCTATGTGGTAGGTCATGGGTACAGAGATTTTACCAAAGGGGATGATACTGCACTTTTTGGCATTGCGCTTGAGGCCATGGCTCTGACACTAGGTATCTGACTCAGCGAGGCCCTTCTATGGGATGTCCACATCATTTAGGGACTTGACTATGGCTCCTAGTTTGCAGTCATCTGTGAACTTCATTAGCCAGAGGCCTTCTGTGTTAGCCTGTACTTCAGAGAAGTAGATACCAAATGGGAGAGGTCCCAGGACTGAACCCTGTGGTACTCCACTTGTCACTGGTGTGAGGTCAGATTTGGAGTCTGCATCTTTTACAGTGTGGGCTCTGTCAGTGAGCCAGTTGGTAACCATCTTGTGACATAGGGATTTATACCTAGTTTAGTGAGTTTAGCTATAATTCCAGAATAGGAGATGGTGTCGAAAGCCTTGGTGAGGTCAAGATAGGCTGTATGAACCACCTTACCCTCATCTACGGCTTTGTTGACTGCCTCAAAGAAGTCGATCAGTTTCAGGAGACATGATCTGCCTTTCACAAACCCGAACCGGGTGGGATCCAAAGTTTGGAGGTTACCAATGTCTTTGTCTATGAGTTCCATGATGATAGCTTCCATGGCCTTGCAGACCAGGCTCAGCAGGCTAATAGAGTGATAGTTCCCGTGATCAGTGGTGGCTTCCCCTTTGTGGAGTGGGATAACTGTTGCTGTGTGCCATTCAGTGGGCACAAAGCCTGATGCAAGGCTATTATTGAACATGGTGCTTAGGTGGGGAGCCAGTTCATTCTGAAGTTCGTGTAAAATGCAGCCTGGGATGTTGTCCGGTCCCATGGATGCTGTGTTTTTGGCTTTAGAGAGTGCAGCTTTTACCTGCATAGTTGTGATTACAGGGACTCTGCATTCTTCCTGTATAGATATGGGCCCTTTAGGGGGTTAGGGGGGTAAAGTTAGCACTGAACCTATCTGCCAGGACATTGGCAATATCAGTTGGTTCTGTAATTTTGTGCCGTTGTGCTGTAACACAGAGCAGATCTGGGTTTTGCCATCAAGATTCCTGACATAGCTATAGAATGCTTTTGGTTGTCCTTAGAATTAGTAGCGATTTTGTTTTTGTAGCTAGCTTTGGAGGAACTTATAAGGGATCTCAGCTTCTTACTGAGGCTGACCAGGGAGCTTCTCCACTCATGGGATTTTACTCTCGTTTGCAACAGTTTCTTCCTTCTGTTGTAGAGTTTGTTTATGGCAGGGGACCACCATATTGGCTTCCTTTTTTTGAGGATAGCATCTTGGTTCTGTTTGGGATAGCACAATCTATGCACGCGTGTAAGTGCTTATAGAGTGCATTTGTGGAGGATTCAGCAGTTGTAACTGTATTGTCCATCTGCATGGGTGTCATGAAGTTCACCACTTCTGTCTTAAGAAGCATGAAGTTGGCTTTGGAGAAATTTTTTTACTGTGGTTTCCTTAATGGGGGGATGGGATGTGGATATCTAGGGTGATTAGCTTATGGTTGGATCGGACCAACGTGGAGTTGACTTCAGGTGTGGAACACCAGTCACTCATGTTGGTAATGACTAGGTCTAGGATATTGTTGCCCCTGGTGGGGGTGTGAATAAGTTGATCCAGGGCATTGGAATTTATGAATTCCAGAAAGCGTTGAGCTAAGGAGTTGGTACACAAGTAGTTTTCCCAGTTAATGGTGGGGTAGATGAAGTCACCCATTATTAGGGTATTTGGTTGAACCCTAATATTTTCATCAAGAAAAGAGGTGTGGGAATCCTGGGGCATGGTGGGGGACCTGTAGCAAGCTACAATTTGGATTGCAGTTTTGCCCAGAGTTAGTTGCACTTGGATAACCTCAGATGCATTATGCTGAGCAACTAGCCTGGAGGTGTGGATATCCTTAATGAATATGGACACACCTCCCCCTTTGGTGTTTTGGTCCAAGTTACATGGCCGAAAAGTGTGGTATGAGTTATAGCCTGGTAGTGCAGGGGTGCTCTCTGGAGCCTTGAACCAGGTCTCGGTCACTGCACAGATATCGATGTTCTCCATTTTAAGGAGTACCTCGAGTGAGTGCATTTTGAGATTTAGACTTCTAGCATTGAGTAGCATTACCATCAGTTTTTGCTTGCCTGTTCCTGTTTATTCTTGGGTTATATAGTTCCTTTATTGCAGATGTGTGTGTGCAGGTTTACTTTCCCTTAAGGATGGTGATGTTCTCCTGTCAGATGTTCCTGATTTTGTGCATCTCTATATATATGCTGGCATAGTTGTTTTGTGTACATTTGTAAGTTGGTGCCTGTTATTCTAGTGGGGTAGGGGGATGTTCAGCTGTTTAAACCATCCCACTGGTGGTTATGATTCGCTTGTGGGGCATCTTCCTTTTACCATGGCTAGAGGGGGGTCAGAGGTGATGGTGATATGACACATGACCATTTTTCTGTCAGATCTTGCCAGGGAGGATGATACCATAGGGGTGCTGCAGTGGTTGATCATGTTGGTTACTGCCAAGTCCGACATAGGTATCACATCTTGTGGGAGTATCAAGTGATTCTCCTAAGGATGTAGCATTGATAAGATGGGGGCATTTTTGTGCATTTCTGTTCTGGCATGTTTGGATTTCAAATCCATGGTTGGGTAATACAATTCAGCCAGGATAAGAGTGATGGGTGGAATCCTGATAGATTTGTAGAAGGCCAGATATGTTGGGTGGGTGTCTTGAGTCAGATATGTTGGCCTGTAGCTACCTATGATTTGAATATGGGTCTTGTCAACAGTTGACTGCACATGGATTGTCTCGTGTCTGTCAGACTGACCAGCCTGGAGGTGTGTGTCTGTCTAACATATATTTATACTCAACCTCCTTTGGCTTTGCTGCCCACATTTTGGGTTCTGGCTGTGTGATAGGATGCGTGATCAGGTAATGATGTGTTTCTCTCCATGGGTGTGGGCCAAGTTTCTGTGAGTGCAGACATGTTATCATCTTCCAGGGTTACGACTGCCTTCAATGAGTGCATTCTCCTGTTTAGACTCCTAGCCACACCTCTCACTTTTCACAGAATGTACGGATTCATGCCTAATATATCTGGTTTGTTTCCCATAAGACTGTGGTTTTCAAACACATGTATTGCAAATCACTCAGGGTTGAAGTCAGGAAACATTTGGCAGAGATATTTGGGTTTCAGACTTCATACCCTTCAGAAAATTCCTGCTAATACATAACCTGTTATTCTATCAACTTTCTAACATTATAAGAGCACTAATTAAAAAGTGTCCCTATATTTGGGACTTTATCCCCCCATTATTTATGGCTTTGTCCAGATTTCTTGCTCTATGGGGTTGAGAGGTATGCTCCTAGCATTTGGTGGCATGGCCTTTCATTTCCATTTTGTTGACTGTGTTATGTAGGTAGTATGGATTCCATGGCATTCCCTACAAAGGCACTATAGGTGAGGGATGGGCCTTTACCAGAGGCCTGTAGGCCATCTGTGGCAAGGCAGCACATTCTGTTGTTCATATGTTCTCAGGCTGCCAGGCAGTGGATCACCCTGGGATGACACCAGTAAGTGAGCCAAGTGTTACTGGCAATCACTTTCTGTTCATATTGAGCCATCACTCTGGGTGACAGCAGCATGCTGCTTACAGCTAGGGACATACCTGCATGGGGCATATTCAGCAAACTGAATCATGTTTGTTTTCCCATAGTCCGGAAGGTACATCTGGCATCGTACACACCACCATGGACCAGACCAGAATGATAAGTGATACCTGTACCTGTTGTAGGGTGACATGAGTGCTTGTGTGATATGGCAGATTATGGCACCTGACAAACAAGTAACCATGGCTTTCTCCTTATCCTGCCTGGTGTGTGGCACATGTGTGTGTCTCACAGTAGAGTCTTCGATGAGTAATATGTTGTGTGTATGGTAAGGCCTTAGTGTTTGCAAGACCCTGGTTTGTGGAGTATGTGTGGTCTGTGGAGTGTATGTTTGTGGAGTTCTCATGTGTTTTTGCCTCTGAGATGTCCTTTGCATGGGGTTTTGGTTTGTTTTAGTCCTCCATTTATGTGGGTGGGTGTTGTGTATTTGCAGGTGATGTTTAGTGCCTTCACACACTGCAGGGCACCAATGTTACTGCAAAATGTGTTCTTGTGTGCAGATTCTCTATTTGTCTGGCCAGTGGTTCCCCTCCCCCTTATGTGTGTCTCTTTTTTTCCTTCTGTATTCCTGTCACAGGATCTGCCTATAGTTGCTGCTGTTATGTATTTGTAATTCTGGTGTGAGCAGGGTAAATGCCATTACATCACACACAAGGTTATGGACTTCACACCTCTGAGCATACCTGTTTGGCAGGTTATTCATCATTGCAACACTACATCTGCTGTGGTCCTCAGACATTTTATGTTACTATGTTATTATGCAGCTACATGTTGGCCTAGCTGTCAAACCGTCACTGTCTCTGACAGGTGGACAGGCCCATATATTATGGCCAGACGAAGGCCCACACATGGGGACAGGATATTGATACTGTTCTGCCAAACATAGAACAGTCAGGGGACCAGTTTGGTATTTGCTTGTTTTCTGTCATGAGTGTGATGTTTGCTTCTCCACTGTCTGCCATTCATGTTTTGACATTACCTTTTTCTTGTTTTCTAAATAGTTAGCAGGTGAATGCGATGTTAGGACAAGCAGAACAGATATACAAGGCATACTTGTGCTCCTTCTGTGACAACCTACTATTCCACGGGCGTGGCTGTTGGCCAGTGACATGTTTTCTGGCAGCCTTTATGACCTGGCAGTACATAGACCTTCAGGTACCTGCTGTGCTACTAGGCACCATACCTCTCAACTTCTGAGGGCCAGACATTTGGACAAAGCATTAAGTAATTGGGGGACAAAGGCCCAAATATAGGGACCATTTCAACTATTGGCCTTACCAACCTAGAAAGGTGATACAATAACAGATGTTGCATTAGCATGTGTTTTCCTATAGGGTATGATGTCTGAAACACTACAATCTGTAACTGTTTTCTGATTCATAATTTGCCAATGATTTGCCAGATGACCACTTTTTCATGATGAAGAGAGGACAAATATGATGCAAAGCTCTGGACATTCTGCAAAATGTCTGCACAGTTGCAAGGTATGGTAGGCACTGTGTAGGTTACACCGACCTGTGTACTGTCCATATGTGTGGCCCCCTGTCCATGACCTGTCCAGCTTTAAAGCAGTAACAGATATTGACACCTGGATAGTGTGTACAACTCCTAACGTAGGTGTAGCTGACATGCAAAATAGTTGGCACTGCAGTTCTTGGATCATGGCCCTGTCAACCACAGTACGGTACCTAGGCCACTAGTACACAATAGCCATTAAGTGCTGGCCACATCCTGACAGTATTGACCATGCATATACATAGCTCATTGACCCCTGCATATTGTGGACATGCAACAATCATGTTGATTGGGACAGCCCTGGCAATGTGTTCTCTGCTGCTATTACCCTGCAAACATACATGTTACTGCATTTCTATGGGAATATGGGTGTGTGGGGGGCACAACTGTCAACTGTACACATTTGCACAGACTGTGCTGATATTTGCTTTGCATTTTGGTTTCATTTAGCATAGCATTCTGCCCTGTCTTGGAGACTAGAGGTATATCACTAAAGACCACAGGTCAGATTGTAATGGCATACATTTGAGTTTTAGACTTCTTACCCTTCAGAGCCTTACTGCAACTGCAAGACCTGCTGTGCTATCACTGTGTAAGTCTGTAGGGGGGGTATTTCATCATTGTTGCCATGTGTGGGCTTTTGCAAGACATTTCTTTATGGTTGTCTATGGCTGACTTGGTGGGTGAGGCTGAGGGGTGAGTATGGGACCCCCACACAGACATCCATGCCTGTGACGTATGACCCCCAGTTAGTTGCCCCCCCCACATATACTGCAGTGGGATTTGTCACCTTGGGTACTACTGCATAGGGAAGCCACTATTGGGCAAACATTTTCTGGTGTCCCACATAGCTTTCAGTTGTCTGCTGCTATCCCAGTAGGCCACACTATTACCTTGCATGCATGAAGCAATGCCATAGATATTCTACTAGAGCATACTAATACATTAATTTATTGTGAAAAAGACTGACTTACCTTGTGCCTGCGGCTGTTGTGAGGCTGTGATTGAGCATTGCCTATGTCATATGCATGCAGTACACTGCCTATACATGGTAAGGTACAGGACGTGTGATGTGTGTGGCATCCATTTTACTGTGTATGAGAGTCAGATAGAGGTATCAGTCCCCGGGTCCCTACAGTGTCAATGTGTGTGCTATGTGTTGCCTTTTGCCAATGCCAGGCCATACTGGGCATACCTCCATCTACTTACAGGAACTGGCTCGGGGGGTTCCTCCTCCTAGTCCCTCTTTGTCTGTGGGGACCTTGGCAATGGTGGGGGGGTTGTGTGGCCCTTCCCCATGATGTTCCTGCTACAGCTGCTTCCGCAGTATCATATTGTGTAGCATGGAACATACTATGAACATGTGTACACATGAGGCTGGAGAATACTGCAGGGGTCCACCAGATATGTCAAGGCAGTGGAACCATGATTTGAGCATCCCAAACACACACTCTATAATGATCCTGGTTTGTGTGTGTGCCTCATTATGGCATTCTTGTGTGGGTGGGTGTGCAATTCTGATGGGAATCATCATCCGTGGCTCCAGTGCATAGTCAGCAGCCCCACCAGATGGCCATACAGGATGTCACCCCCTAGCAAATTCCTGGTACAGCTGTGAGGAATGCCAGATGTTGGAGTAGTGATAGCTTCCAGGGCTGCAAGCACACATAATGATAATGCCCTGAGCATTGTACATGACCTGGCAGTTGATGGAGTGAAAGCATTGCAGTTTAAGTTGTAATTACCCTGTTCACCAGGTGGTGCTTTGACATGGATATGCATGCAGTGTATGGCACCCAGTACCTCTGGGTAGTCTGCTACATGGTGGAAGAGGTGCATATTGCTGGTCCTCTCCCCATGGGTGCTGGGGAAGTAAATGTACTCACCAGCATGTGGTAGCATGGCATCCAGGAACTGGTGGAGTACCCTGGATGCAGATGCCTGTGTGACCCCCATGATATCCTCGGTTGGTCTTTGGAAAGTACCTGTAGCTAGTATTCTTAAGGCTACACATACTTTGGTATACACTGGGATGGGTCCCCCTCTGTTGGCTCTGGGTCTGAGGTGAGGCCGGCACAGCTCGCAGAGTTGCTGAAGTATGTCTCTGTCCACCCTGTAGCACTCTACTATCTCTCATTCTAGGTGGTTGCCAGCATTATCCTCCTCACCACCCTCAGCCTCCAGCACATACTGATACATCAAATAGACATCAACCCCTAACATTTTGTCGGGTTAAAATTCCCCCGAGTGTGTACACCAATGTTGCAGAGTTTGGTGGAAAAAACAGATGGAACGCTGTTTGCACAGTATATACTGTTTGCTGTAGATGCTGCCTGTATGATTGGCTGGTTATAATACATTCCACTTGCCTTCTATTTTATTTGTACTTGATTGCTTTTATTCTTCTATTTCCCTTTTTTTCCCCTTCCCATATCTACCCCTTTTAAGCCCCGAGGCATGCTGTGCAAATCTGGTGCCCATATGTAAACAGTTCTGCTATTTCTGTTTTTTTTGTTTATTTTTTTGTTTTAGACTGGGTGCACGCCGCGCAAACCTGTTTAGCTAAAGTAAACACTTTGAAGCAGAAATGGCCCTCCCTGGACACAAACACACTCTTCATTTCATGGAATAAGTCAATGCAACCTTAGACACACTCATCTGCTTAGCTGTGCTTAGCTAAGCTAAAATGAGAGCCGTGGAGCTCCAATGTACTTACACCAAGCATGACACACACCCTTTTCATGTCAGCTGCTTCTCCTGCTTACATCACTGCCTTATAGGTCCTACACAGTTAGGTGCAGCCAGAGAATGGTCTCGCATTTATGTGATTCAGTAAAATTTGCTTATTTGCATACCCCACTGCCTTCATCCCTAGTTACGTAACTACACCAGAGCCTTCCTCCTTAGCAAACAATGTTACCTGTTATTGTTTTGATTCTGCATGCCATACACTATAATGGCAAAATGCAGATTTCACTTAGAATTGTCTTTTCACATTTTTTTTTAATTTTTGGCATGATCCCATTTGCATGTCGCTGTGCTATGCTTAAACGGCAGAAACTGGCAAAAAAAAAAAAAAAAAAACTTAGATTTTTCTGATTTTTTTCAAGACTCTTCCATGCCAGTGGCTATATTTTTGGCCATTGGCATGCCTAAGGATTATAATACATGCTTTACTTTGAGATGTCATGCCTATGATTAGATTTTTGCAGAAATGTACTCTGTTAGTAACTGAATACATTTCTGCACCTCACACTGTTCTTGCACGAATGCCTGACTGCTTACTGAATTGCTAATTCACCTAATTTGCATGTTTTTCACCAGCAAATAAGGTAATTAGCGTTATTCAGCGCTGTCCCTGTCAGAATAGTGCTAGCAGGCTCGTGCACACCCCCAGCCTTGTTTACTGGATCGCTCGGCAGCCATATTCCATGCAGGAGCTGCTACACTATTCCTGCATGGAAAAAAACACATTGAATCCAAGGGAATATCTTAATTGAGCAGAGGCAGCTAGCCCACACCACTTTTTAACACTTAAAAACAACACCTGGCTAGTGCAACATAATTTGCTGTCTCTGGAATATTTCT